>NC_062562.1:108539315-108853005 GCF_022837055.1 Prionailurus viverrinus
TGAAGGTGAAGAATAAAGTGCCCCAGGTAACACACACAGGCCCTGGAAACACTACTTATCTGGAAAATTTGTAGCTTGAAAACATTTGCATTTTTAAAAAGAAAATCATTTATAATGATGGTGAGGGTAGCTAAGAGAGAAACGAGAGAATGGATACATTTGCATTTACTTCAAGAAAACTGAGTTTTCCCATGAAAATATCTTTTATCATTTTTGAATTTTTTATTCCCATTTTTAGGTCACTCCTATAAATTCATATATATATATATATATATACACACACACACACACACACACACACACACACACACACATACACACACACACACACACACACACACCCCATGGGGAAAACAAACTATTTGGACACACCAAAAACTTACTTAAAGATTTGTGAAACCTCTCTTTTCTTTGCCAGTCCATGAGGATATAACCTTTTTACTGAAGTCTTAAAGATGTAGAATATGAATATTCAGGATACTTATGCGATGAATTTAGCAATTTCAAGCCAGCAGAGGGCTCCCTGCTTTGACATGATCCTATATATGCAAAGTCCAGCACGAACTGCTGTTAAGGAACGAAAGCAGGGTTTAATGTTTGTTATGGGCTTAAAGTATTTGCTCGAAGTGTGGTACATTAAGCAGTTTAAAAAGATGAATGAAGCAAAGCCAAGTCTCTGCTTCTGACGCTAGAGATATAATTTGTTAATTGTTTCATCATGCAAAATTTAATCTTCCTCTGGTTTACTAGTTTGAAAACCAAATGTGCTTCAATTTTGCATCATGAGTCCACATAGACACCTGCTGTCTGATTTTTCTAATAGATCTACATTTTTCTCTGTTCACAGCTTAACTGACACATTTTAAAGATGAGACTAACGGACTGATCAGTGTCTTAATCCTGGAGATGAATGTAGGCAAAGCTCAATGAAGAAGAACATTAATTGTTTTAGTGCATATAATTTTGATTACAGTAGTCCCCGTTCATATGCAAGGGATACATTCCAAGACTCCCAGTGGATGCCTGAACTGCAAACAGTACAAAGTCCTATATAGACACTATGTTTTGTCTTCTATATACATACTCATGATAAGGTTGAATTTATAAATTAGGCACAGTAAGAGATTAACAAGAGTAACAATGAAATTGAACAATTACAACAATATACTATGACAGAAATTATGTGAATATGGTCTCTCTCTCAAAATATCTTATTGTACTGTACTTACCCTTCTTCTTCTTGTGATGACGTGACAAGATAAAATGCCTACCTGATGAGATGAAGATCGGCAAATGACCTAAGCATTGTGATATAGCATTAGGCTACTAGTGACCTTCTGGAAGTACATCAGCTTCCAGACCCCAGTTGACTGCAGGTAACCGAAACCATGGAAAACGAAACTATGGATAAGGGTGGGCTGTTGTACTTAAATTGTAAGTTTAAATTGAAGGAATACTGGAAGGAGGGAAGGAAAAAATTCCAACTACTTTCAACTTCTCCTGCCATTTTGAACTGCATCCGGCTACTTCATGTCAGTTCCTACCTAAGAAACACTTGGCAGATTTTTACAATCCCAATGAATAATGTACACACAACACTTAGGATAAATTTATTTAGAAATGTTTATTAACATTATTGTGACTATTTAAAATACAAGTATCTCCTACTTTTCAAAGTTTTGCATTAACGAAGCCACTTCACTTTTACAAAAGACCTATATTAGTACCCATTTTCCCTAACCTGTAAGAAACATGAAGAGAATTTTTGCTTCTATGAAAAAAGGTGAAAAGCAAAAATACACTCAGAGTTTGTTTCACAGTGAGCAGTTATAGAGGCTGTGCACATCTCAAGCAGCAAGAGCTGCAGGGCCAGGCTCCTTCCCACGGAACCACACTCAGCATGTCAGTGTCAAGCTGCCATAGTTTTGAACTGTGTCTCTGAGCATCTGTGCTTTATTCTGAGTTATTTTGTTCATCCATTAGCAAGATATGTCTTACGGTATCAGAAAAACCTATGAGAGATGTTTCGGACGGTTGGGGGGGGTGGTCTGGGAATGCTTTAATGTTTTCCATATAAATTAATGGTAATTGCTTCTTCAATTTGTACCATTTTGGCTGATGAAAGATTTCATAGGAAGGCTCTACTTTCAGGTGGCAGGGGAAACCCGAAACAGAGAATCACAGGTTTCTGAAATTACAGGTTTGCGAAAGACCTGAGGTTTTGTTTTTTTGGGTTTTTTTTTTTTGTAAAAGTGAACATTTCTTTCAGTTAGTAAAAATAGGTACTAATGGAAGTCTTTCATAATACGTAAAAGCAAAGCATAACACAAGCTTTCAAAGAACAAAGGATGTCTGACTGCATACTCTTCAAATTGCCAAAACAAACTGACCAAACATATTAGACATATGTATTGATCTGTTGTATAAACAAATTCTGATAAATTCTACTCATTTTCACTTCCATGATGTCTTTTTCTGTAATGTAGTTGCTTAGGTTATGTGGTTTTCAAAGGTAAATATAGCCTTATGCAGACAACTAATGTAACACATGTTTATGACAACAAATATTGATGTAAGCACAATTTTAGCATGCAGCAAAGAAAATGTCAAAAAATGCAAATGAAATCTTCATTCTTTTTAAGTTTCCTCCCTTCCTTTTCTCATACACTTTGACTCAGATGCTACAAGTGAATATAACATGATTGTATTTGATATCACTTGTTTTCAAACCCATTAATAAAGGAAAGTAATTGCAGCACACTTTAATTTTAATAGAAAATAACATATGGAAAGCAAGCAAAAGCAGATAAGCATATTCACCTTTCATTAAAAAAATGGTTCATATAATCATTATATAAGATAATTATATTTCCACAGACAGTCATAATATACTGTGGTTGTGGATTACTGATTGAAACAAGAGAATTGAGTACAAACTTATTTCCAAGGGCCGGAGGCAAGTTGTTTTATGCTTCTGACTCCCCAGAAAGCAATGCAGATGGAAAAAAAAATCTGAAGAAATAAAACACAAAGAGGAAAAAGAATTAAAAGTGAATCAATACTTTTGTTCAACTGAGTTCTTTGAAGGGGAAAATGAACATCAACATTTTAGACACTATAAATTAATCAAATTGAATCTAGCAGTTGCTCACTGATAGAATTTACCCAACCTAACTTAAAACACATTACGTCAGAGAAAAGAGTAGGAGTAAAATGCTTTGTTTTTTTGGCTTTTATTATTTATTTATTTATTTATTTATTTATTTATTTATCTATCTATCTATCTATTTTACTTATTTATTTATTTATTTTACATCCAAGTTAGTTAGTGTTTGCCTTTTATTTTTTATACTCTCAAGTCTGGGTCATTTCTAGGGATGGGACTATGAAACTTAGATACTGAATGAAACAGAACTTTCTTCTGGCCTCTGGGCCTTCTGCATGTGGAATGTACTGTATGAAATGATCTCATTGTTTATATAGTTTAAGAAGCATTTGGAAAAGGAGAAATAAAAACATTATAAAGAATCATTCCTCTCTGGGGCAATGTGATCTAACATGTTATGAACTTTACCCAACACGAATTAAATGTTAAACATCACTACTGATTTACCTTCTCACTCTGGTGATCTTACAGGTATGAAAAACTGTACTACAAAATTCTCTTTAAGATTCATGCCATAACTAACTCATAATAAGCAGCCATCAGAGTTCATTGAGTTTACTTCCCTGCTTTCAAGTAATATCACACATTCCCAACAAATCACCCCAAATTAGCCAAAAATAACTTGATTTCTGATGATCTTAGCAATAAGGATTATATAGTCATTCAGTAAGAACTCATGGTTGCAGAATTTTTTATTATGTGTAATCTAAATGCCATAATGCCATAACACACATATCTTCTCTTCTCTTGATGTAAAATCCAAGCACTAGTCATGGTCTTTACACCATCAGAGTTCTCCTAAGCTAACTTTTC
Organism: Prionailurus viverrinus; assembly: GCF_022837055.1. NCBI lineage: Eukaryota > Metazoa > Chordata > Mammalia > Carnivora > Felidae > Prionailurus > Prionailurus viverrinus. The sequence continues at coordinate 108,543,295 of NC_062562.1, forward strand.
CCTTTACTCTTTTTTTTAAATTTTTTTTTCAACGTTTATTTATTTTTGGGACAGAGAGAGACAGAGCATGAACGGGGGAGGGGCAGAGAGAGAGGGAGACACAGAATCGGAAGCAGGCTCCAGGCTCCGAGCCATCAGCCCAGAGCCTGACGCGGGGCTCGAACTCACGGACCGGAGATCATGACCTGGCTGAAGTCGGACGCTTAACCAACTGCGCCACCCAGGCGCCCCCCCTTTTACTCTTACCTATACACTAACATTAAGCTACAAGGTTGCCTTATGATCTCCATTTTAGGTGTTGTTTGTATGATGATAAAAAAAAGAGTAAAGCCCAAACAAATGGGTTTATGCAAGAGTCTCTCCATATGTTGTTTTTTTTTTAATTGTGCAAAGCTCCTCTCCAAACTACTAAAATATGACCAGTTCTTGTCCCCAGGAAGAACCACTATTCCTGAAAGATCCACAAAAATATACAAAGGAACAAATTTAAGTAATAAGATGCAGGCATGGGAAACATTCTGGGGTGATGGACTGGGGAGAAGCCAAGGCCATTAACTGAGGCCAGCCATCAATTCAAAGAAAATAGCTTGAATTGTGGTTATTATGCTGTGAAAGCCTGAATATGAAAACAACAACAACAACAACAACACCTTCCTAAACCATGGTATTAGATTCACGGCTAGGTTGTTCTGTTTCATATAGAAACTTTCATATGTTCTTTCTAGAGAACCATGATCCTTCACGTTAGTCACTCTGCAGTTTTGTTCCAATACATGCATTCCTTTCAGCCTATAATATGCACAATGTAAAAAAATATATATCAAAAATGAAATCTACAGTTATGTTGAAGCAGAAGTCAAGAATAATATTAACATTATGGAGTTGCTTCAGAAATCAAATACAATATATTTAAAGGTTGATTTTGATTTTGTTTCTTTTGACTCTAATTCAAGAAAAATGACCTCATGGGATCTCTTGTGATTTTGCCAAGCAAAATAATATCAAGGTGAAGAGTATTTATGAAAGCCCTTTGTGCAATGAATTGAATTAGTCTATGAAGATGGGTAATGTTGACAGATGGCTAGCTGTAAAGAGAACTTTCAAATGGGACAGAGATGAAAAATGCATAATATCAGTATAAACAGTTTAATTCAGATCCATAACATTTATGAACCCGAAATATATTTGGCAATAGAAGTTTTTACTGGTTTTTCAGGGTGCCTGGGTAACTTAGTTGATTGAGCTTCCAACTCTTGATCTCCACTCATGTCATGATCTCAGGGTTGTGAGATCAAGCCCAGCATCAGGCTCCGTGCTGGGTGAAGAGCCTGTTTAAATTTTTCTCTCTCCCTCTGCCTCTCTCACTCTCCCTCTCTCTGTCTCTCTCTGTCTCAAAAAAAGAAGTTTTTATTGGTTTTCAATTTAGTTTTTCGGGTCACAAGGATTCCAAGGGTGAAGGCTAGGGAGAAGGAAACCTCTAAACTATATGTAAAATTTTGCTGGTAAGTCATGATTCTCCTCTTCCCTACTCCCTACCCACTAGACTATCTATACTTCCATCTGGGATCCTAGAAATAGTAACAACTTCTGACCTAATGAGAGAATGAAAAAAAAAAGTTCAATTCAGTTCATGCCTTTGTTGTTAACCCATAACTTCCCAACTAAATCTTTCTGCTTTTGAAACTATAAATCAAGTCCTATTTCCTTAATGACCCATCCTTAACTAAAACATGAGGATTTTATCTTTTCCAATTATCTAAAATGCTTTCAGCTCCTTAAGAAAAATGAGATATTTAACAATTTATAGTTTTATTTTGTTTGGCAGGTTTTGGCCCCATTTATTATCTCTTCAAAACATGGGGTGAGGAACTGATGATGCATAGAAATCCAACTCAGATTCAATATTAATGTGCAGTGAGACCCTTGATTAAACTAGCCATTGTCCTAGGTGCCTTATTAGATTATGATGTTTAAATCTCATCACAAACTTTGCCAGATTGGTACCCAATTTGCTCATGAGGCAATGGGAACCTAGAATTTATGTGGTTTAACAAGAAATCACAAAACTACTAAATATCAGAGCTGGGATATGGGTGTTTGTTTATATAGCATCTCTCAGAAAATCTAACTACACATCCTAGGATGTCAGTTCAGTGAATACGTACATAAGTAGTGAATTCTTTCCTCTTTTTTTGTAGTGATCTGTACTTGCCTAATGATTTTTGAGTCAGTAACTGCTAGGTTTCTGACACTTTTCACAATCAATGTTTTAAACATAAATTGGGGTTTTTATATATAATGAAAACCAGATTGACACAGAATCATAAAAATTAATACAATGAATATGCCCTTCTCAAAATATGCATGACCTTGAAATAGTCACTCAATTGCATTAGAAAATAACTAGGAAAAAATAGATTTTCTCTTGTATTTTTTAATGTGTATGCATATGTATCCTAAATATATATTTAATATATAATTTTAGGCTGGAAAATTATTTAACATGGACTCCATAAACCAGTTGATGATTGGAGTCATGCCATTTTAATTTTCTCTTGTCCAAACTTTCTCTTGATTTTTCTATCAAGCTGTCCATTTTGGGTCTCCATAATTGATTAGATTAAATGTGTCCTTTGAAATGACTGTTGATTAACATATTTCTCAATCAAGTATTTATTCAAGGAAGACAGGAGAATTACTACTTAGGCTAGCATAAGATTAAATGGCAACCAAAGCCAGTTTTTGCAACATACTTCTCTAATCACAGATCTGATGTTTCTGGATATGTACAAACTCAATGAACACTTATTTTATCCAAGTCCCAAGATTTTAACAGCTGGATTCAAAATATGAAACAGAGGAAGTTCACTCCTGGTGTCAAGCCCTCCTTGAGCTAACACATCATTAGTGGCCCTTGTCTTCAGGCTATTTCCTTGACTTCCCAGGGCCCTAGACTCTGATGCCTGAACTTTGGCCTGTACAGATGCTCTCCACGTTTCCTTCACTCTTTCCAAAAAAGTGCATCAATTGACAGGTGGCTAATCTGAACCACTCACCCATACTAAAACACCAGTGGGAACCGATGAGTTATTCTACTGCCCCTCCCCGTTATGTCTGTGTTTTAAGAGGCCTTATTAAAAATGGCTCTACTTATGAGAAAATCAGGCATCTAATCTTAAAGGAGACAGAATAGTATCCGAAGATGTACTTCTGGTGTGCATGTGACATCTCCTCAAACTGCTATCCCTCAAATTACATAGCTAGTGGATTGTTCTTACACCTATGTACATATCTGTCTCTGTTGGTTTGAATCTGCCTACCAAATGTATTAATAAATGACCTGAGAAGCAAATAAAATATCATCTTAGGTAGTGGACTATTTCCATTAGAACTAGCCAGCAACACCCCACACTTCTCAAAACATTTAACTCTCAGATAAATTGCAAAAAAAAAAAAAGAAAGTTTTAAAGTACTTGAAAAATTACCCACAAGAGAAACAAAATCTCTGAGATAGCTGAAATTTACTTGGATTCTCAAACTTGTATCTATTGGTACAAATACTTAAATAGAATATGCTGAGAGATAACATCTCATTTAATTTTATGCTTATCCACAGTGGCAATGTAATTACATATACAGAATCACTAGAGAATTGCACGAGCAAGTTAGAAAATCTAAGTCATTTTATAAATGATGGGTAAAGGTGCCTGATAAATTCTACCTTGACAAGGAAGAAACTTGAAATAGCATTTTTTTGTGATGAGTGATTACAAACTCACTTTTCGTAATTAAAAAAAATATATTACTCTTTATTTCAGTGTGTACATTTTTGTGTACAACTTTTGTCTTGATTTCCTAAAATTCCCCTGGAATGGATATACCTATGTTTTATGTCTAAAAAATTATATCCTGCCTCTAAATGGAAGAATATATTTTTACCTAAAAATTATTTCTCTGACATTGATGAGGTTCATAAAATAACAATTCACTGACTATTCACAACTATAACAATGAAAATAGCAACAATTTGTTTTAAGAGCAACACATTAAATATGCAGAAGTTTTTACTAAATTATTTGGATACAATAAAACTAATTCTTTGTTAAATATACTTTTTGACATAATATTTTGGTTTTTTAGAGAGGACCATTGTCTGCTCTACAGATAAACAGATAAGAACTTAAACAGAGTTCAAACCTGAATTGCTTAAAAGTATCTCTATTTCCTATTAGTGCAAGAGACAAATAAATACAAACAAATCTAGACCAGAATTTGGAGCCAAATAGACTGAAAGTCCTGCTGAAATGAAAACATCAGAAAGATAATAGGTAATGATACATTTTTTTCTTTGAATTTTCAAGGATATAGTTTGCCAAATGCCAACTCCAGAGAAATTGGGAAGTCCTTATTTAACTTCCAGTACATTATATATATATGACTAAAATACTAGGAGTCATGCACAGACAAACAAAGGCTTAAGAGAAATAATTTCCAACTATTTGCAACTATTACTTGGAAGTCTTGTGTTCTCTCTCTGACCCTATTCAAAGCATATACAATTACCACTATCTTTAATATGTGGTCTTATCGGATTTACTACTATCAAGCTTTAAATCAAACATTATTGTTTTGCATTAGTTTTTAAATATGTATTAAAATTCTTAACTGAGGGAAAAACAATATAAAAATAAAGTCTATATTAATGCACATGATAACAATGCCTTAATTAAAAAGAATATATATTTCCTTCAATCATTACATATATTCTGATATAAATTTTCAAACATAATACATTAAACATACCATGATCATGTTTTTATAAAAGGAAATAAACTCAAAATAAACATTAGAACAAAAGTTTTAAATAATTAAGCTGAATTCTAAAACTTTAAAAATCAGGCATTTTACTATTCAGTGGGGGCAGAGGACTCTAATTTTAGTGACAAAAAAGTACTAAGTTAATTTAGATAACAAGTACAGAATCTTCATTTGTAACCATTTCTTCATCTCCCCAGAGATGATTATCTCCTGTTGGGTATCACAATGTATTCACTATTCTAAGAGTCCACATAGCTCAAGAAAGTGTATATCCTTTTCAACAATACCCCTATGAAATATCTACTGTTCATGTATACCACATTTGAGCTATCATGATAACATGTGAAACCACAAATATCAATAAGAACATTAGAGATCTCTTGGAGTTCTCCAAGACCTACCTACAATTCAGAGAATATACTTGAAGACAGTTGTCATGAATTAGCTACTGTGTATGCAAACCCATCTGGTCAAAATTGTATAAACTGTAATTAGCATAAAGTGAAAATAGATGCTACATTTCTCAAAAACATCTGTGGATTTTTCATCTTTGAATTCTAAATTATGAATTCAGTGTCTTTATAGATACAAGACTTTAAAATTTTCCAATATTACCAACTCTTGTTCTGAGGGTATTACCATCCAGTAATAGGGATTTTAAAATTGCCCTTGATTACTTATTACATTCTTGCTCTCCCTCATACACAATGATACATCTTCAATTTATGTTCATTTCCTGGAAAACTTATAAATATTTTAATATACATAGTCTAGATTTACAGCCTTCATTCTCAATTTTTTTTCCAGGTTAGTTTTTTTCCAGGTTAGTACTCCGCCCCCAGCTTGAGGTTTGTCAAAATGACAGGTAAAAGGAAATGCCAAGCTTACCACAATTAAAGCATGGAGAAAAATTAAAGAGACAACCGAAGTTGACTATATGATTTATATTCATAAAATGGTCAAAACATGTGTCTTGTCAAAACTGAAACCTGACTTTATATTTTTCTAATCATCAAAATTCTTAATGCAGAAGGGTAAAACTTTTTTTTATAACTTTTTAGTTTGAAATGCTGGATAAAAAGCAATATGGAGATACAGAGAGCAAATTACAGTAAGGTCAAATTAATAAAGAACCAAATATCAATTGTGAGAATGAATGTTAGGTTAAACGTTGACCACTCTTTCGGAAAAATATCTTAGCAAAGGCGTACATTATAAAAAGCATCTGTTTACACTCATAATCTTCTTGTACTTACAATGGAGCCTCACATTCTTTACCTTTTTAGGTGTGAGAATGAAAAAAAATATCAGAGCGGTGAAAAATTCTAAGGATAGTCTATTTTAGTTTTTATGAAGTTGGGAATAAAACAAGAGTAGGAAAAATAAGTCACTCGATGAACATTACCTAATCTGACCTGAGACATTCTTATATATTAAAACTAGTAATGGACAACGCATTAAAAATAACCTGATGCTGGGGCACCTGGGTGGCTCAGTTGGATAAAGGTTTGACTCTTAATTTTGGCTCAGGTCATGATCTCACAGTTCATGGGTTAAATCCCTGTGTCAGTCTCTGTGCTGATGGTGTGGAACCTGCTTGGGATTGTTTCTCTCTCTCTCTCTCTCTCTCTCTCTCTCTCTCTCTCCCTCAGCCCCTCACCTGCTTGCTCATTCTCTCGCAAAAATAAATAAACTTTTAAAAAGTTTAAAAAATAGCCTGATTCCCTGCCCTAAAAACTATTACTGTACTTTTTTTTTTTTAAAAAAAAAGAAGATAGTTCAGGGAATTTAAAAATTCTTTCTTTCTTTAACTTCATATTTCTGCAAATAAGTTCTGGTTACAACTAAACATTTCATTGAATTTTCCTGAGTATGCCTAACATTGGCACAAAATTATTTGGTTCATACACAGCTTGTTTGAAACTGAAGATTTTTTAAAAAAATTTAAAAAATATTTATTTATTTTTGAGAGAGAGAGAGAGAGAGAGACAGAGTGTGAACAGGGGAGGGGCAGAGAGAGAGAAGGAGACAGAATCTGAAGCAGGCTCCAGACTCTGAGCTGTCAGCACACAGCTGGATGCAGAGCTTGATCTCACAAACCTTGAGATCATGACCTGAGCCGGAGTCAGTCACTTAACCAACTGAGCCACCCAGGTGCCCCAAAACTGAGGATATTTTAATAAAATGTTGCTGGATTAATCATGGTCCTTAAGTATCCTAACAGAACTCTTTGTAATGGGGAAAAACATGACACTTAATCTAAAATTCAAAGTACTATACATTTCTAATTCCCTTTTATTTCTGACTCCTGAAATTTAAGGCATTTACATTCTAAAATCAAAGCTCTGTTTTAACAAAAATTATCAAGACAACCATTCAAGTCTAGCTTACCAAAATGTAATTTTCATGGTGAATGAGGGGTGGTTTGTTTGCCAAATAATAACCAATATTCACCTTGCTATTTACCTACCTAGTTTACCTACCTATTTACCTTGCCAAATAATCTCATCACAACAGCAGATTGATTTTCAGTGTAGTGTACATAACAAAGGCCAGCTCCTGGCATCTCCCAGACATCAATCAGAGCCTACGTTTTCTCCCATGGAGGCAAATTTTAATACTTGGTGTACAAAAATTTATATATGAAAGACCATATGCTCGCAAATGCAGAATACCATTCAACACTGCTAGTCCAAGGACTTCCAGTGTGCTGTTAAAAGAAATTCTTTGTACTTGCCCACTATCCAGGAAACAAAGGAAGTCTCTTAACAAATGAGTTTATTTTTAGGAAAAAAATGCCATGTTTACAGAAATAATAGTGATGTCTGGTTTTTAAAACACAACAGTATATCTTGGAAGGATGTGTTTTGAAAAGATCTCTTTGTATTGTTTTTGCTTGTGTCAAAGGGATGATTAGAGCCCCAGTAAATGGGAACCTCCCAGAGTAGGCTAAATAGAAGGCCAACATCCCACATATGGCTTGCAGCTTGGGGGATTTCTCTCAAAGTTCTGCCAGAGATGGGACTGCCCAAATGGTTTCTCGCGTAAGTCCTAAGTCATAAACTGCATCCTACTAGGCCAGCCATGCCAGAACTGGACCCAAGGGTATACAGAGTCTTGGCTGATGGCAAACAATGATTGCTTCCTAAGGAAGCCACAGCTGCCTTCCTGAGAGACACCCCAGATGCCTGAATTTTCCCTTACTTTCCATTTCTGACTACCTGTTCTGGCAAAAGTTCCAACAAAGAGGGAGGCAGGCAGCAGGCACCCAGCTGTTTTCAATATGCCTTGGCAATGTAGGTACTGATTACATAAACACTACAAACATTCAAAGAGCATATTTTCTAGCTTTTAAGCTATAAAAAAGGTGTGAGCCTGTACCAACACCTTATATCTCCTCTTCTCCAAATAATGATAATGCTGACGAGGGTGATAACTACAATAATGACCATGATGATGATGATGATGATAATTAGGGCTTTAATTATGAAAGCCAAGATTATTAAAGGAGACACGATATCTTGAACTGCTGGGAAAGAGCTCAAATTATACAAGAATTGGAAAGATGTGAAATTTCCACATTTCATGGGCAAGAATATATTTTTTTCCCTTAGGAAACAATGAGGTCAAAATATGTAATTGATTCACTTGATGTCTTAGTTTTCCCACAAGTCAGGAAAAAAACAATCAGCTGTTACATCATCCATTTGCATTATACCACATTTTTATTTTCATTCACATATATTTAAAAATATTATTTTAAACTCTTAATATACAAGTTGAACTTTGAACAACACAGTTTGGAACTGCACTCAGCCACTTGAGTGCAGTTTTTTTTTTTCCATAAACACAGTGCAGCACCATAAATGTATTTTTCTTACTTATGATTTGCTTAATCATACTTTCTTTTCCATAGCTTCCTTTATTGTAAAAATACAGCATATAATAATATTACATACAACATATGTCTTGATCAACTGTTTATGTTATCAGTAAGGCTTCTGGTCAACTGTAGGCTATTAGTGGTTAAGTTTGGGGCAATCAAAAGTTATATGAAGATTTTCAACTGCATGGGTGGTTGGTGCTTCTAACCTCCACATTATACAATGGTCAGTTTTATGTAAAACATACAAGAAATTACATTAATGAAATATTGCAAAAGGTCTTCTATTTATATTTAAGATCAGGTTCAGAAACCTAGTCAAACTGGAAGAACTCTGGAAAAAGAATGAGAGGATCAGATTGTCCCAAGTCAATACAAATTCTTTTGCCTCCAGAGGTTACTCAGAATTTCAGTTTCTGCCTCTATAAAATACGGATAATAGCTTCATAATTTTCACAACTTTATCATAAATATTCACTATTTTTTTAAATATAAAGTTCTATGAACATATAGGATAGACAATTAAAGTGTGCTATTTTTTCTTGCTAAAAAGATTCAGTAACCTAAAGGTGACAACAGAGAGAGACAGATAAGGAGATATAAATGATAGATAGAGTTTGAAACATGACAGTTTTCAATAATGCCAGCTTTTTCAGATGGATGGTCCTAAGTTAAAAAGATGCTTTTAAAACTGTGAGTATATAATTATTGTTGGGAAAATATAATTATCTTACAAAGTAGAGTAAGAATTTAGTGGGTAAGTACAATTATAGATTGATCATTGTTTGAAGTATTTCTATTCTGTTGTGAAACATGGAGTTCAATGTTCTTGATGAGTTTTTATGATGTCAGCCTTCAAATACATCTTTCAGTGTCTTAAAATACTTTTAATTTTAATTCCTTTTTATGACAAAAAATATAGACTAAATAATGGTTTCTAATGATCCTCATTCCCACTTCTGTCACCAAAATACTGTTTTGATCCTTCATATTTAATTAAATTTCCTAGTCATATCTACTTTTTTTTAATATTTGTATTTGGTAGAGAGAACAAGCATGTACACGTGCACAAGTGGGGGAGTGGCAGAGAGACATGGAGACAGAATCCAAACCAGGCTCCAGGCTCTGAGCTGTCAGCACAGAGCCTGACGTGGATCTTGAACCCACAAGCTATGACATCATGACCTGAGCCAAAGTTGGACACTCAACCGACTGGGCCACCTAGGTGCCAAATTTCCTACTCATATCTAAAATTATGTTAAAAATAATTGTTTTATATAATTGTTTAATAATACACAGATATTATTCCAGGGGGATGCTGAGCAATATAATGGAAATAGTCTTCCATGAAAATTCTACAATAGACATAACTTTTTTAGTAGTAGTATTTCTTGAAATATTCTTCGACAAATAAATATATATATATATATATATGTATATATATATATTAAGCAAAGCTGAGTCAAGACAATTCTAAGTGGAACTAAGCTGATGGCATGATAAGTTTTTTTGACTAAGACTGACAATATAATGTAAAGGAAGGGGCCAAATTTAAAGGACATAATGGAGGAAGAATAGTAAAATGCCAGCAAGGAATTACTGTTCTATACCTTTGCTTTATTGTAAAGCATCCTGCTAGACAATCAAAACAATTGAAAAGCCTTCAAAATTTTCAGTATAGATTCAATTTAGTAAAATCTAGTATCTTAAAGTCGCAACCACTAAAATAATAGTCTTTAAAAATAAATACCCATATTATTCTATTTATTATTTATTTAGTGCTAGGTATGGCACCCATAAGAAAAAATAGCATGGAACCTACTTCAAAGGCAAACACAAGCACAAAAAATTGCATTGAGCCAGTCCCCATTAGGTTGTACTCATTATACACATATATATCACACTCTTGTTTCTCGTCAGGCAGTCCACTGCTGACAGAACTCACTGGTAAGCAATATAGCCCCTGAATCCACACTTAGATCTACACAGTTTTTTGTGAAGTATCTATTAAGGACTGGTATTTTTGTATGTATCTTATTTTTAAATCTTCAGGCAAAATTATCTTCACAATGTTGTGGTTAAATATCAAAAATGTTTGGGGCGCCTGGGTGGTTCAGTCAGTTAAGCATTGGACTTCCCCTCAGGTCATGATCTCATAGTCTGTGAGTTCAAGCCCCACGTCGGTCTCTGTGCTGACAGCTCAGAGCCTGAAGCTTGCTTCAGATTCTGTTTCCCTCTCTTTCTGATCCTCCCTGGCTCACACTCTGTCTCTCTCACTGTCAAAAATGAATAAATGTTAAAAAAATTTTTAAATAAAATAAATGTTTTACTAAAATGAGGTCAATCACAGAGATATGTTAAATTTCCCACTGACTTAGCTTATTTGTAAAATGATTATTTGCCATAGCTACCTTATAGTATTCTTATATGAATAAGAGATAAATCATCTTCATTCAGCAGATAGAGTGTTTCCTCAAGTACTCATAACTCAGTGTTTTGAAGTTGTATGTTTGAATACAAAAGAAGTGGCTTTCAATGATAATTCCATCTTGAGGAAGTTATTTAGTGCTGCTATATCTCAGTACCTTTACCTGAAAAATATGGATTATCTTACAAGGTAGCTGAAATAATTAAATGAAAGAATGGACATAAAAACTTGGGGTTTCATATACGCAAGTGCTTAACAAATATCAGTAGTTTTGATGCTATTTTGTTATTATTTCTACTACTGATATTAGGTCAATTTCTACAGCAATGTTTTCTAAAATTTATTATGAAAATATTACAGTTCTTCCCCCCCATTTCATTTAGCCTTTAAATTTTTCAATTATTATTTGTGTATTATAAGCTTCATAAAAAAGACATTTCTTTTAAAAGAAGGATGAGATAAAACAACTGTAAATAGAAATTCTAATTTTTACTTCTTTCATCCCATTGTATCCTCATCTATCACTTTTGAAAATCACCATCACGGGATAAAGAAGCATTCAAAATTCCACATCAGTGTCCTGGAAAAAACACTGAGAAACTTGAAACCTGATTTCTTGTCCCTTTTGTCATGAAATGATCAAATACTTCATATTCTCTGGATGTTAGCTTCGTTTTCAGTCCAATTAGAGTGGAAATAGATAATTTATAAGGTCTATTCTGTTCTATTATCTGAAAAAAATAACAGAATTGGCCAACACAATATTGTAATGCGAGAAAGGTCTGAGGATAGCTCCCAAAATAATTAAGTTTTTAATAAAAAGTATACATCAGAAATACTTCTTCATCTTGCCCTAATTACTAGCACCATAAGGTAATTGAAATAACAGAGGGGATGACAAGCGAAAAGCCTTAAAAATATCAGTTTTCTAGAGAACAAATTAATGGTTCCAGAGGGAAGGGGAAAAATGGGTGAAGGGAGTGGGAGAAACAGGCATCCGGTAATTGAATGAGTAAGTCATGAGGATAAAAGCACAGAATAGGGAATACAGTGAATGATATTGTAACAGTGTTGCATGGTAACAGATGGTAGGTACACTTGTGGTGAGCATGGCATAGAGATGTTGAATATCTACGTTGTGTACCTGAAACTAATGTAACATTGTGTGCTGACTCTACTCAAATAATAAAATAAAATAAAATAGCCACTCCCCCCACCAAATTATTTTCCACACATGTGAAATATATGTAAATACTGGCAAAGGATGGCAGAGATGGATCCCAAAACATCCATTTCTCGAAATCAAAATCCCTTATCTTCACCTTGGACATAATCTGTTCTCCCAGCACTCTGACACATAAAAGTTTTAATGTTAATACACATTAGGTTCATCTTTGAAAAATAACTTAGTGGACATCACCAAAGGGTAAATTGGCAAATCATGATTATTGGTAAATCATGATGGGTTTTAAGAGCAAAAGAAATTTCAGAGGTAAAATACTTGGCCTGTTTTCATTTATAGTTCAAGAAATACAACTATACCTCAGTAAGTCTGGGGTTGGGGGAAGAAATACAGTGTGGCCACTAATATATTCTCTAGATCAAGTTATAAAACAAAAACTTCAAAATTGTTAGTTTTTATCTAGTCCATAAGTAATTGTTGATTATTTCTCTCTTCATTGAGAGAGAATGAGGATAGAGGGAAATCCTTAAAAACAATTATTATATGATAAAAAGTAAGGGTGAAGCTTGCAACCAATATCAAATATTGGATAAGGGGAAAATTACACTTTATTACAGTATGAGTTTTCAGAAAATATCCTTGTATCTACAATATGTTTATAATTATGTCAAAAGATATATTTTATGGATTCTGGAGAAATATGTTACTAATTCTCATAAATAAGGGCAAATAGAACCTCCCTGGTTAGCTTCTGAAGTTAGCACATGCCTCAAAAGTTGTCCAGAGTTAAAATTACTCTAGGAAATCCCTTAAATAACCTCTATAGTATAATACACATGGTTTTGTGTATACAAACCCTTAATGGTAATTCTTTCACACACTCACGTTTGAGAACTATTTTGCCAGACTGAAGAAATTAACAAAGGAAAGTCTCTAGGTAGACGTCTGATAATTTAAACCAATCTTGCCCTTGGATTAAATGGCAAAACTTAGTGAAGAAAGAAAGAAAGAAAGAAAAAAGAATAGAAGAAAAGAAGGAAGAAAGGTAAAGAAAGAAAGGAAGAAAGGGAGGGAGAGAGAGAGATGATGATGAGGTCTAAATTGTTTCTGGTTATTTGTAAGTTTACCTTCTTTAATTGAAAAAAAAAATTTTTAATGTTTACTTATTTTTGAGAGAGAGAGAGAGAGAGAGCGAGAGAGGGAGAGTGCACGGGTGCACGCACACAAGTGGGGAGGGGCAGAGAGCAAGGAAGACACAGAATACTAAGCAGGCTCCAGGCTCTGAGCTGTCAGCACAGAGCCTGACGCAGGGTGGGGGTGGGGGGGGGGAGGGGGTTCAAAGTCACTGACTACGATATCATAACCTGAGCCAAAGTCCTATGCTTATGAGGAAGTCACCCAGGGGCCCCTTACCTCCTTTAATTTTTAATGTTGAGCCTTTACCACTCTAGTACATGTTAAATGGATGTGTTTGCTTTTGTGAGGATCAAATAAGACAGCAGAGTATATCTTGGAGTTGGCAATAAATTCCAAATTCTAAAATCAGCTTGAATGTACATATGACATCACTTCACTTTACGTTAATATACAGGAGAATATTTAGTTTGGTTTCTCTGACATAAAAATTTTGTTTTAAAATGTTTTAACTATCCTCAACTTTTTGTGTCCTTTGCTATTTCTAACTATATCTTTGACAGCAATGATCCTATAAAACCTCCAAAGGCCCCAGTTTTACTTCAAACTTTCAAATGAATAAATCCAGTAAAAATTCTGTCACAACAAATGAGATGTACCAAGTACTAAGTTTTTCTGTTATAATTAAACTGTATTTTGATTTCAACACTACTTTTTCTCTTGACCTAATTCTGACCCTCTGTAATGAACTAGTTCACCAGAGTTTTTAGTACTGGGATTCCTTTTGTTATGAAGTAGAAGTTTTACAGAGAAACTTTACAAAATCCTAGGATGTGATGACTGTTGTGACCTTGAAAATTTCACCAGGATGAATATGAATATTGGCTAAATTGCTTTGTAATTGACTAAGTTTCTCTATGCTCTTATCAGAAGAAAGCACACATATTTAGAAATGTTATTTTTCTTTGTTTTGCTTCTTTTTTTTCCTTTTTCTCTTGCTTTACTTTTTTTTTCTTTGCTGTGGTGAAGTGAGTTACAAGCTCCCACAAGACCTGAAGACTCAACACAGCTTGGGTTGTGGACCGGATTTCTCCCACATGAGTTTGGTGGCCGGGTCAGTCAGGATGATATTAGTATATTTAATTTTCAAAACACACACAGTGGAACAGATGTGTTTTATAGGGACTGAAAAATGAAGTTCAGAAGTGAGGGGGTCTGGGTAATGTTCTGGTACAATATGGTTAGAGATCACTGTATGAAACTAATTCCTGCTGATAATCATAACTTGTCTCTGTGAAAACTAGTTTACAATATTTGTGTATAGCACTATGGAGAATATCAAAGCTACCAAGATTTGAAACAGTGCAGCAGGAGCTCCAGAACTTTATGTAAATTAACCCCACAACATGGAACACATTAACTTGAGGGTTGCAGGAATTTGGACCTCAGAATGCCTAGGATGTGGGTTTAATTGAAATGCAGTATTATGACAATCAGTTTTTCTCTGGAGACAGAATTTTTTAAGGTGCATGCAAATGTATAATTGAGCATTGACATATTACATCATAGTGATATGTTTTAAACAACCCATATCTGCTTCACAATATTTATTTCACTGAAATACCACTGGATATTTAAAGATTCCTCCTTTAGAGTCCAGCCATCTGAATAAATGAACAGTACACTGAGGTGAGCCAGTCAACTCTCAGATGGGGCCAGGCCTCAAAGGCTCACACATACACAAAGCACTTCTTCTGGAAAAAATGTTTCTGAGTTTTCAACATAAATCAGGGTCAACACATAATACGATCATACTCTAGTATATTTAAAAGCTGGAAAACAGTCTAACTAGGACGGTGATGCTTCCAACAAGCCCTCAGGCCAAATAGCAATCAGAAAGAGAATTTATGGCTTTGTGATCAAACCCCAACTCTGTTCAAGTCCATGAAGGGCTTGCCTGCTCTCCTGAGGAAATTTTAAATGGGAGTTAGAAAACTATACTTTCTCTGTGATGACTTACAGGATTTCTTTTTTCTTTTTCTTTTTTCTTTCCCTTTCCCTTTCCCTTTCCTTTTTAACTGTAGCCACGAATGAACATACTTGTGAGTAATTCTAAATTTCAGAAGCCTTGACATTAACACCATAACAATTATACATTTATGGTGAAAGAATAAGCCAAATCTTTGGAATGAAATTCTATATGCATCACTTATAAATAGTAGCAATAATAAGATTAAACAATAATAATAAATTTTCTTAATGGTAAAAAAAAGTTACAATATAAAAAAATGGTCAAATTGCATATTTAATTCAGAATATGCCAGATAAAATCAAGTATATTATTGTTTAGGCCATTTTTTACATAAAATATAAAACATAAAACTAAGAATTGCTTATTACACCACAGAGTTGGAAATGTCAGGATCAACAGATCAACATATATCCGCTGACCATACATCATGATTCTATATATGTGTAAGAACAAAGTGATAAAAAATAATATAAGATAATAATATACAGAGAAGATAGAATGTAATATACAAGGGATTAGGACTTTCTGCAGAGTGACGTATTATACAGATACAGAACTCTCTTCAACGAATACAACAGAATTCTGGCTAAATATACCATTTAGAAAGTTAACATGTAGCTTATCTCAAAAGAAAGAAAGAGAAGATTAAATGTTAAGAGAAAAGAACAGAAAAGGGAGGGAATACAAGGCCAGAGGTAGAATGAAGGCATGAAATGTGGCCTTCAATCTGGGGGCTGTGAGCTGGAAATGATAATCTTCTAAATGATGCCCAATCCATGAAAAGGTACTAGAAAAAATAAGTAATAGCCTAGAGAAGTGGCAAGGAAGATTTAATCCTATGCTAGAGGATTAAGGATCTATGCTTATATAAGCTTAGATTATATATGCTTATATATATCCTTATATAAAGATCTCACCTCTATTCTAGAGGTGAAGGAAAATAAAAGTGCTCTGTAAGAAACTGAAAAGCCAAAATTGTTCTACAAGTGAATGTGGTTCAAATATCCAAAGCAGAGAACTTAACATAAATAACATGAAATTTCTGAGCCCCCCAAATAAAGACATGTTGAATACCATAGAGATGCTTTCAAATGCCAAAGCACCTGAGAAGCCCAGGGATATAGCAATCTTCACTGATAAAGGGCTCCTTTATCAAAAAAAATTTCTGAGGGAGATTTTAACATATTCAGCCTATGGAAAATCTATATCACAAATGTAAGAAGTAATAGAGGAACTGAAAAAAAATAGCATAAATAATTTTTAAAAAGTTAAAGAATTAAAAAAATAATAGAAATAATAAGGAACAGCAAGAGACTAAAAAATACATAAATTTACAAATAAGGCAAATAAAAACATCTTAAAACACACATAGCTATTGAATTTAAAAATCTAATGAAGCTGGTAAAAAAATGATTACATAGAGAAGAAAATAAAATTAGGAAACTGGAGGATGGAAATGCCATAGACAGAGTTATGGAAACAAAATATGAAAAAGAGTTGGTGTCATGGAAATCTAACATGTAGAATTGGAATTAAGGAAGAGGAAATAAAAGGAATGGTGAGGAAATAGTAATACTAGAAATAGTAATGGATGATAATATTTCAGGAGAGAAGGAAAAATAGAAGTCATTGCATCCCTCAACTGAGAAACCACAATGAAGCCCAGGAAAGGTAAAGAGAAACAAAGAACAAACTATACCATTTTAGTGAAACTGCACAAGACTAATGACAACAACAAAAATCTTAATGGGAACCAGAAACAAAGATATATTAGGTTAAGAGGAAAAATATAAATATATCAGACTTTTGGTCAAACAGTAAAGAACTATTTTCAAATCTCAGCAAATCTCTAAATATTGGCTGTCAACCAATAGCCCTATGCCAGCTAACCTGTCACTTAATATTGAAAGTAAAGTGATGGGTAAAGCTCTCAGCTGAGAGCTTTCCCCCTAAGGTCAGGAACAAGACAGGGATGTCCTCTCTCGCCACTGTTATTCAACACAGTATTGGAAGTCTTAGCCTCAGCAATCAGACAACACAAAGAAATAAAAGGCATCCAAATCATCCAGGAGGAGGTCAAACTTTCATTCTTCGCACATAACATGATACTCTATATGGAAAACCCAAAAGAATCCACCTAAAAACTGCTAGAACTGATCCATGAATTCAGCAAAGTGGCAGGTTATAAAATCAATGTATAGAAATTGGTTGCATTCCTATACACCAACAATGAAGCAGCAGAAAGAGAAATCAAGGAATTGATCCCATTTACAACTGCACCAAAACCCATAAAATACCAAGGAATAAATCTAACCAAAGAGGTGAAAAATCTATATACACTGAAAACTATAGAAAGCTTATGAAAGAAATTGAAGAAGACACACACACACACACACACACACACACACACACACACAAAAGGAAAAATATTCCAGGCTCCTGGAAAGGAAGAAGAAATGCTGTTAAAATGTCCATACTACCAAAAGCAATCCACATATTCAATGCAATATCAAAATAACACCAGCATTCTTCACAGAGCTACAACAAACAATCCTAAAATGTGTATGGAACCAGAAAAGACCCCAAATAGCCAAAGCAATCTTGAAAAAGAAAACCAAAGTAGGAGACATAACAATCCTGGACTTCAACCTGTACTACAAAGCAGTAATCATCAAGACAGTCTGGTACTGGCACAAAAACAGACACTCAGACCAATGGAACTGAATAGAGAACCCAGAAATGGACCCACAAAAGTATGGCCAACTAATCTTTGACAGAGCAGGAAAGAATATCCAATGGAATAAAGACAGTCTCTTCAGCAAGTGGTGCTGAGAAAACTGGATAGAGACATGCAGAAAAATGAACCTGGACCACTTTCTTACACCATACACAAAAATAAACTCAAAATGGGTGAAAGACCTAAATGTAAGACAGGAAGCCATCAAAATCCTCAAGGAGAAAGCAGACAAAAACCTCTTCGACTTTGGCCGCAGCAACTTCTTACTCAACATGTCTCCAGAGGCAAGGGAAACCAAAGCAAAAATGAACTATTGGGGCCTCATAAAAATTATAAAAAAATTCCTGCACAGTGAAGCAAATAATCAGCAAAACTAAAAGGCAATTGACTGGATGGGAGAAGATATTTGCAAATGACCTATCAGATAAAGGGTTAGTATCTAAAATCTATGAGGAACTTATCCAACTCAACACCCAAAAAACAAATAATCCAGTGAAGAAATGGACAAAAGACATGAATAGACACTTCTCCAAAGACGACATCCAGATGGCCAACAGATACATGAAAAAATGCTCAACATCACTCATCATCAGGGAAATACAAATCAAAACCACCATGAGATGCCACCTTACACCTGTCAGCTAACATGAACAACTCAGGCAACAACAGATGTTGGTGAGGATGTGGAGAAAGAGGGCTCTTTTGCATTGTTGGTGGGAATGCAAGCTGGTACAGCCACTCTGGACAAGAGTGTGAAGGATCCTCAAAAAATCAAAAATAGAACTACCCTACAACCCAGCAATTGCACTCCTAGGTATTTATACAAGGGATACAAGGTATGCTGTTTCAAAGGGGCACATGCACCTCAGTGTTTATAGCAGCACTATCAACATTAGCCAAAGTATGGAAAGACCCCAAATGCAAATGTCCATCGATGGATGAATGGATAAAGAAGATGTGAGATATATATATATATATATATATATATATATATATATATACACACACACACATACATACACATACACACACACACACAATGGAGTATTACTCAGCAATCAAAAAGAATGAAATCTTGCCATTTGCAACTACATGGATAGAACGAGAGGGTATTATGCTAAGCGAAATTAGTCAGTCAGAGAAAGACAAATATCATATGACTTCACTCATATGAAGACTTTAAGATACAAAACAGATGAACATAAGGGAAGAGAAGCAAAAATAATATAAAAACAGGGATGGGAACAAAACATAAGAGACTCTTAAATATGGAGAACAGAGGGTTACTGGAGTGGTTGTGAGAGGGGGGTATGGGTTAAATGGGTAAGGGGCATTAAGGAACCTACTCCTGAAATCATTGTTGCACTATATGCTAACTAACTTGGATGTACACTAAAAAAAAAAGAATAAAAAAGAAAGTAAAGTGAAATCATTTTCAAATAAAGAAAAATGTTTACTAATCATAAACCATTGTTATAAAATCCCAAAAATTTATATCTTATACTTCAGAAAAAATCAAATTAAAACAAGGAGGAAATATGGTAGGCAATCTTAAAATGGGAAAAAGAAAGACCAACAAGGGAGGTATACTTTGGAAAAGCAAGTGAACACTGGCTTATTACAATAAATTAAATAATATTCATTAATAACAAATAAGAGGTTTAAAACTAGTTAGAATTAAATCCTAGTTAACAACTTTGGAGATAGAATGGTAAGATTCAAAGCATTATTAAATCAACATTACAATGTAAGACTAAGCACTAAAAGAACTGAAACATATAATACCCAAGATAGTAAAATAAATTTTGTAAAACACACACATACACACACACACACACACACACACACACACACACACACACATCATAGTCAATGTAATATACAGTATGGGGCAAGAACAGGATGAAAGAAGCATAGAGAATATATGACAAATTAAAACTGATGAAATAAACTTTAATCCACTCATTATGTTTATTATGTGTGCATATATATTCACACTTGCTGATACAGAAAGATTCAAAGAAAAAAGTAGCACACTATATATGAAGTCGATTAAGTAGAAGATTAAGAATAGTGACGTTTGGTATAGTAAACTTTAAGGGAAAGTGTTTTAAAGATAGAGAGGTATTACTTACTGTTATAAAATGAACAATTCACTGTAAACATGTATCAGTGCTGAATCTGGATGAATCAAACAAGTTAATCTTAAAACACAAAAAAATAAAAATGATAGAATTACAAAAAAGAAGTACCGAAGCCCATAAATATAGCTGGAGATTTTAATATCTCTCTTTTAAAAATGTACAGATTACCAAGTAAAATTTTAGTAAGAAGATTAAGCATTACTAATAATATATATATGATGTCTCGTAACAAATAAAAGTAAAATTATATACAGACCACAGTTTCTGATCAAAAAGGAATAAAAATAGAATAAATAAATATACTGAAAATCAAATATTTGGGATATAAATAACATTGATAACTAATCTGTCAGTTGATATAATTTAGAAGGGGAATTATCATATACCTCTAAATGACAATAAAAATACTGCATATCAAATTTGTGAGAGGCATCTAAAATCATATAAAGGAATTAATAGACTTAAATCTATCAAAAAGAATATATGGTTGATATATTCAACCAATTAAATACTGTAAGGTAGATAAAAAGTAGGTAAAAACTGAATTAAAAAATTAATTACAGTTTTATATTCCAATGTGGGTCAATCTAAAATACAAAATTGAGGCGGGCCTGGGTTGCTCAGTCAGTTAAGTGTCTGACTTTGGCTCAGGTCATGATCTCATGGTCCATGAGTTCAAGCCCCATATCCGGCTCTGTGCTGACAGCTCAGAGACTGGAGACTGCTTCAGATTCTGTGTCTCCCTCTCTCTCTGACCCTCCCCTGCTCATGCTCTGTCTCTCTCTATCTCAAAAATAAATAAACATTAAAAAATTTTTTTAAATTGTACTGTAAAAATTTTGTAATTAAAAAAAATGAGAGATGCAACAAGATCCAAACTCAGGGTAGCTTCAGAGTAGACAGAGGTGGTACTTCTGCTGGCTTAAGTACTGGATTGGACCTGAAGTATGAATAAAGGCTAACACAACTCAAGTGTGAGGTTCACAGTCAAGCTTGTCGTAGAGGGGACCAGCCGGACTCTTTTTGAACATAATTGAGAGTTAAAGTAAAATTGAACGGGTCTATTCAAAACCAAACTGCAGTAGGAAGATCTCATTTGAAGCTTTTGTAAAATACTACTACAAAAATTTTAAAAATGTGCGATAAATTGAGGAGATTAATCAAGACAGGAAAATCTAAACAAACAAACAAAAAAAGGAAAATCTGGCAGAATAATGTTTGATGTGAAAAGAGTAAATTCATTAATTTATTAATCAAATTTTTATTGATTATCTCTGTGCATGGGTTATCTATATAACATTCATCCACATAAAGGTGATAACTAAACCATTTATTCAGCAAATGATTATTAATCTTGAATCAATCATCAACCAGGCCATTTCTACCCTTATGAGGGTTGAATTAGAATAGCTAATACAGACAACTGCACAGATGATTACAATACAGGGTGCTGTGTGTACCAGGGGCACCCAATACAATCTAGGAGAACAAGGAATGTATTTTGGAAGAATAAAGTGCCTGGAACACAGTATCTTCTCAACTAAGTAGCTATGAATGAATGAATGCATGATTGAATCAAATAGATTTTTAAAATGAGACATTAGGTTATAAAGGAGAGTTTGCTAGATGAAAAAAGGGAAAATTTTGGGTACAGAGACAACAATCAGGGGAGTTAAAAAAAGTGACTCCCTGGAAGAATTAAGAGATGATCGGAGAGGTCGAACTACAAAAGTGCAAGAAGAGAATACACAGAGATGAGGCTTGCATGAGACAGCACAGGCAACCAAGAGGTTTTCAGCACAGGTGATAGGAAGAGATTTGTTCATATGCACCTGGCTGTGGTGTGGCATGGAGCCTGGCAACCTGGACAAGAGGGCTGTTAGGACACTGTTCAGTAAGCTGATGATGACAGCGGCCAGTGGCCAGAACTACAGTACTATTGGCTATGGGAAGGACAGAAAAAGATGGATTTAAGGAATTTTAGGGGTTTAAACCATGAGAATGAATGTGTTCTCCAAGGAGCATAGACATAAGAAAATATTTTTATGCTCTCCTGATAATCCCCTAATATATTTCCAGACAAACCAGACAGCTCATTACATGTTTCCTGAATATAGCACAGATCTTTCCTGTTGTACAGCTCTTAACACTCCCTCCCTCCGACTCTCTTCTCCTCCAGTCCTGGATTTTTACATCCCACGGTCAAGGTGGGCCTCAGTGTTACCTCCTTCATGGAATCTTCTGTGATCGCAGTTCTTCTCCAAAATACAGAATCTCCACTTCCTCTAAACCACCAATTTCGTTTTCTTATTTCTCTTAATTGTGTTTACTATATATTGTTAGGTAGGATGGCTACTGTATATCTTAGGTACCTACCTAGCTGTGTTTTCAGGGAAGGGAAAATACCAAAGTCAATTTATTTTTCTCTAAAGTACTTGACATAGTATTTTGTGCATATCAAAGTTAGTCTTTAGATGTAATACATTACAATGTATTAATACATTAATAACATGTTGCCTTAACCCAGAAATAATTCATTAAATATGGATTTATAACTTATTTCAATAGAAAATTAATTTCATTTTAGAAGTGTTTAAATTTTAGAGCTGGTTATAAAACCAAGTCTAAAACTGGATATTGACTGATGTCAATATGTGATAATAGTTATTATTATCATATGTGGTTTTTAATATCTGTTCCTTGAAAGAAATAAAATCAGTCTACTTTTTTTAAAAAGTAGGTGCCCAAAGTGATATGGGGGCTTATAATGATGCTAGTCTCTCTGTTGATAGTCATAAATCTTATAAAATAATAAAAACCATAAGAGCATTTGGAAAAACAAAATAATGGCATTAAATTTTTTGATTTATCCCCCCCAAGATTAGAAGGAAAGAGAGGCAAATTGGATAAACTTATTTTTTATTTTTCTGAATCAGTGTGCCTCATTGGTACTGGGCCAATAGAAAATGTAAAAGAATCATTTGGCCTCTATTTGGCTTCTGGATATTGAGGACATGTGTGTCGGATCAGAGTTACAGGGTGATTTCCATGAATCTATTCCAACCCTTCTGGAAGTAACGTTCATCTGTCAATTCCTTGAGCCAGAGCTCAGTTCTTATAAGTCATCTATCAAATCTCTGGATCTGGCTGATAATGCTGACTGCGGCAGAGGTGACTTTCATGAAATAACAGCTTTACCTGCATCATAATCACAGAAAGAGAGGGGGGAAATGTCATGATCAAAAAAAAAAAAAAAAGATTCCTCCTTGCTTTTCTTCTTGAATTCTTTATTTCCCTTGCTGAGACAAAGGGCAATAGTGGCAGCCATACACATAATTCTCTTTCCCCCCCAAAAAAATCAAGCACGGAGTCTTGATTTCATAGCAGTCAACTTTGATATTTTTTTTTGCCTTGCTGAGGAGTTGGATATGCTACCTTGCCTTTGTTTGCAGGCATAGTGGAATTGTACAGCTCCTTTTAAAGGGAGAACGAACATATGGGAGCTCTTTTTTTATAAAACTGTTGTGCAATTGAATGTTAAACATGCTATCCATAAAATTAAATTTCAGCATCTGCTTCCTTCAAGGAATAGCCACTTGCCCTCCCTCGGGAGAGAAATTCCACACAAGGAACACAGTTTTACCTCTTCTGCAGGATCTATGAATTAGCAGGTGATCGCTAAATGTATATTGTGCCATTTCATTAATTTCATATGCACACACATGGGTCTGTATGGAACCCATAAATACTCAGGGATCAAGCATTGCATCTGATTACATTTTACATTTAATGCAAGTTCCACTTTAAGATCTTAAGGGTGCAGAGGAAGCATAATTGTTAGAATCCAATAACCTTGTAAATTTTAAATGAATGACCAAAAGGAAGTTTAAAGAAAATATTGAAATCCAGTTTCTTTCAAAATATAGAAGATGTTAAGAAAATCTAAAATGTCAGAGTAATTGGGATCTCTAACTGGATCATTATTCCTGATCAAATTAGTATTGAAACTAAGGCTTACTAGAAATGTTATTATTTGATACCCATGATACAATTAGAAGATAAGAATTTTGATAAAAACTATAGTTTCAGTAATACCTTTATGTCATACTGAAATTCATCACAAAATTTTCAAGTGGAAAGTGACTATTCTATTATCCTTATAAAAAAGAAAATTTCAGGAAAAAAAAGTGAATCTCAAATAGAAGAATTGGACATTTTTAAGAGATCGTATTTGGTGAGGAAACCATGCAGGTCTTATAACTGGTTCAAAAGAATGTTAAAAACAGGCACATTTACAAAGCATTAAAAATGAATTGCAATAGGAGAGAAAATTTATTTTTGTCATGTGGGTTAGAGAGACTGGACAGAACACAATTTACATGTCTACAGATAAGAATTATTTTACATTGCTATCAGTTATCTATAATTTGTAGGGTTGTAAAATAGCTTCCCTAGAATAAGAATCTGATACCTGAAAAGGTCCTTTCTAAGAGTCTAGACAATGTATAGTTTTTCACTGAAGCACACATTTTTTCTATATCCTTGATTAATGCCTATCCCTTCCCATTTAGAATTTATTATGATGATGACTACATTTAACTTCAAAGGAACAGCAATGCTATGGCATTTGTATTATTGAGATCTGTACAATTACTTGATTCCTGATAAAGGATAAAATAAACTATAAACATGCAAGTGTGCAAAGTATTTTCATTAGCATTTTTTTGGGAAATGTACTGCAAGTACATGCTCTAAGCAAACATGGTAGAAAAATCACACCTTCAGGCTGTCAAATGGAAACTCTATTATTTGAAGTAACATTTTGATGAAACTTTGATATATAATATTTATTCCTGTTGATGTGTGTCAGGATTATCACATGTGGGTAATGAGAATAAAACAGATTTAAATTCACTGCAGAAGTCAGAGATCTGGTCTTGCTAAGGAGGTATATAGTATACCTCCCTATCAAGTCTTCCAAAAAGTTCTACAAAAAGAACAATCTAAAAGGAAAAAAAAAAAGAAAAAGATTTCATAGAGCCTCACTATTCTTTGGAACTATGTGTATGCACTGTGGCCAAATATTTGACCTCTAACTATCTTACACACGAGAACATCATCCCATGCCCCTGGAACTCTGTACGTGATTAATTGTCTGAGTACCACTTTCCTTTCCCAACACTAGGTAATTAGATAGGACTGCCCATAGGAAATCTGACATAATGGTTTGGGCCATGAATAGGATCAAACCAGTTTTGGCAGTATTAGTATCAGGGTCCAATTATATCTACAACATTTTTAAAAAGTTACTTTTGTTTCATATTATGCATGTAGAAATATTGGGAAGAATCTAAACTTTAATTTTTGTGATAAAAATATATTAGTCATAGAAATATTGGAAAGTAGGGATATCATAAAGAAAATAAAAATAATCTTAATTGACGAGGAAGGGGCAATAATTGGGGAGACACTATCAACATTTGGCCTAACTCCTTCAATTTTTTTCTTTGTTTCTCTCTTTTTCTGTTTTTGTTCAATGCATGCTAGAATCATACTATATACTTTGATATGCATTTTATTTAACACAATGTAAACATTTTCTACATGATTACATATTTTTCAAAAATAAGATTCTCAATGTTGTGTCATTTTATTATTGACAATTGTTATCCATTCCCCTGAAACTGAGCATTCCATTTGCTCTTGATAATTTGCCTTAAGAAATAATAAGGTGATGGTAATCTCTCTACAATAATCCTTCAGCTAATCTTTGTATTTTCTTTTTTTCCCCCCTTCCTGTCTTTGTCCCTCTCTTCCTTCCTCTTTCCTTTCTTCTTCCTGATCTTCATACCTTCCTCGCCTCTTAATCTTTATATTTTCTTATGGCATGTTGTTGTGGTTGGAATTATTGTGTCAAAGACTACAAATACTCTAAATTTTTCAATGTATATTGCCAAAGCCCTTTGTAAAATTGTCTGAAAATATGTAACCTTAACCAAAGTTTGAGTATATGCATCTCATTATACTCATATCAATCTTAGTATTATATGTTTTTAAAAATATGCGTTAGGAGCACCTGGGTCCCACAGTCAGTTAAGCGTGGACTTTGACTCAGGTCACGATCTCACAGCTTGTGAGTTCGAGCCCTGTGTTGGGTTTTGGGCTGACAGTTCAGAGCCTGGAGCCTCTTTGGATTTTGTGTCTCCCTCTCTCTCTGCCCCTCTCCTGCTCATGCTCTATCTCTCTCAAAAATAAAACATTAAACAAACATATGTAAATCTGGGAGATGAAAAGTCAGCTTAATGATTTTTGTTTTTTTAGCCATTGCTAAGGTGACTCAGTTCCTATTAAAGTTGTTACTCATACTAGGTCAGAATAAAAACTCAATGCTAGTCCCTAAGACTATTTCTTGTTCAAATGAGTAAATAAGTATGTCTTGGTTTATGAAAAATTCAGGGAGGACAAGCACAAACCTAGCAAATATCTTAAGACATCTTCTTAATTATTTGAGTACTGTATAAATGGATTTATCCAAATTCTTATATTCATTATGTGAAACTTGGCTTTTCCTTGACAGTTTTTCCACAGATCTCTTCTCACCTGGGCATCTAGGCACCTCTCACTATTCAAATCTTGGTAAATTCTCAACAAATATTTATCAAATGAATGAAAGAAACAAGTCAGCCTCTTCTGTGTATGTTTCACATATGTGAATATGACCAAAGTTTGTCCTGGCTTTACTTGCTCTAGTCCTGTTTATCCTCTACCCTAATAAAAACCAGCCTTTCTCACATCAGATTTTATTGGCTAACAACTTATCAAACCTGGGTCTGGAGGATATCCAAAAAGCATAACTTTGAGCTCTATGTAACCTCTTTATAATATCTGATAATGCACTCTTTACATATCAGTGGACTATGTTCATGTCTAACTCAGGCTGACATGCCAAAGAGATGATCTGCCTTGGAAGAAACCAGTTCACTCTTCGATTACAGGGACACTACATTGTTTGGCCATATCAGACGTAACCTTAGAATATTCAGTTAAGCTGTGAGATGGCAGTTAGCTTCTGACATCAATTCTGAGAAGGACATTTTGAGTTGATGTTCAAAAAGAAAAAGGGGAAATATATTAATCACAACATAATTTTCTACAGGCCCCACTTTAACAAAGGATCCTTGATGTGCCGGGTTCATTGTTTAACTTATTGAGCCAAGCTACATTTTTAAAGAGTGGAAATATGGGGTCAGAATTTCTGTTCAGGCAGAGTTGGCTTTTGAGAGAAAAAAAAATCCTCTCTGCATAGGACTAAGGACCTTTACTTTATTATCAGCCCTTGAGAAAACAACCCAGGAGAATGTCAGCTTGCTCACTGACCCACAGCAAATCATTTTGGCACCTAATAGCACACTAAGTTACTCTCAAACCTTAATTTCCAACTTATTTTTAGGGGAAAAACATTGGATCATAATCATTGCGGATATAACTCACTATTGCAGTCACTTTCTAAAGAGTTTCATATCCATGAAAAATAATTAAACACAAAACATCGTTTTAAAATCAACAAGATGGAAGACTAAGAAACGCATCCCTTAGATTAAGTGTCTCAAACAAAATATCATCTAGCAGAGAAAAGGCAAGTTGCTTTAACTACATTTAGGGAAGAATGTTGAATTATTACCTGAGTAATTACCTTAAAAATCCAGACAAATGCAAAACTCTTGCCTTAATCTCATCTGTTTTCCTAGAATCAGCTTATCCCTATTGTGCTAGTTTCTCCCATTGTTTTGGGTAAAACTTGTATTTCTTTCCATAGTGTTTCTTTCCACAGGAAATTAAAGTCTATACTTTTCCAACAGGTAATAGTACAAGTCTCTACTTTGGTGGGCAAGTGATAAAATATATCTTAAATTAACAGGTAGTTTGAGGCACATGTGGCCAAAATCTGAGTTAAAGGCTTTCCAAATGTTGACAAAACATACTTCATGGAAGGCATGGAACATCCCAAAAGATCCATAGAGCCCATGAAAAGGTAATTAAAACCAACCCTGCAAGCTATAAAGCTGGGAAAGGGCTTATGAAAGGCAGAGTTTGAGGAACGAGAGACACATGCAAGGAGAAGCAAAGAAAGACTAAAGAAAAAAAGGTGGTGAAGTTGTGAAGGGGTTAACTCCAACAGCCAAGAGGCACAACTAGAAAATAAAATCTTCAGGAGTTAGGCAGAATCACATACTGAAAATGCACGCTGGCCAGAGAAATGAAGGAGCAAGACACTAAGAGGAAAAGAGGAAGGAAGCAAAATAACTAAAGGAAAATAAGTAAAAGACACCAAGAGCTAGAAAAGATCACTTAAAAAAACTATCTGGCATTTATTCATGTTTTACCATAGCCATTATCTGCCAAAGCCGAAATTACAGTATTCCTCTGCGATTCACCTTAATAGACTCAGCCAGGTGCATTATCTGTAAGCATGCTCATTCAGGAGAAAAATTAGCCAATCATGGGTCTGGATGTGAATTTAAGGGACAAGAATAACTGAACGCTCTCCAAATGATATTTATGCAGTGGTCCAATCAAAATTGCATAAATTACTGAATTCAATTGCCAGGAAAAGGGGTTAAATTTAATACAGCTAGACAGCTGAGCAGCTGCTTTCATGATTTAAATAAAAACAAGCTGAAACCCTTGCTGTCAGCTCAGTGATATATGACTTGTAATGGGATGTTTCCAACCTTCACTTCCATATGGCCGCCTCCACTTTAGGTAACGCTCCTTGCCTCTGGTGCAACCCACTTTTTAGAAAACATCTGGGTCCCATTCCTGCACTGTTAGCTACAAACACAAATGATTCATTGGATAACATCCCTTCACTTCAGGATCAAATCAGGGAGTTTCATTGATAATCTCATCATGTTTACAAGGAGAGACACTGTATGTGAACGTGGCACACATTCAATTTGCAGAATTCCTTCACACAGTGTTCATTCCAGTATAGATAACATATTCAAAATTAAAGGTGAATTTTAGGGGAAAAAAAGAAAGGTTAGCCCCAGCAGAGTGGAATTTTTGTCTTGCTACTGCCTCACTCCTTCTCTTCATTGACACATTCTCCCTGTGCTTCCAAAAATAAAAATAAAGGAAGAAAAAAAGACAAACAACCCTCGAAACAGTAGTTCTAGCACGGGGCAAAATGGTGAGAATTTTGCCAATTTTACAATACCTTCACTCATTTCAAGGTCAAATCGAAAAGAATGCATTCTACTGTGACAATGTTTATGGAAAAATGAAGATTTATTACGTAAACTCTACCCCCAATGTGGGGCTCAAACTCATGACCCCAAGATCAATAGTAGAATGCTCTACTGATTGAGCCAGCCAGGCGCTCTAAAAAATTTAATATATAAATTGCTCATGATTTGAACCAAATCACTTATGTGTGTCTTGCAAACCAAACATAGTGCTTGTGTCTTCTAATAAGATACTACTGCTGAGTCCAAAATATTCTAGATGCTACCCTGAAAAGGGAATTAGAAACATTCTCTTGATACTTGACAAGAGTATTGTGCCTCCAGTGACACTATATGTGGTTAAATACAAACCACATTTCCCATTGTTAATTCATGAAACCCAAGTTAATGTTCTAATTTATACAATTTACATAAATTTCACATTTTAAAATGCTATACAATTTACGTACATTTCTTATTTCTCATTAGAAAAAAGTGTCTACACATAGGCCCATTTTAAACCAAATTTTTCAAAATGATGATTCCTCTCATTAAAAGTTGACAAAAAGCAGCAGGAGGAGGAGGAGAGAAGAGAAGGAGCGGTGGCATAGCAGCAGTTTAGGGGTGGCGTGGCTGCACAAGTTTTGAGAAGCCAGTGTCAAGAAAGGAGCAAAAAAAAAAAAATTAATAGCTAGAGCAGTGTTTTCCTTTTTCTTGCAAGAGTACAAATGTTCTCACATGTTCCCCCTTACAATTATAAGCTTATTGGTAGTCTGCAAAATTAAAGGTCAATAAAGTTCACAATAAAGGTAATGGGGGGAGGGTCCAGTGCCTGCTTAAAATCTGACATGCTATTTTCCAGGCCGGATCTGGCGGGCGTCACGCCAGTCTTGGTGCAGTCTGGAGGGATGTGCGGTCCGGAGATCAGTATTTTCACATACGGAGACGCTCTTTCACATACTGACATTCTTAGCCTGGGCAACTTCATTGCTGCCTCTGTATCTGAGCCTTGGGCAGAGGGCTTCTTCCGATCCCTCTACTGAGACTCCCTCCCACCTAGGGGGAAAGTAGGGGAAACTTTGAAGACTCTACTCTGATTTAGTACAAAGTACTTTTCTACTCCTAGCCCTTCCATCTTGCTCCTTCCCCAACCCAGGGCCCATAAAACTGCTGAAGCATTTTCTTTGGGGCTCCCTCGGCAGTGAGAAGCGACTCTCACATCTGTGCTGGTGTGCCTCACCCTTCACCTGTGTGGGGAAAATGGAATGGGAGGAGTTGGTGCTTCCTCTGGTTTTAGACCCCTGCTTATACCAAGCAGTAGTAGAGGCCTCATCATATCTGGCTCGCAGCTTTAATCAGTGACTCTGGCACCTGGCAGGTCAGCTCGCTCGCTCCCAGCTCTAGTCAGTCGCAGACAATAATAATGATCAAAATTCACTCATTTACAACTTAAAACATCATAAGAAGGGGCTTTTCAGAGCATCACAAAATATAAAGTGTGAGCCCCTTAAGTTCTCACTAATTCGTGAATATATCAGTTTGATGGTCATAACAGGGCAAGCAGAGTTTACAGAAGGACGGGAGTATGATTACCGCTACACTGTCACACTGGGATGCTTGCTCAACTTTTAACACCTTTTTTGTCCTTTTTGTTTTACAATCAAAATCTCTAAATAAGCCACTTTGATGGACGCTGCTTCTGTGTTAATCTGTCACGATCCCAGCAATGCAAGCGAGTGTATTGGTCCTCAACCTTTCCCACTCTATCTGAAAACATATTTCAAATTGTCATCATGAGCTTTCTCTTTTTCCCATTTTGAATTTAACATACTGCAAAATTTGCGTTACATTTACTGATGCTGGTTTGTTCAAAGGTAAAAATGTGTTAAACATCATGTCATTGAAGAAAGTCTATATCCATGTTTATTCAATAGCTTTGCGTAATAAATGACCCAACTTAACGAATATGCATATTCCATTTTGTAAAGCAAAAGCAAATGGAGTCAGTCAGATCTGGGTTAGGAACTTAGATCTTCCAGGCATTACTGAATTATCTGTGGGGATAATGTCACTGCTCTTGCAGGGTTCTGTGAGGATAAAACAAAATAATGTTGTCTTCAACGCCTGTTTTTGTCTCTTTCTTCTGCACCTCTTTTCACATGTAATTGGTTTAAAAGCTGTGGTCCAGACACAGCATGGCATCATGGCCAAAGTAACACCATGGCAATCAAAAATGATGGGAAGGTAATACATATATGCATTGCAGACTCTTACAAAAATGCCAAAGGGGGGAGGGTTATGCACATAAAATAAAAAGGTCTTTAAAATCCTTTTCACCATTTCCCTCCCAAGTCGTATTTGTCATGTTAAGTGTATCTGCTCTCAATCTCCCTCACAAAAATCTCCAAAGTGATTTTTCTTTTTTTCTTTTTCATCCTCCCACCTGCTGAATGTTTTCTTCTCCTTTCCTCAGCTTTCAGACTGATCTCTTTAACAAAAAGCATTCTACCCTCTCCAGTACTTATTTGCTCACTCAGTGCAGCAACTGCCTAAGCTTCTAGCTGGTAATAACCAACTGCTCCCCATTAGCATGGGAGGTGGAGACGTTGAGGGTCCGCATACTTTTGGGAATGAGATTTGTAAAGCTACATGACTTGCACAAGGTCACAGATTTTGTAAATGAAACTTTTAACATTCACTCTTTTCTCCTCCTTCTCTCCCTCTGTCCTCCCCACCATCCCTGTCCCAGTGCTCTCTTTTAATAAGCCAAACAGCCTTAATCACACATCAACATGTCAATACACAAGGCATAAAAGCAATTCTTGCACCACTGCTCACTTGATGGACAAGAGGATTGTGGAAGAGCTAGGAGTGATCAGTTAATGAATATCAAAGTATTTTTGTGGAGAGAAGAGTTCTGCCTTTATAACTTGGAACGTCTCTGCTATGATTTGAAGAACGTGCGCTACAGAGCAATGAAAAAACAAATCTACCAATGAGTAGAAACCAGATCAAAGGAAGTTTTATATAAAAAAAAATTGCCCAAACAGCTCCACACTCCAGTACTCCTTAAAAACACAGTAATTACACCAATATTTAGCTTTAAATGTACAAACCACACATACACACACTCACGCACATGCACGCACACACACACATACACACACACACACAATCTACCAAAATTCCATCTGATTCAGTAAGTAGGCAGTGCTTGCAACAGCAACTAAAGGCAGGATGGAAGGAGGAGAAGGAAGAACAGAGAAGTGCTAAAACAAAATTGAACAGGGACACCTGGGCAGCTCAGTAAGTTAAGCTTCCGACTTCGGCTCAGGTCACGATCTCACAACTTGTGAGTTTGAGCCCCACGTGGGGCTCTGTGCTGACAGCTCAGAGCCTGGAGCCTGCTTCGGATTCTGTGTCTCCCTCTCTCTCTGCCCCTCCCCCGCTCATGCTCTATTCTCTTTCTCTCTCTCAAAAATAAATAAACATTAAAAATAGTAATAAATAAATAAATAAATAAAACTGAACAAAGCATTTTAAAAGTAAATAGAGTTCATGAAAAAGCAAATCGTAGCAGGGATGTAGTTGTACATCACAATTCCTATCCTTATAATGTCAGACTATTGTTCTAAAGAAATAGTAACATTATTTTTTTTCCTTTTTTAATTTTGTTTATTTTTTAAAATTTACATCCAAATTAGCATATAGTGAAACAATGATTTCAGGAGTAGATTCCTTAATGCCCCTTACCCATTTAGCCCATCCCCCCTTCCACAACCCCTCCAGCAACCCTCAGTTTGTTTTCCATATTTATGAGTCTCTTATGTTTTGTCCCCTGTAACATTATTTTTTATTCATATCAACTCTCTCAAAAAAAAAAAAAAGAAGAAGAAGAACTCAAAGAGAAAAATTGAGGACATCAAGAAAAAAGAAAGGGCAAGGATGGTCTCCACATCTACAGATTTTTACACAAACATATGACTTTTAAGTTTTAGACTACTATGAAGAAGTTTGATGGAAAGCATGGTAAAATGTATCAGGTAAAATAAATCCATGCACCACCCTTGGTATTGTACACCCTTATCTGGCTGGATGTCAGGAAACACTCTTCCTGGAATCACAACATGTGTTTGGGAAGGTGCAGGCAAGAAAAGAGCTTGAAGGAAAGATTTGAGTATGGAGAACCTGTTACAAAAGTGATACAAAGAATGCAGGTTTCCAGAGGCTGGAGAAGGAGTCATTGCTTAATAATTACAGATTTTCTGTTTTGGGGTGATGGAAAAGTTTTGGAAATAGATAGTGGTGATGGTTACATAACATTGTGATGTAACCTGATGCCACTGAAATCCATCTACACTTGAAATGCTGACTTAATATACCCTGAATTGTACACTGAGAAATGGTCAAATTGATAAACTTTGAGTTGTGCATATTTTACCATGCTTAGAAACAAAAGAAGTGACGAAGCAGCTGACCCAACACTAAACCAAACCAAGTCCAGAACAAAAACACAAAAACCAAAATTGATGGTAGAGCATAAAAACCAAAGGGAGACAGGGCAGCAATTTCGAGATTAACAAGAGCAACAGATGAACCAAAAAGCCCTTGCTGCCTCGGCTGGAGAGCCCAGGGGAGGGAAAATGGGATCACCAGAGTCTGACACCAGCGTTCCAGCAGGACTGGAATCACAAGGGAGACACAACCACTGCTGAAGTTGCTGCCCAAAACCATCAGAGGAGGAAATACTCTGGTTTCTGCCTTCCTCCTGCCAATTTCCTGTTGCTGCCCTAAGTGGCCAGAAGGAGGAGGAAGACAGAGGTTAAGGAGCCCGGAAAATTTTTCAGGGTTCAGTCCCTTGTAATCCAGAGCAGAACAAAGAAAAGGCAGGAAATGGATGTGAGAGAAACAGGCCAGCAACCCACACACAACATGCACCACCAACAGTGTAGCTGGGCACATCTCAAAGGAATCTGATCAAAAATATTACAAGGAGCTGACCAAATTATAAAACATATTAGAGAAAAAAAGTCAAAATAAATCTTTACCTAAAACTCAGCCACTAACAACAACCTCTGGAAAATGATTGAAAACAGTCCTTCCATCCATTTATTTTTTTAGACCACTGGTGAATTTATATTTATCAAATCAATTAGGACTTGAATCTTCCAATGTGAGTCTCCTTACTTCCTACCTCATAGAGGATGGCGTTGCTTTCTTGCCATCTTGGAGTATTTTACTCTTTATGACTGTCTATCTCTCCCAAGGTCAGTATCATACTTCATATCTTCATTTTCATAGCACAGTAAGGAACCAAAAAATGTCCTGATTTGCTAATCTGCTGACGCCTTAGTTGGACACTGGTCTTGTATGCACTCAACCCATTTTTAAAATATGCCACCCAAGAAAACAGTTTACAAAACAGCTCATAATGAGACACTTTATCCTTTAAAAACCCATCCATGGCTTTTTTTTTTCTCTTACAGCATAAACTCTTAAAGTCTTTGGTCAACAGCAAGGGTCAGCAAAATTTTTCTGGAAGGGAACACACAGTAAATATTTTAGGTTTTGCAGGCCATATGGTCTCTGTTACAGCCACTCAATTTGCCACCCTATGTAAGAGCAGCCATAGACAGTGTGTAATCAAATGGGAGTGGCAAGGTTCCAATAAAACTTTATTTATGTACATTGAAACTTAAATTTTATATAATTTCAGGTGTCACAAAATACTCTTCCTTTGGCAATTATTCTACTATTTAAGCATATAAAAACCATTTATTAGCTTTCAGGCATTAAAAAAAAGGCAGAGTGCAGACCCCTGGGTTACAAACCTGTTTGCATAAGATCTGGCCCCCATTTTCATTTTTGATCTTATGTCTCCGCATCCTCCACTCTTACCTATGGTTTAGTTGGCTGAGCTACTTACTGTTCTCAGAGTGTGTCATGCTATTTGCTACAATTTTCCTTGGCCT
The DNA here is from genome assembly GCF_022837055.1 of Prionailurus viverrinus. NCBI lineage: Eukaryota > Metazoa > Chordata > Mammalia > Carnivora > Felidae > Prionailurus > Prionailurus viverrinus. The sequence goes on from NC_062562.1 coordinate 108,578,853, forward strand.
GGGATGACTTCTCTTCCTTCTGTGAATTCTGCAAACGCCTACTCCAAGAGACCCTTCTTGAGACTCTCACCAACCACTATTGCAATTACTAGAGAGGGGTGGTTCCTGTTAGTAGAGCTACAATCAGAAATAAGTTCCCTTTTGTTTTCCTTTGTTTTGTTTTTCCTAGAGACGAATTAATTATTGTTTTGGAAAACAGATCCTAACGAAGAAAAATAGAGGTTGAGATCACTGTCACCACCAATAGCCATGGACCCTTAGGGACCTGTAGATGAAATGCTGAGAAATGAAACTGGTGGCTTTTTGTCAGTTTCACTCTCTTTGAATAAAAAGCGGAAATAATTCACTTAGGAAAGTAACTTAAAACATTTGTTTTTAAAAACAAACTAACAAACTGGAAAACAAGGCAATTTTGAATTTTGGAATGAAAAATCTGTGTGATTTTCTTAAGGCTAAGTCAAGAGATAGTAAAGAAATTCCCCAAAAAGTTCACTTATTCTTTTCTGCCTTATGGTATTCTTTACGAGACAATTCCTGAAAGCATTATTAATGGATGGGAACCTGAAAGAACAACTTCATAACAGCTGCCAAACATTGAAAATATTAAATAAGGGACAATAAGATAACTCTCTCTATGTTATTAGCAAGAGGAGCAAGTTTAAGGAATTTAAGTTACTACACATTGTAAAACATTAGCAGTGTATAAATATTTAAAGACAGACACTGAAGTGATTCCTTAATTGAAAATTATTATGAAGATTTTAAGGATAATATTCTTTCTGGATATAATTAGCAGGATGTTGTGCATGTCCTAAGATATGATTTTATAGATCTTGTTAAAATCTATGCTTGTATGCTGTTTATAAATAACCTGTTACTGTATTTTTCATAAAGTTAGAGAATAGAGAGTATGTTTATTAACAAATTAGTGAACAAAAGGAAACAGCTTCTGGTAGGTAAGTATGGCAAAAGGAGATAAAGATTCTTGAATTATTTATATCAGATCTTAAATATGGAAATGCTGGTCTGAGATCCCTACTTTGATTTGGATGTAAGAAATATGTATGAAAACAATAATCGGTCCCAGGAGTGAAGTGTGTAATTCGAAAGTGTAAAGGGGCAGCTACAGAAGACATAATTGGCAGGTGCAATGAAGTGATACAATCAGCCCAGATGTGAGTTAGGAATATGTAATTTAAATACTAAAAGATTCAGCGTGTTGCCCTCCTGTTATCTCCTGAAACTTGCTCTAATTAAAAAAGAAATTGGAGTCTAATGACTGATTAGTAGCAATGAGTTGACTTGAGCCTTTTTATATACCTCAGAGTTTCTAACCTATTTTATCACCAAAATTAATGTAAAAAATCCCCACATGAAAAAATTACAAGCAAACTAAACTGAAGGGCATGATAAGCATAACCATTACCTGAAACCTAAGCAACTAAGAAATAGCCATTTAAGAAACAGAAAATATACAACCCTCAGTATAAAAAGTGAAGTGATCTTTATGATTAAGGCAAAGAAAGAGTCTTTGAATGCTTTTCTTCCATAAACATTGTGTAACCAACCTCAAATTTGCCTGGTAAGTTTTGGGACTTCCTGAAAGATTATTTTGCTATGAAGCTCTGTTTTTGCACATATTCATACCAGACAATGGAGAAAGAACAAGGGGAAGTAGCTTCCAGAAGCAGCAGCTGAGATCCAGAACATGTGGGTGGAGAAACTGTGTCTACCAACGCTGCATGTTCTTTCTAATTTAGAAGGTCAGGCTTATGTCAGAGTTTTCAAAGACATTTTCAACACAAAAGATGAAAGTAACATCAAGGGAGAGAAGACGCTCATGAAGCTTCCTTTCCCCTATACTGTTCCTGTGTTTTCTTCATTTGTGAAATGAAGGAATAGATCTCCTTGGTATTTAACATCTTGTCTACAGTTCTGTGACAGTGTCTGTATAGCATATTTGGCTTAGCTCTAGAGAAAATTGTTTTCCTTGCATGAAGGATAATTTACAGGGGCAAAGGGTGGTTCAGTTGGTTAAGCATCCAGCTCTCAATTTCGGTTCAGGTCACCATCTCACAGTTCATGAGTTTGAGTCCCACATCGGGCTCTGCACTGGCAGCATGAAGCCTGCTTGGGATTCCCTCTTTCCTGCTCTCTCTCTGCCCCTTACCTGCCTGCTTGCATGTATTCTGTCTCAAAAGAAGTAAATAAACATTGAAAAAAAAGAATAATTTACATTTGAAATCTGACCATACAAGTCTACACAACTTAAAGTCTCTTTCAGGACATGGGATATGAGAAGGCGAGGAAACTAAAAGAATTGCTATTATAAAAAGAAAAACCTAGGATGAAAATTCTTCTGGCAGGTATAGAATATCCATAGTTGTCCTTTAAATAATAGTTATATATGTATTTACTGACCAGGATGGCCATTTATCAGATGACTTTCCTCATCTGACTAAACTTTAGAGACTTCTTTGTGACCAGAGGCCTCTGACTTCCTTTTTCATAGAATATTTATTTATTTATTTATTTATTTATTTATTTATTTATTTTTCTTACTTATTTTTTAATGTTTATTCATTTTTTGAGAGAGAGACGGCATGGATGGGGGAGGGGCAGAGAGACAGGGAGACACAGAATCCAAAGCAGACTCCAGGCTCAAAGCTATCAGCACAGAGCCTGACATAGGGCTTGAACCCACAAACTGCAAGATCATGACCTGAGCTGAAGTTGGATACTTAACCTACTAAGCCACCCAGGCGCTCCAGAATATTTACTTTAGAAAGCTTGCAATTGTAAACTATTTCTCTGCACTTTTGAGATGTAAATTTTTTGGGCTTTTATCAGTTTTATTTATTGTTTGAAAAATTTTAAAATGTTTTATTTACTTTAAGACAGAGAGAGATAGAGCATGAGTGGGGATGGGGCAGAGAGAGAGGGGGACACAGAATCTGAAGCTGGCTCCAGGCTCTGAGCTGTGAGCCCAGAGCCCGACGTGGGGCTCGATCTCAGGAACTGTGAGATCACGACCTGAGCCGAAGTTGGACACTTAACCAACTGAGCCACCCAGGCATCCCGCCTTTTATCAGTTTTAAAACCCAGAAATGTCTTTCTTGAGGAACTGGGATTCATCTCTTTATAAATATGATTATCAAGACAGATAGGACTCTATCTCTCAACCTCTGTGGGAGCATAGAAGCCCAACTTTGATAAAAGTCAACTGTCAAACACAGATATCCTAATCACACCAGCCAACCTCCCTACTAACATCCTCACATACTCTTCCATTAGCTCACTCCAGCCCTGAAATACCCTCCCACCTTTTGTTTCAATGTAGTTAGGTTCACTTTCTCTTCCTTATTGAGGTAGCATGGACCTCGACTGCAATATTCTTAAATAAAGTCTCCTCTGCCATTTTTAAGTATCTAGAACTTTTTTATTTTATAATACACACACACACACACACATGTGCACAGACATAACATTTTTTAATCTTTTAAATATCTACTACTTGGATAATATTAATAATTAGTATTATGCTAATTTAAATCACATAAAATGCTAACAATTACATTAATAATTTCATAATATATAACTGTATTACTATATGCCAGATACTGTTTAAAGTTATCTGCATATATAAATGTACTAATCTACATGATGACTTTATGAAATAGGTATTATTATCCCCTGTTTCATAGATGAGGAATTTGAGACTAAGAGACGTTAAATTACTGGCCCAAGCTCACACAAGTAATAAATAGCAAAACTGAGATTTGAACTCAGGAAGTCTGGTTCTAGATCTGTGCCATTAACGTTGTAGGCCAACTCCCCCAATGTCATCAACATAATTTGTTTGTTTATTATTTATTTATTTTGAGAGAGAGAGAGAAAAAGTGCACATGAATGTGTATGCAGGAGGGGCAGAGAGGGAGAGAGAGAACCTCAAGCAGATTCTGCTCTGTCAGTGTGGAGCCCTACATGGGGCTCGATCCCACCAACTCTGAGATCATGACCCTCACCAAAATCAAGAGTCAGAGGTTTAACTGACTGAGCCACCCAGGCACCTCACCAATATAATTTGTTGATGTGACAAAGGTGAGTATGTTGCTTACTGCCTTAAGGGAGACCATCACTTCCAGAATTTCAGTGGTGTCCCTGAGAGAATCAAGGGCCAGAATTTATTAAAAATTCCAAGTCCAACTGAGAAGCAAGATGGCGGCTTAGGAGGACGCTGGGCTCACCGCACGTCCTGCTGATCACTTAGATTCCATCTACACCTGCCTAAATAACCCAGAAAAACGCCAGAGGATTAGCAGAACGGAGTCGCCGGAGCCAAACGCAGACGAGAGGCCCACGGAAGAGGGTAGGAAGGGCGGCGAGGCGGTGCACGCTCCACGGACTGGCGGGAGGGAGCCGGGGCGGAGGGACGGCTCGCCGGCCAAGCACAGCCCCCGAGTCTGGCTTGCAAAAGCGGAGGGGCCTGACGGACTGTGTTCCCACAACAAGCGCGACTTAGCGTCTGGGAGGTCATAAGTTAACAGCTCTGCTCCGAAAGCGGGAAGGCTGGAGGACAAAGGGAGGGAGAGCTGCTGAGCCCCCTGACAACAGAGCTCAGTTTGGTGGGGAACAAAGACACTCGCCAGCGCCATCTCCCCCGCCCATCCCCCAGCCAAAATCCCAAAGAGAACCAGTTCCTGCCAGGGAACTTGCTCGCTCCGCGCAAACACCCAACTCTGCGCTTCGGCGGAGCCAAACCTCCGGCAGCGGATCTGACTCCCTCCCGCTGCCACAGGGCCCCTCCTGAAGTGGATCACCTAAGGAGAAGCGATCTAAGCCTGCCCCTCCAGCCCCCGAGCACCTTGCCTACCCACCCCAGCTAATACGCCAGATCCCCAGCATCACAAGCCTGGCAGAGTGCAAGTAGCCCAGACGAGCCACACCACCCCACAGCGAATCTCGCCCCTAGGAGAGGGGAAGAGAAGGCACACACCAGTCTGACTGTGGCCCCAGCGGTGGGCTGGGGGCAGACATCAGGTCTGACTGCGGCCCCGCCCACCAACTCCAGTTATACACCACAGCACAGGGAAGTGCCCTGCAGGTCCTCACCATGCCAGGGACTATCCAAAATGACCAAGCAGAAGAATTCCCCTCAGAAGAATCTCCAGGAAATAACAACAGCTAATGAGCTGATCAAAAAGGATTTAAATAATATAACAGAAAGTGAATTTAGAATAATAGTCATAAAATTAATCGCTGGGCTTGAAAACAGTATACAGGACAGCAGAGAATCTCTTGCTACAGAGATCAAGGGACTAAGGAACAGTCACGAGGAGCTGAAAAACGCTTTAAACGAAATGCATAACAAAATGGAAACCACCACAGCTCGGCTTGAAGAGGCAGAGGAGAGAATAGGTGAACTAGAAGATAAAGTTATGGAAAAAAGGAAGCTGAGAAAAAGAGAGATAAAAAAATCCAAGAGTATGAGGGGAAAATTAGAGAACTAAATGATACACTAAAAAGAAATAATATACGCATAATTGGTATCCCAGAGGAGGAAGAGAGAGGGAAAGGTGCTGAAGGGGTACTTGAAGAAATAATAGCTGAGAACTTCCCTGAACTGGGGAAGGAAAAAGGCATTGAAATCCAAGAGGCACAGAGAACTCCCTTCAGACGTAACTTGAATTGATCTTCTGCACGACATATCATAGTGACACTGGCAAAATACAAGGATAAAGAGAAAATTCTGAAAGCAGCAAGGGGTAAACGTGCCTCACATATAAAGGGAGACCTATAAGACTCGTGACTGATCTCTCTTTTGAAACTTGGCAGGCCAGAAAGAATTGGCATGAGATTTTCAGGGTGCTAGACAGAAAAAATATGCAGCCGAGAATCCTTTATCCAGCAAGTCTGTCATTTAGAATCGAAGGAGAGATAAAGGTCTTCCCAAACAAACAAAAACTGAAGGAATTTGTCACCACTAAACCAGCCCTACAAGAGATCCTAAGGGGGACCCTGTGAGACAAAGTCCCAGAGACATCACTACAAGCATAAAACATACAGACATCACAATGACTCTAAACCCGTATCTTTCTATAATAACACTGAATGTAAATGGATTAAATGCGCCAACCAAAAGACATAGGGTATCAGAATGGATAAAAAAACAAGACCCATCTATTTGCTGTCTACAAGAGACTCATTTTAGACCTGAGGACACCTTTAGATTGAGAGTGAGGGGATGGAGAACTATTTATCATGCGACTGGAAGCCAAAAGAAAGCTGGAGTAGCCATACTTATATCAGACAAACTAGACTTTAAATTAAAGGCTGTAACAAGAGATGAAGAAGGACATTATATAATAGTTACAGGGTCTATCCATCAGCAAGAGCTAACAATTATAAATGTCTATGTGCCGAATACCGGAGCCCCCAAATATATAAAACAATTACTCATAAACATAAGCAACCTTATTGATAAGAATGTGGTAATTGCAGGGGACTTTAACACCCCACTTACAGAAATGGATAGATCATCTAGACACACGGTCAATAAAGAAACAAGGGCCCTGAATGAGACATTGGATCAGATGGACTTGACAGATATATTTAGAACTCTGCATCCCAAAGCAACAGAATATACTTTCTTCTCGAGTGCACATGGAACATTCTCCAAGATAGATCATATACTGGGTCACAAAACAGCCCTTCATAAGTTTACAAGAATTGAAATTATACCATGCTTACTTTCAGACCACAATGCTATGAAGCTTGAAATCAACCACAGAAAAAAGTCTGGAAAACCTCCAAAAGCATGGAGGTTAAAGAACACCCTACTAACGAATGAGTGGGTCAACCAGGCAATTCGAGAAGAAATTAAAAAATATATGGAAACAAACGAAAATGAAAATACAACAATCCAAACGCTTTGGGACGCAGCAAAGGCAGTCCTGAGAGGAAAATACATTGCAATCCAGGCCTATCTCAAGAAACAAGAAAAATCCCAAATACAAAATCTAACAGCACACCTAAAGGAACTAGAAGCAGAACAGCAAAGGCAGCCTAAACCCAGCAGAAGAAGAGAAATAATAAAGATCAGAGCAGAAATAAACAATATAGAATCTAAAAAAAAACTGTAGAGCAGATCAACGAAACCAAGAGTTGGTTTTTTGAAAAAATAAACAAAATTGACAAACCTCTAGCCAGGCTTCTCAAAAAGAAAAGGGAGATGACCCAAATAGATAAAATCATGAATGAAAATGGAATTATTACAACCAATCCCTCAGAGATACAAACAATTATCAGGAATACTATGAAAAATTATATGCCAACAAATTGGACAACCTGGAAGAAATGGACAAATTCCTGAACACCCACACTCTTCCAAAACTCAATCAGGAGGAAATAGAAAGCTTGAACAGACCCATAACCAGCGAAGAAATTGAATCGGTTATCAAAAATCTCCCAACAAATAAGAGTCCAGGACCAGATGGCTTCCCAGGGGAGTTCTACCAGACGTTTAAAGCAGAGATAATACCTATCCTTCTCAAGCTATTCCAAGAAATAGAAAGGGAAGGAAAACTTCCAGACTCATTCTATGAAGCCAGTATTACTTTGATTCCTAAACCAGACAGAGACCCAGTAAAAAAAGAGAACTACAGGCCAATATCCCTGATGAATATGGATGCAAACATTCTCAATAAGATACTAGCAAATCGAATTCAATGGCATATAAAAAGAATTATTCACCATGATCAAGTGGGATTCATTCCTGGGATGCAGGGCTGGTTCAACATTCGCAAATCAATCAACGTAATACATCACATTAACAAAAAAAAAGAGAAGAACCATATGATCCTGTCAATCGATGCAGAAAAGGCCTTCGACAAAATCCAGCACCCTTTCTTAATAAAAACCTTTGAGAAAGTCGGGATAGAAGGAACATACTTAAAGATCATAAAAGCCATTTATGAAAAGCCCACAGCTAACATCATCCTCAACGGGGAAAAACTGAGAGCTTTTTCCCTGAGATCAGGAACACGACAAGGATGCCCACTCTCACCGCTGCTGTTTAACATAGTGCTGGAAGTTCTAGCATCAGCAATCAGACAACAAAAGGAAATCAAAGGCATCAAAATTGGCAAAGATGAAGTCAAGCTTTCGCTTTTTGCAGATGACATGATATTATACATGGAAAATCCGATAGACTCCACCAAAAGTCTGCTAGAACTGATACAGGAATTCAGCAAAGTTGCAGGATACAAAATCAATGTACAGAAATCAGTTGCATTCTTATACACTAACAATGAAGCAACAGAAAGACAAATAAAGAAACTGATCCCATTCACAATTGCACCAAGAATCATAAAATACCTAGGAATAAATCTAACCAAAGATGTAAAGGATCTGTATGCTGAAAACTATAGAAAGCTTATGAAGGAAATTGAAGAAGATTTAAATAAATGGAAAGACATTCCCTGCTCATGGATTGGAAAAATAAATATTGTCAAAATGTCAATACTACCCAAAGCTATCTACACATTCAATGCAATCCCAATCAAAATTGCACCAGCATTCTTCTCGAAACTAGAACAAGCAATCCTAATATTCATATGGAACCACAAAAGGCCCCAAATAGCCAAAGGAATTTTGAAGAAGAAGACCAAAGCAGGAGGCATCACAATCCCAGACTTTAGCCTCTACTACAAAGCTGTCATCATCAAGACAGCATGGTATTGGCACCAAAACAGACACATAGACCAATGGAATAGAATAGAAACCCCAGAACTGGACCCACAAACTTATGGCCAACTCATCTTTGACAAAGCAGGAAAGAACATCCAATGGAAAAAAGACAGCCTCTTTAACAAATGGTGCTGGGAGAACTGGACAGCAACATGCAGAAGGTTGAAACTAGACCACTTTCTCACACCTTTCACAAAAATAAACTCAAAATGGATAAAGGACCTAAATGTGAGACAGGAAACCATCAAAACCTTAGAGGAGAAAGCAGGAAAAGACCTCTCTGACCTCAGCCGTAGCAATCTCTTACTTGACACATCCCCAAAGGCAAGGGAATTAAAAGCAAAAGTGAATTACTGGGACCTTATGAAGATAAAAAGCTTCTGCACAGCAAAGGAAACAACCAACAAAACTAAAAGGCAACCAACGGAATGGGAAAAGATATTTGCAAATGACATATCGGACAAAGGGCTAGTATCCAAAATCTATAAAGAGCTCACCAAACTCCACACCCGAAAAACAAATAACCCAGTGAGGAAATGGGCAGAAAACATGAATAGACACTTCTCTAAAGAAGACATCCGGATGGCCAACAGGCACATGAAAAGATGTTCAGCGTCGCTCCTTATCAGGGAAATACAAATCAAAACCACACTCAGGTATCACCTCACGCCAGTCAGAGTGGCCAAAATGAACAAATCAGGAGACTATAGATGCTGGAGAGGATGTGGAGAAACGGGAACCCTCTTGCACTGTTGGTGGGAATGCAAACTGGTGCAGCCACTCTGGAAAACAGTGTGGAGGTTCCTCAGAAAATTAAAAATAGACCTACCCTATGACCCAGCAATAGCACTGCTAGGAATTTATCCAAGGGATACAGGAGTACTGATGCATAGGGCCACTTGTACCCCAATGTTCATAGCAGCACTCTCAACAATAGCCAAATTATGGAAAGAGCCTAAATGTCCATCAACTGATGAATGGATAAAGAAATTGTGGTTTATATACACAATGGAATATTACGTGGCAATGAGAAAAAATGAAATATGGCCTTTTGTAGCAACGTGGATGGAACTGGAGAGTGTGATGCTAAGTGAAATAAGCCATACAGAGAAAGACAGATACCATATGGTTTCACTCTTATGTGGATTCTGAGAAACTAACAGGAACCCATGGGGGAGGGGAAGGAAAAAAAAAAAGAGGTTAGAATGGGAGAGAGCCAAAGCATAAGAGACTGTTAAAAACTGAGAACAAACTGAGGGTTGATGGGGGGTGGGAGGGAGGAGAGGGTGGGTGATGGGTATTGAGGAGGGCACCTTTTGGGATGAGCACTGGGTGTTGTATGGAAACCAATTTGTCAATAAATTTCATAAAAAAAAATTCCAAGTCCAGTTTAAGGCAGGTCTTACAAAGGGGTTACCACTAAATTGGGATTGGATAAAGATCCAGATACAACAGTGTAGGATTGGTGGATGTAAGCTGACGATATTTGAGACAAAAGGCTTAATGAATTTAGGGCACAAACTGTCACTGCTTTCTGTTGAAGATGTGTCACTCTAGATGTGTATTGAAATGTTAAGTGATTTGCCAAGGTTAAAGTCATGCTAAAGAAAACAGTAGTCTTCTTTAAAAAGTATGGTATTGTCATTTAAAGCAGTATGCTATTGGCATTAAAACAGACACAAAGATCAATGGAACAGAAAGAGAGCCCAGAAATTAACATACATACACATACATGGTCAATTAATTTGTGACAATGGAGCAAAAAATATACAGAGAGAAAAGGACAGTCTCTTCAGTAAGTGCTATTTGGGAAAACTATGCAGCCATTAACAAAAGAATGAAACTGGACCACTATCTTCCACCCTACATAAAAAGTAATTCCAAATCCATTAAAAACTTGAATAAAATGCCTAAAACCATAAAATTCCCAGAAGAAAACAGATCCTTGACATGGGTCTTGGTGATGATTTTTTGAATCTGACACCAAAGAAAAGGCAACAAGAGCAAAACTAAACAAGTAGGACTACATCATACTAAAAAGCTCTGCACTTGAGGTGCCTGGGTGGTTCAGTTGGTTGAGTGTCCAACTCTTGATTTCAGTTCGGGCTCTGTGTTGGGCTCCACGCTGAGCCTGAGAGTGTAGAGCTTGCTTAAGATTCTCTCTCTTTCTCTCTCTGTCCCTCTTCCCCACTTGTTCTCTCTCTCTGTCTCTCTGTCTCTCTGTCTCTCTGTCTCTCTCTCTCTCTCTCAAAATAAAAAAGCTCTGTACAGCAAAGGAGCCAAGGAAACAATCAACAAAATGAATATACAACCTACTGAATAGGAAAAAAGCATTTGCAAATGAAGGTGCACATATCACTTGATTGATTTCATTCTTTGGACACTATCCTTTGGAAATAAAAGCACCTTTAAGTAAGAAAAAAAAAAGTAAGAAATAATAAGTGCTGGCAAGGATGTGGAGCAAAGGGAACTCTTACATACTGTTGGTGGGAAATTAAATTGGTCCAGCCACTATAGAAAACCGTATGGAGGTTTCTCCAAAAGTTAAAAATAGATATACCATATGATCTAGAAATTCCAGTTTTGTAAATTTACTTAAAGGAAATAAAAACACTAATTTGAAAAGATACATGCACCCCAACATTTATTGCAGAATTATTTACAATAGCCATGATATGACAACAACCTAAATTGCCATAGATGGATGAATGGATAAAGAATTAGGAGGGGTGCCTGGGTGGCTCAGTTGGTTAAGCGGCCGACTTCGGCTCAGGTCATGATCTCACGGTCCGTGAGTTTGAGCCCAACGTAGGGCTCTGTGCTGACAGCTCAGAGCCTGGAGCCTGCTTCAGATTCTGTATCTCCCTCTCTATGACCTTCTCCTGTTCATGCTCTCAAAAATAAATAAAATTAAAAAAAGAAATTTAAATAAAATAAAAAAAAAGAATTAGGAGAACCTACATGACTATTGATGGATGAATGGATTAAGAAACACACACACACACACACAATGGAGTATTAGTTACCTATTAAAAAGAATGAAATTTTTTCATTTACAACAACATGAATGAAACTCGAAGGCATTAGGCTAAGTAAAATAAAGCAGAGAAATAAAAATGCTAGATGATCTATGATCTGTCTTATATGTGGAATCCAACACAAACAAGTAAAACAACAAGCTTGTAGATTTGTGGTTGCCAGAGTCAGAGGGTGGGAGAAATGGGTGAAGGGGGTATAAATTAAAATGTATATATATCACAACCCTATGTAATAATTCATTTTTTCCACAAGTAGCAACCAGATGCAGTGTGACTGGTAAAACCTAAACTGATAAGGTAGAGTGGATCTTCCCATGAAATGGTATGCATAATTTCTTTTTCTTCTTATTTTCTATATATAAAGGGAAACTTAAATCAAGGAGACTTGATCTACTTCAGAATAATAATTCTTTTTGCTTTTGGGAATCTCAAAGAACATTTCAAGCTAAGTTGTTAGAAAGATGACAGAGACATTATATTTTTGTTCTGGCAAATATATTTGCATATTAAAATTAAACACCGGGTTGGAGGAGATTCTGCAATTCATTTCAAAGTACCGTATCCTCCTTTTGATTAAAAAAATGCACCTGTAATTCAAAATTATTGTGTAACAACTAATCCAACTGGAGAAGGAATAAAAACAAACAACATGTCATCCCTTGGACTATAGAAAGCAATTGTTAATGTATAGGTTTATACAAAAAAGAAGGAGGAGGAGGAGAAGGAGGAGGAGGAGGAGGAGGAGGAGGAGGAGGAGGAGGAGGAAGGCGGCGGCAATGCAATAGTAAAGTCATATGAATGTACACAGTAAGCCCCAGAGTTAGGATAATAGGTCCTCACTGTCCACGCTGGAGGTGGGGGGATATATTTTAGGTTCTCTACATCATTTAAAAGAACACCAAAGCATTTTATGTTTTTCTGTGAAAGAAGTATACTGTCAAATAAATTAACTTTCTTAGATTAACATATCAATATGATTTTAAGGCACCATTTATGTTAATAAAGCAATCAGGATGATCTGTAAATTAATCAGAGTGTTTTATAAATCATGTAATTAGTTATCATTTAATTCTATGCAGATGTTTCTACAAATTAACATATTTTGAACACCGTGTTGAATTGAATAAAACTGTTTAATGAACCCCACTGGTTTTGAGCCTTAAAAACAAACCTTAGACTTTTGTCTAGGACACTGAAGAACAGGGTGGTTTTCGTATGTGTAATTTCTCAAGCATCCATTTTGAAACTAACATTTTCACTTGTAAGTATGTTGGTTTTTTCCCTTTTTTCTTTTGTTTTTATTGTTTCAACCAATTATGAAGGAGTAACTGCTGCTTCCAAGAGAAACTTTTAAAGAAAAAACATGTTTTCCCCAAACAGATGATTAAACTACCTTGAAGAGACAATTTAATGAAATAAACAACTACTTTTTAAGTTTATTTATTTACTTTGAGAGAGAGAGAGAGAGAGAAAGAGAGAGAGAGAGAGAGAGAGAGAAAGAGAGAGAGAGAGAGAGAGAGCAGGGGAGGGGCAGAGAGAGAGGGAAAGAGAGGATGCCTAGCAGGCTCAACACTGTCAGCATGGGGCACAATGCAGGGCTCGAACTCAATGACCTGTGAGATCATAACCTAAGCCAAAATCAAGAGTTGGATGCCTAACCAATTGAGTCACCCAGGTGCCCCTAACTATATCTTTATCTATTAACCGTATTTTGTCCAGCATACCAGCTGGATCTAGGTTGCAATCAGCTTGAATTAACTGCCATCAATGGTGCCCCCCCAAAAGTAATCATCTATACCAGGGAAGATCAACGAGTTCCTATCAGGAAATACAACCCCCAAAGACACAATGTGCTCACTCTGGTAGGACTGGTCCTGGTGTCAAGCCACCAGGATAACATGTAGCAGGCCAGTAAACCTTATGGATGTCAAGAGAACAGTGTTTAGGTAAGGATGACATCCATGGGAAAAGCAAGACTCCCATTTGCCGACTTTGCTGTGCCCTTCCCTTCGCCCTAAAAGAACAACAACAACAACAAGACAACTCATATGATAGGTCCAAGATGGAGGCATTAACTGGACTCTCAGAATTTTCTTCTCTTTATCTGTTCACTGTCAGTTCCCTCAGAAAATCATCAGAAAAACTTGTTGATCAAGCAAAACTAAGTTTAGCAGATGTACTTCAGGGAGGGGTATCACCACCAAAAGAAACCTAAGAATCTTAGCAGTGTCAAGAAAAGGAATATCAGAGAGGAATATTTACAGGGTCTTTTGGCCCAGGCCAGGTGATTTTAAAATGAGTCTGTCAAGGCAGAGGACATTTAGAATTGGGAAAAATTCATGTGAAATAATTGTTTTAGATTGTTGGGTGCAGCTTTTGGATTGTAAGTGAGACTTGATGAACAAGTGTTAGTCTTGGTATGAAAACTCTTAGCTGATTTACAGTCTCATCACCACATGTGATTTTGAAAGCATTTTTTTTAAACAGGAAGAATAGGATCCAAATTCCCTGTCTATAGACAAATATTTTACTTCATAAGCTTATGTAAGGATAAAATCAGATATTAGCACTAATATATTTCTTGATCACAGTGTTTAGAATAAATTATCATGTAGTAATTGGTAATACCAATTGTCTTAAAATTAAATGCTGGAGGAAAGCATACAAAACATTGATAAGACTGAATTGCTGGGGCGCCTGGGTGGCTCAGTCGGTTAAGCATCCGACTTCTGCTCAGGTCATGATCTTGCGGTTCGTAAGTTCAAGCCCCACGTCAGGTTCTGTGCTGACAGCTCAGAACCTGGAGCCTGTTTCAGATTCTGTGTCTCCCTCTCTCTCTCTGACCCTCCCCCGTTCATGTTCTGTCTCTCTCTGTCTCAAAAATAAATAAATGTTAAAAAAAATTAAAAAAAAAAGACTGAATTGCTAACTGATGGTTCTAAAGATCTAATTTCTATCCTGGGTGCATATTAGTTCCAGAGACCAGAAAAGAGAACTTAATCGACCAACTGAGTTAGAACCTACATCATATAAAGGGAGTTAAGAATTTATGTGACTAACAAATAAAACTAAGTTTGGATTAGACAGGGACCTAAAAATTTACATAATTACTACCGTCCCCAGTGTAGACTAAGAAAACTTTAAGGAAAAATACATGATAAACCAAGTAAGTACAGTATAAGATAAATATGTCAAATAATGAACAGAAACTATACCACCTGACAATTATATTATCTTAGCTATATTTTTTAAAAAAAATTATTTCATCCGCCAATTATAGAGATAAAGTAAATGACAGTAGGTGAAGATGATATATACTACTACAATCTTTTACCATTCACTAATCTAAGATGGAAGAAAAACTTTAAACCCCAAAACAAGCATTGTTTGGAAAGATGGGGAGTGGGGAGAGAATGTAGGCGCACCTGAAAAAAATTTCTTGTTATCACTTTAAAAGCCCACTCTAACATATAGTATTTATATTTTTATATACTTAAATAGAAATTTACATGAAGAAAACCTCTTCAGTCTTAATATGCATAGAATGGTCAGATCTCAAGGGATTGCCTTTACAATCCTACTCGCTAGATCTAAATCATCAGGAGAGTAATCTTCAAACTATCTTTAAGCAAAGTCTCTTTTTAGAGTTGGGTGGTAAACATGCATCAATGTTTCTCTGTTCTCCTAAGCAACTACAGCATTATTATTCTCTAAGCTACCCTATCATTATGATATCATCTGGAGACCCAGAAGTGCATCTGGTTAAAATAGATGGACCCTGGTTACACAGAAACGCTATGAGCTATATTTTTCCCAAGAAGATAAAGCAAAAAGTTAAATCAATCCAGATCTATCTATTTTATTCTCTGTTTGGGACTTGAAAGAATGTTTCCTTCTCCAGTGTTGGCCCATGACAGACAGCTATGAAGAGCATAAACGGCATTTGACACTAGGCTGAGAGGAGTCTGCAGTGACTGGGGCTGCAGAATTTCAAAGAGAGAAGCTGCATAGTTATCAAAACATATGCCAATTAAACTTTAAATTGGATTTTTAAATATTTTAAGTAGTTAAATATAAAAACCATTGAGTTGTTTACTCAAACGTGGAGATTTTAGCAATCACCAAAATCCAGAGAAACACCAACTCCATGAATGCATGATCTGTTTATATTTTCCAAAGCATGGATAATTTCAAGGCTACAACAGGCAAACATGCCAATTCCCCCAAACTGTTCATCTGGTTTTGTCTTCCACGACTCTCACAACTTACACAGCAGTCAACTGCTTGATACTTCCTACTCATTCCCTAAACGCCCACTTTCTGGCATCTGGGATTTTGATATTCTATGTATCTATAAATTGCTTTCACCCAACATCACTGTATTTTAGGTCATAAATTAAACAAAAACTCATCTTTGAAACCCCCTTCCACTCTTCTTCGCCAAAAGAAATTTTCCTCTTTTCCCCCTCTTAAACTATTTTGCTCACAGCTCCTAGCAAATCTTGCACAAGGAACAAAGGGGTGTAAATAGTAAATTATGTATATAAGAAAGGAGGAAACACACATATTTATGTTTGCATAAGGAAATAGTGAAAAGAATATACAAGAAACACAAAAAGTGAGAAGGAATAAACATTTTCAATGTGTACTTTTGTCGATAAACTTGATTTTTTGCACCAGGTGATTATACGATCAAAGACGTACTCAAATATAAAAAAGATCAACTTTTGTCACTGTTTATGAACATTCTCTTCCTTATTTCTGGTAAGTTCTCCTAGAACAGAGGCTATACATTGTTCATCTGCTTTATCTCTTACCTGATCTTGTATCATGTATTCATGAGGGCACTGCTTAGACTCCTGCCTCTCAACTTGCTCCATTAGGAGCAAAAACTATCATGAAACAAAAGCTGGTGAAAATTTGACACAAAGAAAGCAAATCTGCCCATTTTGTGGATGTAATAGTTTACACCAATAATGTGTTGATGATGGGACCAGAACTTTTTTCCTATTTGAGTCAAAGACAACAAATTATTCACTGATTTTAAAGAGATGAAAATAGAACAAATTCGAATTTATTTACATCTTGAAGCTAATCGTATATACCACTGTTAGACTATTTTACAAGGCATCTTGGAGTCTAGGAAATGGAAAACAAAGGTTAATCTGTGGATTACAAGAACAGCAATGTCAATAATAAGTGATCTGAGTATTTTTGATCACATGGAAGCTCTAGCTGTCTAGTAGACCAGGATATTGTATTACCATACGACACATTCTGTTTCAAATCCTTCATTTCCTTTTACTTTACAACAATGCAAGATGTCCTCCCTCACAACTAGTCTTCCACTCCACCAGATTCCCGGTGTCACCACTACCTAATCTTTAAAAAAATTTTTTTTATCTGAGGTTTCAGACTTTAGAATATGCCCCTACTTCCCCTTTGACCTGTGGAGACACTAAATATAGTCTAAATTAGAGCCTGGGCTAAACAAATTGACTGAGAGGGAGTCTGAGATTTGCAGCCTTCTAAATAAGCCCTAGATTCCTAATTAGCTCAACAGGGAACAAAATAGCATTGCAGCCGTCCTTTCCTCTTCTGATCCTCCCCCAACTTGGCAAGACAATGTGCAACCCATGAGGCTCAGTAAAAATAAATCACCATCATAGAGGTATAGTGCACCATAAATATTCAAAACCTAGAATCACAAACCTACAAGTTGGAAGGGTTTCATATACATGTCCTGAGTGCCCAGATTTACGGATCATTTTCTCTACTAAAAAAGGAGGAAAATGCCACAAGGATTACTCATGGCAATTTAACCAAATCTATTTTTAGTTAATTAAGAATATTATTTAACCATTTACTACAAGTCTAATTTTCCCATCCAGAAATAACATAAATGCTTATGTCTTCTCCCTAGGTTAGTACAGAAACCAGAGCTCAAAGGAATGATGAAGGAAGAGAAGGGAATCCCCAAAGCATTAAATAATAGGTCTGCATCTTATAGATCATCATCCCCAGACAATCAGACACTACATAAATGTTTCCATTGTTCATTTCCTTTATTGCAGATACAATGAAACTGTCCAGTATGATTAAGAGATGTCTTACCATAGAAAATAGAGCCATTTCCCTAGAACACATCACAAAGTATTTTTTAAAAGCTGATTAAATGGCTCATCTGTTTCATCACAAATCCTTACTAAAGATAAAGAAATCATGCCATAATTCAAACTGCATTTTTGGGGATTAAGTTTGATGCCAAAATGATTACATATTCTAGCAATAGCTCTCTAAGGATGTTGGGTTTACAAAACCGCTTCCAGTGGTTAAAATAGATAAGCATTTCAAAACTAAGTATGTTTCATTTGGTACTCAGTAGAAGCTTAACTAACGAATAAATTTGTTTCTGTGGCAGTGAATGCCACCTGCCATTAATTAAAACAGCCCCTAAAGTATGTTTTATATATTGAGTTTTATATATAAAACTGGTAATGGAATCTTATTTCTTACATTCCTTAATAGGTTTTTTAAAACATCAGTTAATAGATGATAACTTGAAGTTTGTTCACTCTGCAGAAATTTTGCTACATTCTTCTCCAACAGAAGATAAAAACTACAAAGCAGACCTTTCTCAAATTCTTCCAGCCTCCCATCTCTACCGATAATATTAATGTTTTTTTTATATTTTTATATTTTTAATGTCGTATTTCCACTTTCCATGGTATGGGGATCTCTAGTTGGTGGGTTCTCTCCTGTATTTTGAACCCAATATCCAACTCCTCTTTTACATACCTACTTGAATATCAAATGTCTCTATTTTCTTTTTAGTCTAGAGCTTGTCATTTTTGATTCTACCTTTAAATAGGTTAAGACTCTTTAAACTTTCCCTTTTGTCCACCTCCTAGCTAACATCTTTCCCTACCCTTGAAAGCCAAGCTTCTAAAACATTTATTCCATTTTCATCGACCTGCTTTCTGGCTTCTCATTCCTGCTTCAACCCCAAACAGGACTATTTTCCCATCACTCCTCTAAACTTCTCCTGGATGTGTCACCAGTGCCCCCTGGTCACCTTGCAATCCTTATCTATGTGACTTCTAAAAATATCCTCCTTGAAGCTTTATTCCCTTGGTTTCTGTGATACAATCTTCTTGGGCAAATATACACTTAAAAACAAACGGCTAATTAAGGGCACCTGGGTGGCTCAGTCACGTAAGCATCCAACACTAGATTTCAGGTCAGGTCATGATCCCAGGATCATGGGATCAAGCTTTTGCGTCTGGCTACATACCAGGTGTGGAGCCTGCTTGTGATTCTCTCTCTCTCTCTCTCTCTCTCTCTCTCTCTCTCTTTCCCTCAGTTCCACCCCCACTTGTGCTCTCTCTTTCTCAGAAAAAAAAGCAAATTCACTGGTAATTAAAGAGATGCATATTAAAATATGATTTATATTGTATTTCTTATAAAATTTAAAAGGAAAAGAATTCATACATTGCTAGTGGGGAAAAAAATCTTTCCAGAAGGAAATTTAGCAAAGTGTTTCAAAAGCCTAAAGAAAAGGGAAAGAAAAGGCTAAGAAAAAAAATAGTTTATTTTCAGGATATTCATATCCTAGCACTAGTTATATTAAGGAAATTGGTAAACAATTTAAATGCCCAATAGTAGAGAAATATATATAGCTTATATTTTATTTTTCTAAAATTTCTTTTCTTTTTTAAAAATTTTTAATGTTTGTTTATTTTTGAGAGAGAGAGACAGAATGTGAGTGGGGAGGAGCAGAGAGAGAGAGGGAAACACAGAATCCAAAGCAGGCTCCAGGCTCTGAGCTGTCAGCACAAAGCCAGACACGGGGCTTGAACTCACGAACTGTGAAATCATGACCTGAGCCAAAGTCGGGCACTTTACCGACTGAGTCACCCAAGTGCCCCAAAATATAGCTTTAATAAATGATAGGCAACTGTTTAAAATGATGCAATTACGTGTACCTATATTTTTAACATATTTTCAAGTTGTAAAGCCAGATTATAAAACCGTATGTCAAGTATAATCTTACTATTTATAAAATGAGTGTCTATAAACATGTAAGTACAAACACATAAAATCTTAGAAGGTTGTGCATATAAGTGTTGACTGCTGTTTTATCTGGTTGGTGGAACTACAGATGATTTTTAAAGACTGTTTCATTTTAAAAAAATTCTACAAGAAAGCATTATTTTTTCCAGATGAGAAAAATAATTAAAATAATTGCGAAAGTGTTCATATGTGAATAAATTAAACACAGTAGTGAGTGTTTGATTTGGAACTTTGAGCTTATTAACTTGAATACATTGATTGTTGTCTCACTTCAGACAGATATTCAAAAATTAATGAAATATGGAAAGGTTGCTGTTTCATAATGTTCTCTTATTCTTAATTTATATATTGAATAGAATTGAAAATAAAAGTTTTGGAATGAAAGGCTTGGAAAATTTTACACTGTGAACCCCAGTCTTCAAGAGATGGTAGAGGAAAGAAATCAATACAGCATGGTTATGAGAGCTATCAGTCAAGGTCAGAAGTATACATTCTTTGGGTTACATTTAGCTAAAATTAATTGAGCAATATGTGAAAATACTGTTCTAAAGCCTTAATATGAGTTATATGTTCTTCATAACAAATTTTGAGGTCACTACCATTATCCCTATTTTAATAATGATGAAAGGGAGCTAAGGTAAGATCAATTAACTTATTCAAGGTCATACAGATAATTGACTGGGTCTTGAACTAATCTGACTCCAGAGTCTGTGTGCCTAATTACTATGTGATCTGTCCTAATATCTATCACATCTAGAGAGAAAATACCACTACCATATATTCCGATATATTACCCAATTTTAGAAAGCAGAAAAGTGTAAGTGGCAATTAGAGTATTTAGATAGAATATTATCCCTTTATATATCCTTTTGTTGAAATGGAAAATATTTTTCTTTAAAATTCATTAAAATTTCAAATGTTGAAAATATGAAATATGATAAACCAATGATAGTCCTCAAATTATAGTTATAGTTACGTTTTGTTAATTTACCCTTTCACACATGGGAATAGCCACTCTCATTACCATTCACCACCAAAGCCATATTCTAATTATCTTCAAAATACACTGACACAACCACACTTACACACTTCTATTGCAAGTGGAATATATCAGGTATACACAAAAAAAGAAAGGGGTGTATCCTGAAAAGAAATAGCAAAATATTTTTCCCAGCCTGACCAAATATTGTCACTTTATTACTTTTTACATTGTCAGTTAAAGTTCAATTACTCATTATTTCATTCAATAAAAATCTCTACCTAAGCCAAACTATACTAGACACTAGTGACAAAATATGTTAAATTGAGGTTAGTGGTAGAGGCACAGGTATAAATGACAAGTCAAAAGGTGCTTAAATAGAAGAGCAGATAAAGTGGGCAGAGGATAAATTACCTTCTTAGCCAGAGAATGGGTTGAGGGAAACTTCTTAGAGGAACTGAAGGACTGAACTCTTAAAAAGAAGGAAAGAATTATCCAAGCAAAAGAATATATAAATGTTCCAAACATAAAACATCCTATGTATGAATGTAGCCCATGCAAGATTGGACAGGAATCATTAGCTTATATGGGGATAAAGAGAGCTTAAATATGTCATGATGACATAGTAGGGCCAAAGGGTAGCTTGGGAGCTTTTAATTCCAACCTCGAAATGGAGAAATTTTGTAGCTGCTTCTGATAAGTTTCAGTAGGACTGAGGGCTGCAAGCAATTGGTGATACTTGTTACTGATGTTGAATTTTAGAGTGGTGACAAGTAAGACTTGTCTTATAGCTGTTTCTGGGCCACAACATAGGCTGAATTTGGGGGAGTGGCAGGATATGATGTTCAATGAATAGGTAAATGTTACTGCAAGTGCTTTCTGCTACCCTCAGAAGTCTTGAGTACAATGCAGAGGCATTAAAAAAACTTTAAGGGCACAGGTTGATAATCCCATTTCTATAACAATAATCACCATATTGTATTAAAAGGTCTTATGTTATTGTCTGATTTCGTCACTAGACTAAGCTCTTTGATAACAAAGAAATACATCTCTGTATCCTCACTGAAAAGTTCAACTTAGTAAGTGAGTTTTGATGAGGGTTTTTTTTTCCCAGCATTTAAGAAAAAAAAAATTAAGACATCATGGAACCTCTAACACTATGAAGACTAGGACATGCTATGAAGAACTGTTCAGAGAAATAAGATGAGCATTAGGTGTTACAGAAATCAAGAGAAGAGAGATTCTGTTTCTAGGAAAGTTAGTACTTGTGCCAAAAACTTCAGAATAGTCATGTAGACAGCTGAGTAATGGCCACAGAATTCATCATTTGGAAAGTTCTTGCTGGCCTTAATGGCAGAACGTCAATAAAGACGTATTAGTGAAATTCAAACTGCAGTGGGTTTAGGAGTGAAGGAGTAGGTGACTTCTTATTCCTGTATGAAGGTATGGTAAGAGGAATAATGGCAGCTAAAGGAACACAAAAATAGTAGGGTAAGAATATGTGACCTAATAAGGATCTCCTTAAGATTAGGATACCCATAGAAAGATGCGAAAATATTTAGCTCTGTCAAATGTACAGTATGCTAATTTGTAATCGCTTTTCTGTCAGCCTGTACCTCTTGTGTAGAAGAGATGATAGTTTTAATCAGGATGAAAGTATGTTTCAAAAAGTAATTCTAGAGCAGGACACATTTTTGCATGAAAAGCCATCCTCAGCTGAAAGTAGACCTGAGTACAATGTGCTAGAACAAACCTTAGGTTAGTATGAAGCCCATGGATATTTAGAATTTGGAAATGTGAAGAGGAGAACAGAAAGGAAGTGTTAGGAAGCAAGAGATAAGCTCCATCTACTTTGCAAAATTTCCCAAAGCCACACTTGGGCCTGAGAAAGGGGTGGGAAAGTCCCTCTCTAAATACTCCTTCTCCAGATGTTAAATTAGGCAAGAATTATGATCTATTATCATAGGTTTAATGGTTTCTAAATTTTATCTTTAGAAACTTTAGACTTATATAACATTTTCTCTTGTGGAAATGTCCAAAGGAAAGGTTTTAAATTCTGAATTAGAACATATATTTTGATAAACAGCTTTTTTACAAGTTTGCATCTGTCACTATTTATTCCAGATTAGGAAACAAGTTATTGTATTCCACTCATAGGTTTGTGCTCAGTCTTTTAGTAACTGTAGTTGAAGCTTTCAACAGTTTAATATCATTGTGCTGAGTTATCACATTTTGTAAAATGATTATTAACTAAAGTTCAACATTCATATTCTTTGGCTGACCCAGGCTCCTTTAGATGATCTCTGGGGAACAATGTCTGTGAAATTATGTTTTAAACCATCATGATCTACTAATTTTGCTAAACGATCAAGTTGGTTGCCAAAAAGTATTTATTAGGATATTCCCAGTATTAGAGAAAGAACACTAAGACATTCAAGGAGTGGAATAGGATTCTCTTGTTAAGGAATCAGACTCATACACTTGAAAAGTTAAAGCACAGTCATTCTGCATGTGTGAACTATGCACTAGATGTAAAAAAAATAACGATCTGTTTATTTTGTAATAGGTAGAACTACAGTCTGGTAGCATTCAAGCATTATTCATAATGTCTGACGCTTTGATAATATATTCCAGTAAGTAGAAGGCTCAGACGGAAATGAGCCTAAAAGGAAATTGAATGACATACACACTGATTTATGTCACTGAATTGATTTGCAGATATAAATCTGAAGTTGAAGAAACTCTTGAGATGACCATTTGAAAACATTTGAAGTTTCACCTCTGATTTTTATTATAGGGTCAAACAGACAAAGCACAGTCAGATGAGGAAATGAAAAATTTATGTGTGAATTCCTTAGCCAGAAAAATTGTTTCTGAACCAGGAGAGTTTTTTTCATATGTATACCTATGTGCCTTTGATCCAAGTATGTTTTACTTGACCATATTGATATGATACTTGATAGCTCAGTTAGAATATTAAATACCCCTGCCCAATTCATAATTGAATTATGAATTCTTTGAGATGGCCCTTCATTGCTCCCCTCAGTCATTCTCATACTGTATGGTTCTGTTTCTTTGTTTATAGCTGACAAATTCAGGGATGGACACTTAAACAAATATGAGCCAATTTGAGTCTCTCAAAGGAAGCTGGAAATTTGAACTCAATCAGAGACTGGGTGTATGTAGCAATGAGGTATCAACCAGGAAAATAAAAACTATCCTGGGTAGTTAAAACAAAGGGAATTTAATGCAGGAAGTTCATCACATTTGTGATTAAAGAGCTATGAAGCCAAATGGGAGAAAGTGAATCAATACTAAAGGAAGCTACTACATCCCTAGGTTGGAGGAATAAAGGGAAGATGTGTCAAGGTGGTTATAACATTAAATATGGTGTTCAAGTGTGATATACATACTCTAAGAGAGACCCCATGATCTCTACTTTCTGATACTCTAAACCTTGTGATGTGTCTCCTCTCTTTGTGTATGGGTGGAGTCTGTGACTTTATAATAAATGGAGTATTCTAAAGATGGCAGGATGTCATTTATGTGATCACATTACAAATGATTATAATGGCTTTCTACTTCTGGTTTTGTGGAGGATAATTGCCATGTCTGGAAGGCCCAAGTGGAAAGGAGCTGAAGGCAGACTGCAGTCAAGAAACGGAGTCTCGGGGCGCCTGGGTGGCTCAGTCGGTTAAGCATCTGACTTCAGCTCAGGTCATGATCTCACGGTCTGTGAGTTCGAGGGCCGCATCAGGCTCTGGGCTGATGGCTCACAGCCTGGAGCCTGCTTCCGATTCTGTGTCTCCCTCTCTCTCTGCCCCTCCCCCATTCATGCTCTGTCTCTCTCTGTCCCCAAAATAAATAAACATTAAAAAAAATAAAAAAAAAGAAATGGAGTCTCTCTCATGAACAACAGTTCACTGTTCATTCTCATGAACAACAGTTCATCAAGAATTGACTGCTGTCATCAACCATGTGAACAAGGACACAGATCCTTTCCCAGTCAAGCTTCAGATGTGACTGCATCCCTGGCAGCTTTATTGCAATCTTGCAGGGCACAAAAGCTATGCTATGGGTAGACTCTTGACTCATGGAAACTGAGACAATAAATGTGTGTTGTTGTAAGGTGCTAAATTTGTGACAATGTTGTGCAGAAACAGGTAACTAAAACATCAATGTAGCTCTGATTAACAAGATGTTCAAAAGTCATGATCATGTGGTTCTCAGGGTGAAGAGGCTTTGGGGCACAAGAAGCAAAGAGTAAAAAAAATTCCTAAAGTGGGAAGGTAACCAAAATGTTCCAGGACTAGCAAGGAGACAGCACAGCTCGAATTGAACATGCAAGGAAGAGAGTGAGGGGGAAAAAAGTTACCTAAGAACTTATAAGCTATTGTAAGGACTATGAAATTTTGAATGAAATGGTGAGACATTAATTAGAGGGTTTGCAAAAGGTGACAGGCTAAGGATTAACATTTAAATAGTTTTGTACTGGCTTGTGTGTTGAGAATAAGCGGTGGGAGATCAAAATAAGTAATAAAAGAGACCAGTTAGGAGGCTATTACAATAATCTAGGTGAGAGATGACGGTGACTTGAATCAGAGTGAGTGATAGGGTAAGTGGTGAGTAGTGGTTGGATTCTGGTTATGTTTTGAAGCTTCAGCCAACAGGAATTTCAGATTAATTATATATGGGGCATAAGAAAAAGAAGGCTCAGGATAACTAAAAGGGTTTGGGCAGGAACAACCAAGATAGAGAAACCTGTGTGGGGGTGGGTAGTTTGTTTTGTTTTGCTTTGTTTTGTTTTTTAGTGAGAACGGGGTGAATATCAGACACTCAATCAAGGACACGTGACACCTGAAATGTCGTGACATCCAGCTGGAAGTGTTGTATCAGTGGTGTGGTATCATTAGTTCAGAGAGCAGGCACTTAGGTGTTTAAAACTGTGAGGCTGGACAGGACAATCAAAGATGCAAATGTAGAGATAGGAGGGAGGCTTGGGCTGAGTGCTGGAACACTCCAAGTTGTTTAAAGAAAAGAAAAAATCAGCAACAGAGAATGAGATGAGGGAACCACTAACTTAGAAGACAAACCAAGAGACTGTGGCATACAGAGAATCATGTAGGGAGAATGTTTCCAGGAAAAGGATGTGATCCACTATGTCAAATGCTACAGAAAAATAAAATAGAGAGTCACTGGATTCAGTAGAAGTCATTGATCAATTTCATAAGAACAGATTAGAAAAGCAGTGAGATTAAATGTGACAAAAGTGCAGTCATTTGTGGGACCAAGAACAAAAATTACGTTGTCATTAGTTTTGAGATGACAGCTGTAACACAGGAACACAGACAGTGTGGAATAGAAAAAGAATTGATGGAGTGATAGATGTGGGTAAATTAGAAATGGAGAGGTCTTCTTAAAAGCAAAGGCCTGGGTAGGAGCAAAGAAAGTACATTTCTCAGAATAAAGAGGTGGCAGGGAATGGATATACCAATGCTGGTATGTAGGAGTTTGCCAACATTTTTCCCAATGGCTTCAATTTTGACAATTAAACCAAAAGTAAGACTATCATCTAGGAATGAAGATGTAGAGGTGCTATTTACAGTTTGAGTAGAAGATAGATGTAATAAAAGAATCATCTGGAAGAATGGGAGAGAGAATGGATAGGAAAGGGAGAATGGTTTCTGAGGAAGGTGAAGAACCGACCTGCATCTCCTTATCATGAATATGAAGTGAAATGAGTCCAGGATGGTATGGGTTTTTTTGTTTTGTTTTGTTTTGTTTTGTTTTGTTTTCGTTTTGATTTTTTTTTTCTATACATGTTCCTATCAGGTGCAGACATGGAATAGGTGAGGACTCAGAATTAACCAGGGTTGGGGGTTTGCAAGGCACCAGGACAAAGTAAAGGAGGTAAAAGAGTTGAAAATACAAACCATATAAAATGGTTATTACAACAGTTGGCCATGAGATTTAAGCTATATAAGGAGGGAAAAGGGGACACCAAGGATATAAAGATAATGAACAGGCCAAATAGTCCACCAATTCTTTGCCATGGTATAGTGGAAATATTGTTATAGTTAAGATACTGAAGGTAGTAAACACATAAAATAACAGGTGGTGATCATCAAATGGAATGTATAAAACTGAGAACTTGAAGGTGCCAGTTAGATGGTAACGACAAAGGTCTTTGATATATCTCTGGGAGTAAGCATCAAGGTAGTTTACAGGGCTGGATCATTGGAGGAGAGTAATCCAGAGATATGGAAAGAACATATCCATGCATATCAAAATTGTCCAGAATTTAATTAAGAGTGGTAGTAGGTAGAATGAACATAGCCAGGAGCTACAGATCATTAAGAAATGAGGGGGCATATCCTGGTAGCCAATAGGATGACAACTGTGAGGAGTAGTGTTTGAAATAGTCTTATGGCATGTGATCCAAAGTTGAGTGTGTTAGTGGAGGAACCAGAGATAATGGACTTCAGGCATCAGTGAAGAGCAAAGAAACCATTTACTTCACCCCTAGACCCACTGTTTCAATGGACGTGGAAGAAAAAGGCCACCACCTTATAGGGCTCTGGGAGATACAGTGTTCCCATGGCAGTACCTGTTTTTACTTAGCATAGAAAGTAAAAAGAAATGCTCAGATTGCCTTACTCAGATATTACATTTCACAATGTCCCTTGGACCCACCAATCCATCTCCATAGCAAAACCAAGCAATATATTTTGTAAAACAACTATGATTGTGGGAATCCTTCCCTTCAATTATTTTAATGGTTTTTAATTCTTTTCAGGATAAAGTCCAAATCCCACAATTTAAACAATCCAGTATAGTCTGGCACTTGCTTGCATTTCCAACCTCAACTACCACATTGCCACTTCCAAACCGTATACTGAGCACATTGAAATACTTTGAGTTCCCTAAAAAGTCTAGGTCTTTTGCCTTCTAGTCTTCACAAATACATAGGATCTTTCTTTTTCCTAAAGCATTCTTTGAACCTCCCTGGTTCCCTAATCCTTATCATCCTGTTCATTAGGTTTTAACATAATTTCCTCTAGAAAGTTTTCCCATGACCTCCCAGTCCAGGCCAGTGTCCCTCCTATGTCCTTCCAGAACAACATATACATTGTCATTCACATTACTTCTCATAGCAAACTCTAAATTTCATGAGCAGGTACCATGTCTATCACGTTTACTCTTTATAAACCCAGTATTGAGCACCATGCCTAATAAGCAACAGATGTCCAATAAGCAAAGGTTAAATGTATGAATGGGTGATAAAGCGCATATAAGTATATTAAGAGAGAAATATCAGAAAAAGAAATGCAATCCCCCAAACTTCCAATCTATTTACATACAAGTGCATGCCATAGAGAAATACAGAGAATTAGAGATCTTAACTTGTTACTAAAGTATCACTGTATTCACAGAAAAGGTTATTCCAAAAATGGCTTAATTCTAAGATGGTATTGGAAAAGTTAAAAACTTTACCCAAGAGATTTCCACGAAAATATCAGGAAAAAAATATATAGATACTGCATAATGTTCTTCTAGTAAGTCTCTAAATAAAGAGGGACTTTTGTTCTATGAGAATCTTAAATTTGTGTTTCCAAGATTCTATTCTTTTTAAAGGGGAGAATGATAAAAGCCAATTGACTTAACTTTTTAACACAGTCTTTTCATTGTTTTTGTTTTAGTATAATTTTACCTTTTAAGGAAATCTTCCAACCCTGACACAAGTAACAATCCATAAACTCAAAAGAAATGAAAAATATTTCAAGTACATTATTTACATAAACTATATAAACAAATATAAAATAAATGACTAAGAAGGATCACAATATACAATACAGGACAACAATCTCAGGTAGGCTTTTATATAATCCAAGTATTAACATATGAATTTGGTATGTGTTATGGATATATAATAATTATTCATGCTACTATTATAAAACAAAATTTGGAATTACTTTATTGAAATACCAATTCCTCAGTGATTTTCTTATAACAATCCAGTACTTGTTACTGATCCTCCTGGGTTGACATTTAGACTACACAGAGGAAATAAATTTAGCTAAATTTTCATTTTGATTGTAAATTATGAAGAGTGTTACTTTCCACTAAAGTCACAGAATTTTAAGAAAAATTTCCTTCTAATAATTATACATATAATTTTTTGTAACTTCTCAAGAAAGTCCAGCATAACAAGAATGATTCATCTAAAGAATGTTACATTTTATTTATAAAAATAATTTACCTGAAACACTATCTGTTCAGGAAGTTATATTAATATGAAAGGCAAGGTAAAGCCTGTCTGTGGGGTCAAGAACAGTACTCCACCTAAAGTGAAATCGTATGTTTTCATCCTAGTTTTCAAAACTGTGTACAACTGGTGTGGGCAGTGGACATTACCACCCGTTTCACAATTTATGCTAAGACATAAAGCGGCTGTTTAGCACCACACCCAATTACATATCCCAAACAGATTTATTTTATGGAGCTTTTCTTTGTAGTTAACGAAAACTGTATTTTAAATAATCTGTTTAGCATAATGGGAATAACAAACTAAAAGCACATGATTCTCCATTCTTCATTAATTTTATAACATTCTTGAGGATATTGTCGTCTTATAACATGAATTAAATTCCTAATTTCAAGATGCTATTTGGGGCTTTAATTTTATAAAAGTTAATGTAACATCTTTGTTATAAATTGGTACGCTTCTATTTTGTCATGGATTCTAATTTTGAAGCACACGACCCGAAATGAATTTTTATTTATTTATTTATTTTTTTTTTTCAACGTTTATTTATTTTTGGGACAGAGAGAGACAGAGCATGAACGGGGGAGGGGCAGAGAGAGAGGGAGACACAGAGTCGGAAACTGGCTCCAGGCTCTGAGCCATCAGCCCAGAGCCCGACGCGGGGCTCGAACTCACGGACCACGAGATCGTGACCTGGCTGAAGTCGGACGCTTAACCGACTGCGCCACCCAGGCGCCCCCCGAAATGAATTTTTTAAGTGAGTATAATTATGTGCAACCAAAGATAATGTTTGGATATTATTATTATTATTATTATTATTTCCTTTTTTTTCTTTTAAGTTTTAGATGAATAAATTACCTACATGGCACTACCTGCTAATTCATCATCTGTAATCAAAAATACTGATTTTACTGACATTTTATTTTTTAGTGTGTGATAAAATTTCTATGTCCACCTAGTACATCTGCAATATTTATTTACTTATTTCCTTTTAACAAAAATTAGATTATAACAGATATAACGAATATTTTTTAGAAATTCCTGTAGTTTTCAGCGATAAGCATAACATCACAAAAACACAGTGTTTGTGAATGAAATAATGACATGTCACATTGCCATGAAGGTTATTGCTACACAGAAAAGAATGAGGTATTAAATGGAATCAAAGGTTAAAAAATTTTTAAAAAATAAATTAAATGAATTAAAAAATAAATTAAAAATAAATAAAGTAAATGGAGGTTTGAAGTCTCAGAAAAGAGAGCCAAAAAGATTTCAGGGTTGCACTAATTAAATATGTCTATCCATCTAAAATAACTTTAAATAACCTTTTAAAGATTGATAATTATACATTTCAAGTGGTCATTTTTGGAAAGTTCAAAAGATATCTTTAACTCTTAATCACACATCATAACTCAGTCAAAAATGGCACAAAAAGGATTTCTTCATAGTGAAATAATTGGCATACATTCTATCTTAAATAATTTGCAATAAAACCAAAGAGATGGATAACCTCTGCCAAAAAATACTTTAAATTTCACTTGGAGGGAAAAAAAAAACCCAAAAACATCTTGGATTAATTCATCTTCAATACTATCCTGTGGTATTAATTAGTATTGAATGTAGGAAGACAGATTTTCAAATAGATAGTTTCACATTGATACACTGATTCCTATTTTGTTCCTTATTTAAAAAGTAATTTTAAGTAACTTCAAAAAGCAATTATTGTGAAAGGTTTTTTCCTTGTAACTCTCTCCTATTAAATTTTTACTAAATAAAGCTTTTCCCTCTGGACCATGATTCACTTCTCTACCATAGGGCTTAATGCTACTTCTATTTCTATTTGTCCTCTGCTCAGTGTTTATCATTTTCAGATTTCTTCCCAGGAGCCCACAGCTTCATAAAAATGTCCTAGAAAAGTCCAAGAGACAGATACAAACTTTTTGAATATAGGGAGCTTTCCTACATGAGTTTTTATAAAATCATTCTCCTCGGTAACATAAATATACTTTCTATATTATTCCATGTTATTTGACTAGTGTAACAAAATTTATACAGATAGTATTAAAATACTTAGGGAAACAAAATAGTTTATTGCAAACAATAATTTCAAACTTGACTAGCTGATTTTGGAAATACCAAGGAAGGGGCAATCTGGTAAACAGAACATCAACAATAATATTCTTTATTTGCTAAAATCATCACTTAATGGAAGAGAGAATTTACAGAAGATGGAAAATGTTATTTCTATGACCTCTTGCATAAAAATTGTCCCATTAGAAGTGCTCACACTGTTTCACAGAATTTTCGTAGGTGGGAGATTTCTTCTCATTAAGGAGAAAACTCTTGAGTTTTACTTAAAAACATTTGCAAAAAATTGGCAAAGTTTCACGTGTAGCTAATCCTCATTATTTTCTTACTTATAAAAAACTATCACTTCCAAATTTATTTCTCTTTTGTTCTTGGAAAAACATACTTCAGGTAATTATAGTGAAATACATTGACTACATTGAAATGTGTTCTATACATTAATCAGAAGAAAGCTGGACTCATTCAATGAAAAAGATTTAGACGATAAAGTATTTTCAAATGTTTCATGAGTAAATCTCTTCTCAAGTCATAATAAAGGTCAAATAAAAAGATAAAAAATTAAAGGTAAAAAGACATCAGGAGTATTAAACTGGGATGTTCCAACACTATTTTGTCAAACCTGTTAAAATTTACTCTAAAATAAAATTCTATCTTGTCCATCACAAAACCATAACCAAACATTTGCTGCATGATTATTTATTGGTCTTATACATGGGCAGTAAGACAATAAGGAAAATTTGATTTAGTCATACCCAGAATAATATTTATTTCTGGATCTCTAATTGACCATCGAAGTTTCCTTTATTAGTTGCCTATTCATTTATTTCAAAGTCAAATTTTCCTCCATCTCTCACTGTTATCTGTGCCCTCACCTCAATCTATACGGTTATCAACATGGAGCCCAAATTCTGTTTATAGTGTTTAAGTATTTAAATGGGTACCTGCTGGTAATTATCAATATTTCAAAAAGTTTAATGGAAATTTTATGCATGTATTCCATATGTAATCATACAGTCATCAGATGTCTGCTTTGTTTATTCATATGTTTGGTGTTGCAGGGTCCTATAATTATAATTCAATACCTAGCTGTCAAATAAAAAAAAGTAAGTGTATGACATAATAAATAATGTTTTTTAAAATGAGCTTTTAAAAACAGGAAACCATGGCAAAATTGATAGTAAGTATCAAAACACAGGGAACAAGATAACTCAACCAACTATATCCCAGGACTTCGATTACATATAAAGGTCCCTTGTCTGATATTCCTACTCATATTTTCTTTACTACTAGAAATTTCCTCCTCACCAGACACAGCACTATTTTCATCAAGTCACTTGTCCTGTTCAATAATATAAAACATTAATTTTCAAGTTCTCTCCTTGGATCTGAAGACAATGCATAATTTGGTCTTATACTTGACACAAGATAAAATATTTTTCCTATCTGGTGTCATGGTAGATTTTATCATGTACAATTTTTGAATAGGTAAGAACATTTAAAAATGCAATGTTGAGATTACATAAACTCTGCTTTAAAAGTAGATTATACCAATTTGATTCACAACATGCTGAGAACTTGTTATCGATATATCCGTATCTACGAATACTTACATGTAGTCACCAGAACTTTTCAAAATATTCCAATGACTTAGCAGGTATCTACAATGGCATCAATGAATATTTTAAGTACATTTTAGCACAGTTAACAAAATACATATGCTATATCTCATTCTTTGGAATAATTTACCAAATGTGCTTTCAATGTAAAAAATATCTTTCCTAGAATTCGTGTCCTTTTAATTACTGGCATTTTTCTGTCAATCAACAGTTATGTACTCATAATATATATTTTCTATGTGCTGAGGGAATCTTGAATCTCATTTAATTCAGCTAGGATGCTTCTCACTTTCAAAAATGAGAAAAATTTTGAGAAAAATCAATTTTGGTTAAATTCTTATGTTTTAAGAAATAAAAATATAGTACCAGTCTTTAAACATAGTTCTTTTTTTTTTTTAATTTTTTTTTCAACGTTTATTTATTTTTGGGACAGAGAGAGACAGAGCATGAACGGGGGAGGGGCAGAGAGAGAGGGAGACACAGAATCGGAAACAGGCTCCAGGCTATGAGCCATCGGCCCAGAGCCCGACGCGGGGCTCGAACTCACGGACCGCGAGATCGTGACCTGGCTGAAGTCGGACGCTTAACCGACTGCGCCACCCAGGCGCCCCTTTAAACATAGTTCTTACTAAACTGTGCATTACGTTTCCTTAATTTAAAAACTTAAAATACATAAATACAAGATAAAAATCTGCTCAGTCAAGTTTATACAATGAGCAGGAGCTGTGTTTGTGTTGGTGGACTCATTTCCTATGAGGAGACATTTCTTCCAATCAGACTATGATGAATTTGTATGAAAACTATGGATTATATCTTATTTTCTTTTTTGTTCCCCTTAAGTGGGAAAAGATAAATGAATAATTCCATAGATTCATTAAGGTAGAGTTATTTGCACCCAAATCTATATACATATTTACCTACTAAAGAGTTTAGACATGAAAGGGAGACAGGAATTCTATTTTCATTCTTCTGTATCTCAAACTTTCTTATATTTTCGTGAAGATTCTGATGCACAATTTTGTGTCATAGTTTAACTTAATCACCGTTTTACATGCCTTTAAAATGAGTTGTTGTATGTGCCATAGTAATAGATTTCAGGAATTAAATACTGCTGGGAAAAAAAAAATCTATATATGGAGAAAAAAGAACATTTCCATCTTCATAAACACAAGTGTTGCTTTTCTTTCTTTCTTTCTTTCTTTCTTTCTTTCTTTCTTTCTTTGGAAACTTTTTAGAGCCTCCATCAGTTTTGGCAAACAGGACACCAGTTTCATCCAAATTCTAAAGCTGGGAGTTGATCCAAAACTCTGGTAGTCAGAGATCTGCTAAGTGTGTTGTTGCTCTATTACCTGACACTTTTGGCTCAATTTGAAACATTTTTTTATTCATTCTTTATATTTTCTTTTCCTATTGTTGAATTTTAAGAGTTATGAAAGAGTTTCTTCTTCCTTTTTAATTACAAAAAATTCAGTCTTTAATACTGTATCTTCATATGCAAAGTAATTTACTTGAATTCATAATTCAAATCACAAAACTACTGATTCTCTATTTTGTAATTATATCAAAAAATAAATTACAGTTTTTTCATCTTTAAACCAGTTGCATAAAGTAGATTTTCAAAGAGTGTTAATGATATTGCTTTATAGTTCTATGATGAAATACTTGTTATCAAATTTTAAAATGTATAGCTGTCTTAATAGTTAATATTCTGAATTTTTTAAATAACAGGCACACTTTAAAGAACAATATCTAAGCACATATATTTTTAGACAAAAAATCCAAATACTACTAATAAGTATATAGTTTTACTCCAGAAACTTTGGTTTAGTCATTACTTTGGTAATATATGCTTTATGGCTCACCAAGAGTACATAATCTCTGAAAAAGAAATTTGCAAAGGCACTTGATATATAGACCCCATTAAATATATAATATGTCTTCAGGAATATATGTTATTTCACGAGTGTATTTATGGAAAATTTGTTACTACTTTCTACTAACTTCCTCGGGAAAGGTAATGTGCATTAGACGGAATTCAAAGAAAGAAAGAGAAGTACTGGATCCTTGTACTTAAAACTAAATTTTTCAGAGTCTCAATTTATTGATCTGTTAAAACAGAAATGATCCATGCTAAAATTTTTTAATAAAAAGTAGATAAATGGATACCACTTTGTTAAAGATATACATGACTATACTTTTCTCTGAATTTTTCACTTTTAAGTGGCTGTTAACAGCATCACATGCAAGACTATTATTTATTGCAGCATTTTCCAAACTTTGTTTCTTAAAGCATTGTTCCCATAGAGTATTAATAGTTGTTGAGTGTGAAGGAGCACAGAAAAAATTCTGAAATATATTAAGAAACTGTCGGGTTTCATAGAATCCATGAAATGTTCTTTCTGTAGAACTGCTTCAAGTCTAAGAGAGGATATTCAAATGCATGCATTCTTATCTTCTAACAAGACTCAATTCAATGGCACTCTTGATTTCTATTGTTTTGAGTGATGTCTATCTTGAATCAAGAAAAAGAGAGTGGGCTTGGATGTGGTGATACAAAGGAACGAAGCCACTGAAAAGTTGGTTCACATGATTTTGCATGTACACAGGGTGACTTTCCTTCAACTAGGGTAAGTTAATACATCCACATTCTATTTTTACTAGATCATCTAAGGAAAAAAATAAAATTCTAAATTCACTTATGTCAATAATTCCTAAACTTCTGTGATTAATAAAAAAATAATAATTTAAATGATTGTTGAAACAGAGATTTTGAGGCCCCTGATTCATAAGCTTTGAATAGGTCACCCAGGAACATTTAACTTATTTTTCCCCCCCACAACTTCTTATTAAGAAAAAAGAGCTAGGAAATCATCTGTTAAGACAGATAATAGAATCTGTTTAATTCAATTTAGCTCTGTTTTACTGACAGTGAATTTCATTCATTCTCACCTACAACAAAACCTAAGCTTTATGAATTTTCTGGACTTTAGCAATTGTGCTAGTACTTAGAATATCATAATATGTGCAGGGAAAGATGATATTTATACATTTGTTTAAGGTTTCAGATAGTGCACACTGTATTTCTTATGGCATGTCAATTTTTAATTTACTTTTTAAAAAATGAAAATATTTGCGGTTAAATCTAATTAAGTGCATAAATCTACATAAATATAAGCTTACAGATAGAAATATATAGAAAAATATACAAAAAACAAATGCTTTAATTGATCATTTTTATCTATTACACACAAAAGGAAACTTTATAATCCTATGTTCGCAGTTATATATTCCTAAAATATGAATATTTGTGCAATGCATTTTCTTCAGACAATTATTTTTTAAACTTTACAATTATAGAGTCCATTTAAATATGACTCAATCTTTATATTTTTATCAAAAATATGGAAAATATTCTCATTGTTTTATATATATATAGAGAGAGAAAGAAACTCTTTACAAGCCATGAAATAATATTATAGCCTTTTAAAAAAAAATATTTACTTTGAAAAGATCCATTGAAGAGCCCTTAAGTAATAAGAACCATGTTAGCACTGAATGGTGAAGTAGATACAAAAAATTATACAGCACTTCTGCTTTCAAAGGACTCATAGACTAGCAGAAAACAGATATATAAATACACAGTAAATGCATCATATGAAATTTGTCAAGGAAGCTGGAGATCTATGAGCACCTAGCAAGGGATCGTAAAAGAATTAGCCTAAAGAAGAGTAATAAAGAAAAAACAGGAGTTCATTAGAAAAAAGAGAGTAACAGTTACAGAGGCAATGGTAGAGGCATGAGAACTGTGAATAGGCATGAACAACTTGGCATGTTTAGACAGATGTTGGTGACAATATGAGAAGCAGGGGCATGACAACTTGCTGATACAGGAAGGCACACTCAAGTAGGGTAGTGGATGAAACACATCAAACTTCTTTCAGGTGTATTTGGACTCATAGCCCATTGAGAAATGAAAGACATTTAACAACAGTGACAATAATGTCTGTAGGTGGGAGTTAGGAAAGGGATACTGTAATATGCTGTGCACAGAGCACTGAGGTCAGTGGGTCCCATCTTGGCTGATTATCTGAATCAAGTGGGGAGTTGTAAAAACATGATGTCCAATTGCACACTTGATTAATAACAGCAGAATCCCCCTATGGGGAACTGAAGGGTGGAACTGAGGCATCAGTATTGTTTAAAGTTCCCTAGGTGAGGGGCGCCTGGGTGGCTCAGTCGTTTAAGCGTCCGACTTCAGCTCAGGTCACGATCTCACGGTCCGTGAGTTCGAGCCCCGCGTCGGGCTCTGGGCTGACGGCTCAGAGCCTGGAGCCTGCTTCCGATTCTGTGTCTCCCTCTCTCTCTGACCCTCGCCCATTCATGCTCTGTCTCTCTCTGTCTCAAAAAAAATAAATAAACTTAAGAAAAAAAAAATAAAGTTCCCTAGGTGATTCTAACTTGCAGCCAAAATTGTAACCCAATTAGACTGTTGGTTCTATTGGCCTAAATGGTTGATCCATGTCAGTGATGAGAGGGAAGGAGAGATCAGGTTTGACTCCTGAGGTTTCTTCCCAGAGGAATGGGGTAAACAGTTAAGCATTAACACTGATGGAATTGTGAAAGGAAGTGGATATTGTGAACATGATTTTGAGTCTAATTTTTGATACTTTGAATCTAGAGAAATGCATTTTACAATATTGTAAAGATTCTTCCTACACTTGCTCATGAACTTTTGTTGGTTTGTGAGAATAATAAAAGCCTATAAAGAGATAAGGAAAGGAAAGGTACAGAAGAATTTAAATATTTGGTCTCTAGTTCTCCAGGCTGTGGAAATATATGCTATTTTTTCCTGTATTAGTCTGAGTTTTCATGATTTAGTCTCTATTTCAACAAATAATCATTTAATCCTTCTGTGAGCCGGGTTTGGTGCTAGAGGTTCTGCAGAGTGAGACCTACTCTAAATTCTGTTTAAGGCTCCTCTCCTTTCCAGACTCTAGCACTAGTATTCCCTGCCCTAACTTATTAAATGTCACTAAGGCTGGGAAAATTTTAGCCACCCCAAAAGTAGATGATTTTTTAAATAAAAAGCTAATGAAAGCAAAGGAGAGACCTCTAATTAAACTGTGTCATTTCTTTGAGGATGCTGAAAGATTTCAGAGTACACTTAGTTAAGTGGGGCACACTAAGGGAAGTAAAAATGTTATAGAGGGATTAGAGTAAGAGAAGAAGTTATTTGTCCCCAAATGATCTCTGCATGTGCAGATAATCATCCTAATAAAGTTTAGATTATCCCAGTGCAACAATCTATGATTTCTCTAAACTATGTAAAATTAAAAAACAAACCAAATAACCCCAAGGTACTAGTTACAAAGGAGTATAACATCTCAGCCAGCAGTCTAGCTTCCCAAGATAATGGTTAAAATCCACAGTCAATTGTTCACACAAAGACCAGCGTTGACTAGTGAATGATAATATAAACTACACCTGAGCCTTTTCATTTCGTGTACATTTAAGCCATGCTCAGCCTTTTTCCAGTGCGAATTAAACTAATATCCTATGCATTTTCCATATTTAAAAATGACATGCCTCCTTCATCAACTCCAATTTCAAGCATTTCTAGATTCCTTGAACTTGAACATGTATTAAACTACTGTGTAATTATTAAAGAGTTCAGAATTCACAAAGGTGCAATATGTCTTAAGAAATAGTGGTATAGGGGTGCCGGGGTGGCTCAGTCCATTAAGCATCTGACTCTTGGTTTTGGCTTAGGTAATGATCTTGCTGTTCATGGGCTTGAGCCCTACATCGGGCTCTGCTCTGACAGTGTGGAGCCTGCTTGGGATCTTTCTCTTCCTCTCACTCTGCCTCTCCTCTGCTCGCTGTCTCTCTCTCTTGAAATAAATAAATAAACTTCAAAAAATAAAAATAAATAGATAAATAGATAAATAAATAAGTAAATGATAAAAAAATAGTGGTATGAACCAAAGTCACATTTAAACTTTCAAGGATTACAGGGGCGCCTGGGTGGCGCAGTTGGTTGAGCGTCCGACTTCAGCCAGGTCATGATCTCGCGGTCCGTGGGTTCGAGCCCCGCGTCAGGCTCTGGGCTGATGGCTCAGAGCCTGGAGCCTGTTTCCGATTCTGTGTCTCCCTCTCTCTCTGCCCCTCCCCCGTTCATGCTCTGTCTCTCTCTGTCCCAAAAATAAATAAAAGTTGAAAAAAAAATGTTTTAAACTTTCAAGGATTACAGAGACAAGCAGTGATTAGTAGAAGGGAGAAGCAATGAAAATGGGGTATTCATCAGAAAGAAATTTTAGCAGAAAGTCTAGGTAGAGATTTTTAAGAAAGAAGAGGTAGGATGGGGAGCCTGCATGGCTCAGTCAGTTAAGCATCTGACTCTTAATTTTAGCTCAGGTCATGATCTCACAGTTTGTGAGCCTGAGCCCTGCATCGGGCTCTGTGCTGACAGCATGAATTCTGCTTGGTATTCTCTCTCTTTCTTTCCCTTTGCAATCCTCCTGTTCAGGTTCTATCTCTCTCAAAATAAATGAAACAAACATTTAAAAAAAAGAGGGGCACCTGGGTGGCTCAGTCAGTTAGGCGTCTGACTTCAGCTCAGGTCATGATCTCATGGTCCATGAGTTCGAGCCCCGTGTCGGGCTCTGTGATGACAGCTCAGAGCCTGGAGCCTGTTTCAGATTCTGTGTCTCCCTCTCTCTCTGACCCTTCCCCATTCATGCTCTGTCTCTCTCTGTCTCAAAAATAAATAAATGTTAAAAAAATTAAAAAAAAGAAACAAGAGGTAGGAGCTTAATAATGTTAAAAAATATTAATGAATGGGTGTCTTGGTTCAAAGCATTTATATTTAATGATAAGTAATAGTTAAATAATTAAATGGTTGAAGTTTAAATTCTTGAATATATTCAAGAAAATAAGAGATACCTTTCAAACTATGTAACAAATGACCAGTAAATTCTACTTAGGTTAATGGTATAACAACGCTGGCATTTAATCATACAGGAATAAACATAACCTTTAAATGATTACTTTTATTAGACTATTAGGGCATATAGTACTAAACTCACACCAGCTTGAACATAACATGTTAGGGAGATATAATTAAAATTGAATGCAATATGGATATTTCTGCTAATATTTCTGGATGTCCTTAGGAGTACAATAAAACAAATGAAAACATAGAAGCAGAAGAGTAAATTATTAATTCATATAAACCAAAGTAAAGAACTAAGAACAATTAGAATTAATAGGAGTGTTTAATAAATTACCAGTGGCAATATAAACATGTGCTCATATTTTAAAATATCATTAACATCAAACTATAAAATATAACAAAATCTCTCAGTGTTGCGTGGCTCAGTTAGTTGTGTCTGGTTTGGTTTTGGCTCAGGTCATGATCTCATGGTTTGTGGGATTAAGCCCCATGTCAGGCTCTATGCTGACAGCATGTAACCTGTTTGTGATTCTCTATCTCCCTTTCTCTCTGCCCCTCTGCTGTTCATACTCTCTCTCTCTCTCAAAATAAAATAAACTTTAAAATACAACACAATCTCATTTTAATAGCAATAAAAATATAAACTACATGAGGATAACCCCAAGCTTCATTGTATATGAAGATAATCTTAAAAAACACTAAAAGATATTTTCCTTTTTTTTTATTTTTAAGAAATTTCTATGTGCAACATGGGCCTTGAACTCACGACCCTGAGATCGAGCTGTAAGCTCTACTGAGCCAGCCAGGCACTCCTAAGAATCATTTTCTTAAAAAATGTTGAATAATTTAAGACAAATATAATTGGTGCACTGATTACTGTAAAGGTGTTGAATATTTTCATATTTATTTAGAGGCTGAAACCATGCCCATGCAAACATCAATGGGAGTTGTTTGAACTTCATCAAATTATTCTAAATGTATTGAAAGTTGCATTCAGATCAAAAAACTACCTAACAAATGGAAAGAAGGCAGCTTATATATGATTTTACGAACTATGTTTTATAGCTTCCTATTAACAAATAAATGGTTAGAAATGACAATGTCACCTAAAATTTAAACGTTATTATTAACACATTAATTTGTAGTTAAAATAATAGGTAGATGTTGTGAAAACACAAAGTTTGCGAGTACCCATCATTCATGAAATGTTGTAATGCCTTCATAAAGAAGAGTGGTATATTTATCAGAATTCTTAACAATGTCTATAACATATCATTAAGGAATTCCAATTCTGGAAAATTATTAGGAGGAAATAGTAAAAAAATATAGAAACAGCTCTTAGGAACTACAATGGTCAACAGAGTTTAATTTATAACTGAACATTTGGAATAAAATTTGGAAATCTCAATGTGCATTATATAGGGACAGTTAACACAGAGCTTAATACCATTATTATACACATATTTTTGTCATCATTAAAAACAGTGGTGTCGGGGCGCCTGGGTGGTGCAGTCGGTTAAGCGTCCGACTTCAGCCAGGTCACGATCTCGCGGTCCGTGAGTTCGAGCCCCGCGTCGGGCTCTGGGCTGATGGCTCAGAGCCTGGAGCCTGTTTCCGATTCTGTGACTCCCTCTCTCTCTGCCCCTCCCCCGTTCATGCTCTGTCTCTCTCTGTCCCAAAAATAAATAAATGTTGAAAAAAAAAAAAACAGTGGTGTCATTCCTATAAATACATCGAAGCAATAAAGAATACAATGTTAATTGAAGAAAAATCAGTGTATTATATTTTATATATTTTTTAATTTGTCAAACACAAATATTTATGGACAAAAGGATTTCATGAAATAAAATATGCAGAAATAATTGGATTTGAGATGATAACATTTTTATCCAGTATTACAAATTTTTTATAGTGAATGAAACCATGTAGTTACCAAATTTAACCAAGAGAGAAACCCCGTATTATGCCTAAACAATTGAGGCAATATCAAAGGAATGTTCCCCACAAATGTACACTTTTATAGAGCTTTCATCTTCTACAAGGCCAAGAGCTTATCTGGCTAATTTATGGGTTCCATATCACACAAGGTGCTTTACATCATCTCATCTAACAAAAGAGGAGTTTTCCAACTAGATATTTTTAGCCTAGAATACTCCTTCATGGCATACTACAGGTGAGGTACGTGTGCCTCACAATGCCCCTTGCTTTGCAGTGTCTATCACCACAGACTGAAACAGCTTTCCCTTTTTCATCTCCATGCTAAAATCTTCTTCATGTTTTATTGAGGTCATGGCTTAAGTCCTCTTTATTTACTACTAAAATGGGTAATAAGAAGAAATTAAGAAAACAATCTCATTTTCAATTGCACCAAAGGTAATGACATACCTAGGAACAAACTTAAGAAGTAAAAGACCTATATACTTAAAACTATAAAAAATACTGATGAAGAAATTGAAGACAACGTAAAGAAATGGAAAGACAGTCCATGCTCATGGATTAGAAGAACAAATATTGTTAAAATATCTGTATTAGCCACAGCAATCTACAGATTTAATGCGACCTTTATCAAAATATCAACAGCATTTTCTTTTTTTTTTTTTTTTTTCAACGTTTATTTATTTTTGGGACAGAGAGAGACAGAGCATGAACGGGGGAGGGGCAGAGAGAGAGGGAGACACAGAATCGGAAACAGGCTCCAGGCTCTGAGCCGTCAGCACAGAGCCCGACGCGGGGCTCGAAATCACGGACCGCGAGATCGTGACCTGGCTGAAGTCAGATGCTTAACCGACTGCGCCACCCAGGCGCCCCTCAACAGCATTTTCAAAGAACCAAAAAAATAACCCAAAAATTTATATGGAACCACAGAAGAGTCAAAATAGCTGAAGCAATTTTGAAAAAGAAAAGCAAAGCTGGAAGTATCACAATTCCAGAGTTTACAGTGCAAAGCTGTAGTAATCAAAACAGAATGGTACTGGCACAAAAACAGACAAATAGATCAATGAAACAGAACAGAAAACCCAGAAATAAACCCAAAATTATATGGTCAATTGATTATTGACAAAGCAGGAAAGAATATCCAAAGGGAAAGACAGTCTTTTAAACAAATGACATTGGGAAAACTGGACAGTTACATGCAAAAAATGAAACTGGACCACTGTCTTACACCATACACAGAACTAGACTCAAAATGGATTAAAGACCTAAACACGATACCTGAAGTCATAAAAATCTGAGAAAAGAGATCAGGTAGTAATGTCTCTGACATCGGCCATAGCGACATTTTTCTAGAGATGTCTCCTGGGATGAGGGAAATAAACACGAAAACAAACTATTGGAACTACCTCAAAATAAAAAGCTATTTCATGTGAAGGAAATAACAAAACTAAAGATCAACCTACAGAATGGGAGATTTTTGGAAATGACACATCTGATAAAGGGTTAGTATCCAAAATATATAAAGAGCTGATACAACTCAACACCCAAGAAAAAAATAATCGAAATAAAAATGGGCAGAAAAAATGAACAGACATTTCTCCAAAATAGGCGTTCACACAGCCAACAGACACATGAAAAGGTTCTCAGCATCACTCATCATCAGGAAAATACAAATCAAAAATACAATGACAATGGAATAAAGACAGCCTCTTCAGCAAATGGTGCTGGGAA
This sequence comes from Prionailurus viverrinus, assembly GCF_022837055.1. Classification (NCBI taxonomy): domain Eukaryota; kingdom Metazoa; phylum Chordata; class Mammalia; order Carnivora; family Felidae; genus Prionailurus; species Prionailurus viverrinus. The sequence continues at coordinate 108,622,279 of NC_062562.1, forward strand.
AACTGGACAGCGACATGCAGAAAAATGAACCTGGACCATTTTCTTACACCATACACAAAAATAAACTCAAAATGGATGAAAGGCCTAAATGTAAGACAGGAAGTCATCAAAATCCTTAAGGAGAAAGCAGGAAAAACCTCTTTGACTTTGGCCACAGCAACTTTTTACTCAACAAGTCTCTGGAGGCAAGGGAAAGCAAAGAAAAAATGAACTATTGAGACCTCATCAAAATAAAAAGCTTCTTCACAGTGAAGGAAACAATCAGCAAAACTTAAAGGCAACTGATGGAATGGGAGAAGACATTTGCAAATGGCATGCCAGATAAAGGGTTAGTATCTAAAATCAATACAGAACTTATCAAACTCAACACCCAAAAACCAAATAATTCAGTGAAGAAATGGGCAAAAGACATGAATAGACACTTCTCCAAAGAAGACATCCAGATGCCTGACAGACACATGAAAAAATGCTCAACATCACTCATCATCAGGGAAATACAAATCAAAACCACAATGAGATATCACCTCACATCTGTCAGAATGGCTAACATGAACAACTCAGGCAACAAGAGATGGTGGCAAGGATGTGGAGAAAGAGTATCTCTTTTGCATTGCTGGTGGGAATGCAAGCTGGTGCAGCCACTCTGGAAAACAGTATGGAGGTTCCTCAAAAAACTAAAAATAGAACTACCCTACGACCCAGCAATTTCACTACTAGGTATTTATCCAGGGGATACAGGTGTGCTGTTTCAAAGGGGCACATGCACCCCAATGTTTATAGCAGCACAATCAACAATAGAGAAAATATGGAAAGGGCCCAAATGTCCATCAATGGATGAATGGATAAAGAAGATGAATGGATAAAGAAAATGTACACACACACACTCACACACACACACACACAAACACACAAAATGGAGTATTACTTGGCAAACAAAAAGAATGAAATCTTGCCATTTGCAACTACGTGGATGGAATGAGAGGGTATTATGCTAAGTGGAATTAGTCAGTCAGAGAATGACAAGTATAATGTGACTTCACTCAAGTTCACTTGAATTTAAGATACAAAACAGATGAACATAAGGGAAGGGAAGCAAAAATAAGATAAAAACAGGAAGGGGAACAAAACATAAGAGACTCTTAAATATGGAGAACAAACAGAGGGTTGCTCGAGGGGTTGTACGAGGGGGAATGGGCTAAATGGGTAAGGGGAATAAGGAATCTACTCCTGAAATGATTGTTACTATATGCTAACTAACTTGGATGTAAATTTAAAAATTAATTAATTAAAAAAATAAATTTAAAAAAAGGAATGACATATCACTTCACACATGTCAAAATGGCTAAAATAAAAAACACAAGAAACAAGTGTTGGTGAGGATGTGGAGAAAAAGGAACCCTAGTGCACTACCTGGTGGGAATTAAACTGGTTCAGCTACTGTGGAAAACAGTTTGGAGGTGTCTCCAAAGTTAAAAATAGAACTACCCTATGATCCAGTAATCACACTAGTAGGTATATACCCCCAAAATACAAAAACACTAATTCAAAGGCATACGTGCACCCCTGTGTTTATTGCAACATTATTTAAAATAGCCAAATTATGGAAGCAGTCTATGTTCATCGATAAATAAGACACAAATATCATACGTGTGTGTGTGATATTACATATACGTTATATATATATGACATATATACATATCATATATATATATAAAGAATGAAACCTTGCTATTTGCAATGACATGGTGAAATGGATGGAGCTAGAAAGCATGATGCTAAGTGAAATGTAGTCAGAGAAAGACAAATACCATATGATTTCACTCATATGTGGAATTTAAGAAATAAAACAAATGAGCAAAGGGGGATAAAAAAGAGAGACAAACCAAGAAAGAGTCTCTTAACTATAGAGAACAAACTGATGATTACCAGAGGGGAGGTGGGGGGGCAGAATGGGTTAAATAGGTGATGGGGATTAAAGAGTATACTTGTGATGGGCATTGAGTGTTGTATAGAAGTGCTGAATCATTATATTGTACACTTGAAACTAATATAACAATGGATGTTAACTATACTGGAATAAATAAAATAAAATAAAATAAAATAAAATAAAATAAAATAAATAGTGATAATAAGTATAGTAATAATAACAGTAAAAACATATTATAAAAGAACATAATTGGGAGATGACTGGTGAAGCTTTTTTAGAAATATTAATTCTCTAATAGTCATCTACACCCCAAAGCACAGAGTGGGCATTTTTATTTCTCTTTTCCAAATTAGGAAACTGGAGTTAAGAAAAACCAAATAACTTGCCACAGCAGCACAACTGCAAAGTTAGCTAAAGATGCCATTTGTCCTTGGGCTTAAAAGAAGCCAAAAATCGTGTTATGTGGTTTTGTCTCCCATTTTTCCACATTACCTTAGTCTTTCTAAGATCCCCTTGACACAATAAACCTCTTGCTTTCCTGTATCTTAACTGCATTTTGAACTTGAGTACAGCACTGGGTTTACAGACTACCTTGTATCATAGGTATCCGTGTCTTTATTTTTCACATCACTCAGCCATGACGTGCGGGCGCACGTGCACACACACACACACACACACACACACACACACACACACTATCAGTCAACAGAGGAAAGTACTTGCTCAATAAATACACAATTTAATCCCAGTTTAAGCTATCACCAATGAGCCTTTATGAACATTTCCAGTTCCAGTGTTAAAGATAAATAGGCATGAAATCCCTGGAATATACCATCAAAGACCAAGCTCACTGACGTAGTACTGTAAAGAATGTAGAGCAGTGAAAATGGAAAATACTTGCAAAAGATGAGAGTATATAAATCCCAGGTGGTGCTACATTTTACTATTGTAGTTATTGGCATTATGGAATACAGTTTTAGATGGACTTTTTTCAAGTCAAATATCTTAAGAGAAATGGAGTTATAATCATATAATGTGGTAAATTTTCAGTATCTAATGACTCATGAAAGCTTGCCAAAACATGCAGATTTTGAAAGAAAAGGTTCACCTGTCTCTTGATTTACTACAGAGTAAATTATAGACAAGTTAGTGCTGCATTTGGCTGAGGAGTTGAGAACAAGACATACAAATGAGCAAAAGAAAAATATCTAACTAGTATATTCCCCTCCCCAGGCAACATTGATCATTATCATGTGAAGATGCAAAATATCTCCAGACAATTATGGAAGTATTGAGTTCCAAGAATATTTCCATGAAATCATCATCAAGTATTTAGAGAGAATTACATACATTTAACAAATTGACAGGAAAGTAGGCAAACATGAGTGAATGAGCTTTGTATAAAGATAGTGAACTAACATCAGATCCAAATAACCAGGAAAGCTCTTATAAATTGGTAAATACTTATTCTTGGGGAGGATGCTGAATTCAATGTCAAAAGGTAATGTGTTTGTCTGTTTTTTAACATATCTTGTTTCTAAAGGCAGTACTTTAACTCAAGATAAGTTCACAAAATATCCAAGTACTTATTTGGGATGAAATATTTGAGCAAATTCCTAAAGGGAGACACAAAGATTCATATTCTCTGAGATTTTCAGGAATATATATTTACAGTTAAGAAACACATTAACTAGGTAGGTATGCTAAGCATTTTGCTGGCAGACAATAATATAATAAATTGTCTTTATAGGTTTGTTAATGTGATATAAAATGGATTAAGAATATTTATTAGCTCAACACATACTTTTTAAATTTTGCCATCCAGACCACTAAATAGGATTGTTCCTCCTCCAATGATTTGTCTCCATAACAGTCAGTCAATGTGTCTGATCAATTCTACCTTCTAGTAATTTCATATCTTTTATGTTTTTCTGTCATCATTGCCGCTCATTCATTTTAAGCTATAGCCTCTTAATTGTTGTACTGCGATCTACTAGAGCAACACCAACCATTTTATTCTTCTGCTTAAAATTATTCATCATTACTGGGTTGAAATACAAATACCTTGGTACTAAAGGTCCCCCGATTTTAGTCTTCTCCACTTCTTACTTCATCACTCTTTGCTTCACTCACACTGGACTATTTTCATTTCCCCTCACTCCCCATGATATTTCACACCTCCTGTCTGCTCTTGTCACTGTCCTCCAGGCCTCCCTACTTTGCTATTTCTACTCATCTTTCAAGGCTCAGTTCAAATGTTACCTCCTCTTGGACTTGATCTCTAGCCACTTTCTCACCATCACCCCAAACTGTTAGGTTCTTCTCCTCGTGTTTTTTTTTGTTCTTTAAAAAAAAATTAATTAGTTATGTCTGAAAATTTAAAGCCTGTCCCTACCATTTAAAACTTATTTATAATTGAGCAACTTAACCGTACTGATCTTAGTAATCATAATAATATGATATAAACAGTATTGTTTTGATAAAAGTAAAGTCTATTGTCCGAAGTATATAATTTCCTTTCTCTCTATTCTGTGCTCCCTGTTCATACCTCTACAAGGACACTGACAAAAGTGCTTTGCCATAATTTATTTTTTCTTGGTGTCCTTAAGTAGACTGTGAACTTCATGAGGGAGGAAACAGTGTATTATTCAACTGTGTATCTCAACACCGAATCTAGGACTAGTACAGGTTGATATCTGTTTTTAATTTAAGCATTTGCAAAGAGCTAAAGCTATATTCAGAGTTTTATAGATTAGAAGAATATATTCAACATATCCTTTGCCCATACTCAGCAGATAAAAGCATGTAAAAGAGATATGGACAAAGCATAACATGGTGAAGAATGCTGTGACTACCGTCTAGTACACACTCACAAAGACAGGGGACTTCAGAAGACAACACATACTTTGATTGTGGGAGAAATGGAGGTTAATACAGGTGGAGATAATACAGTTGTAAATGAGGAACATTTGAAGGACTTTGTAGCATTTGAGTTGACACTTAGAAAGGTAGTTAAGATGTAAACATAGATCATAGAGGTAAAGGTAGAAATGTTAGAGAGGAAAAAAGAAAATCAAAATGATGAAATGCTAGGTATGTTCAGATGCTAGCAAATAGGTCCACTAGAATAGAGTCCATCATAGCAAAAGTGGTGAGTGTCTTTTACTGGGTAACACGGAGCAGAGCCTGGAACCATGGTTCAATAGCTTAACCAGATTTGAACATGTTGAACATTATATTCTCAGGCATAGCAGCTACATGTCAGGATTAATTTATCATAGTGGTATTGCCATCTTGAGTGACTCAAAACAGTAGCTTTTTTATTTCAGTATAGCCATTGTTCATCCATTAATTAATTAAGCTGAAGAAAACTTAAAAATCTTCAAGAAAATAGGTTAGTATAATTATTCTAAAATTCTTAATGAGTGAAAGTACAGAAATAACCTTTGAAAGAAAATCTATTTTCTTCTCACTGATATCATTTAAATACAACACTCATAGTACATTCAAATGTGACCAGTAACAGAACATTACCTCATCTGATGAATGGAAGAAGCTATTTTTCTACCACCAACTGGCATGAGAAAGAGCAAAACTCCTGGAGGAAATTAGCAAATCATGAAGGTGTGGATGACATTCTGTAGTACTGCTTGTCCAAAAAAAATGACACAAATTATGGCACTAAACTCTAAAGCCAAACAGCAGCTCTCCATGGCAAAATGCACATTTTTTTCCAGGGTTTAATCTCTAAACACACCAACGTTTAAGTGTAAGTTTGCTGTATATTACAAGTTATATTACAGAGTCGGTGGAATCTCTTCTCTATGTCTCTCCTCTGTTTTAAACACACACACACACACACACACACACACACACACACACAGGAATTTTCAACTGAAGAACAAAGGAAAACAACTTCTTATATTCTAAGAAACAACTGTACATTTAATAAAAAACCTTTCCCATATGTATATTGTCTTATAACTGTATGTGTTAGTGGGTGAAATTAAAAGTGCCATTGATAGTAATCTAAATGCAGATATGGAAAATATCTCCAAAATAAAGGCAGATACAGTTTTATTAAATGCCAGACCGTGACAACTGAGGACATGCTGCTAGTTCTCACAACATGATCTAAAAACCATACAAGTGGCAATTTAAGAATTAATCTTAATAGATAAATACATAAGCAAAACCAAAGGATGATACATGTTGAAATCAGGGCTGATTTGTGCATCAGGTATAAAGGCCACAATGCTGAGAACCCACAATAATTTTAAGGGCCCATAGAAACATTTTCATTTTTATTTCTTTTAAAAACAGAAAAAGAGTGAATATAATAACACCTAATGTATAACAATGAATCCTGGGGTGATATTCATTCTTCAACTAATGCAGCTGTAAAATGTAAGTTTTTAAGATATTTAAGATGGAGAGAGGGGATCAAGAAGACAAAAGTGCCTAGGGCTTGGGAAAGCCAGATATAGTTCTTACTGAATTTGCAGTGGAAGTTACTTCTGGGGCTGAAAGAAGGAAAATGGTATTAGAGAAGAGTATATAGAGAGAGATCCTCAAGTATTTTGGTAATATTTTATTTATTTAAAAATATTATGCAGATGTCTCTTAATGAGATGTGATAAAATTCTTTTGGGCACAAATATGTTTGCTATGTTTTTTTATATCATTTAAGTTTAAAAAATCATAATTATAGTGTTAATACCTGATCCTTTCAATTTAATTAATTGGTATTTATAATTAGATTTTTTAAGGGTAAAATTTTAGAATTCTTCCTTAAGATAAGCTGTTAGTTTGGTCTTCATAAATATTTTTCACCTCTGAAATGAACAAACTTCCCTTGGAAAGAAATGTTTCATCTCAAGAGAAATGTGATTTTAATTTACAGAATTATTCTTTTGGCCAAAAAATTAGACAGTGGACTTTTAAAAAAAAAATCATGTTGGTTATGGATTTTTTTATAGAGTATTAATGTTCCCTAGTAAAATTGGTATGGCGACAAAAGGTGTGGGGTATTTTTGCCAGATTTCCTTATTTTAAAATGTATTATTTTGTTCCAACTCCAGAACTTAATAAAAATAAACTCAGGAATGTAAAAGAGATGGAAAATGTAAAAGTTATTTAAAAATTAAAATCACTGGAAATAAGAGTAAAGAATATATAAATCAGTCTGACTGGCATAGGGCTTTCAGTTCAGTAGTGGTTTCAGAGCAAGTATTTATTTTGCAATATATTGGCTGTTTTCAATTATAAGCTCTATTTTCACTAGACTGTAAGCTCCATGAAGAGAGTCTTTTTTGTTTTTGTTTTTTGGGGTTTTTTTTTGTTTTGTTTTTTTGTTTTTTGTTTTTTTGGTTCACTGCTGTACCTACAATATCTGGAGCAGTACCAGGCATGTAGTATGTTTTCAATTAATACAGGCCAAACAAATCAATCAACAAGGGTTGAGCTTTATAAAGAAGGCAGGGTTCAAGCCATAAAATTATTACCGATAGTAATAATCATTTCTGTAGATGCCAGTCCTTGACTACTCGTAGAAAAGATGAAAAGAGAAGAATTATCTATATATTTTTAATCAGTTCAAAACCCCTGCAAACTTGGTTTTATTAGATGAGAAAATGCGAAGGACCTCAAAAGATAGAAGTTATCTGGGATAGTCAATGAAGAAACAGGAGGATCAATATGCACAAGAAGAACAAAAGTGAACACTTTCTTAGAGCTTCTCCTTAAAAGACAGCAAAAATGCAGATGGTCGCAAGAAAAATGCAGCCCACATATGACATTAAGATGGTTACACAGATGCAGACAGAATGAATCTTAATAATGACTTTAGAATACACTGAAAATACCAACGAGTTTTCAGAATTATATATTCAAGTTGAAAAATGAGTACCTGTGGCCTAAAGTTGATTCTAAATACCAGTTGAATCTTTCCTTTGTTTGTTCCCTTTTTATTTGCAATACACCAGACTAAAGTAAAGATCAACCTTTTGCTAACACAGTGGAAGATAACTAGCAAAAGGACTGACATCTAAGTATGTGTGTTTGGCAACAAACGAAGAAGAGAATGGAAAAAAAGGAGAAGGGGTGGTGAACATCTGGGGTGGTTTCTTTTCTATGAAAAGAAAAAAGGTCACATCCCACCCAGTGAGAAGAAGTGACCCCCTAAAAAATGTAAGTGATCTTGCTTGACCTGTGACGCGAACATGGGGATGACCTCGGCTGTTTAACTGCAATGTGTGTTTCTTGTTAGAAAAAGTGAGAGAGTTGTGCTCTGCCATAAAAGAATGTGAGGGATATGAAGGTGCTGAAAGGCAGGAGAAAGACGTGGAGCGTGAGGAACTTGATGCAGGCTATGGAAAAAACGGAATATTAAGTTGGCCCTGTCTTTTAAGAATGTTAGGTAGAAGAGAAAGATAAAAATACATGTGGATCTATACTTCTATAAACGTATAGATGCACATATACACACAAACACACACTCACACACACACATAAGGCTTTTTGCTGTCATTTAAATATGGGGATCAAATATGTTTCTTTTCATCTCTTCTACTTATCATTAAAATGATGCTATTTACCTGCAGGAGAACAGTCCTGTACACATGTCTCTAATAGCTCAAAATATCTAACATCATTTTCCATGAACTCCTGGGGTCTCAAGTCCAATACATAAATTTATGTCAGTTCAACCATCAGTTCTTTTACAGATAATCAGACCAAGTCAACACCCTTATCCAGTGCTTGGCAGTATCCTCAGAATTTTTTTGTTCTATAAAATAAGTGGGCTCTCTGCTCAAAGCAGCTGAAAATCCCCACATTACAATATAAATAAAAGGAAATTTAAATGTCTTGACCTACATAAACTCCTAACATTTGTTTCATCTTTTAAAGTCTCTTTCATCCCTTTCTTTTCTCCAGTAATTCATTCCCTCAGTCCCCTTGGGGTCTTCTCCATGGAGCCCTGTTACTTAAGGAGGAATACACCCAGCAAACAGCTGTGGAGGGAAGAGTGGAACTGAGGCACAAGGCCAAACCAGGACAGAAATACTGGGTACAGTCTCACATCTTTGGGTATAAGGAAAACTGAACAATTTTGAGTTCTTAATTACGTTATCATTGAATGGTTTGTCACATCAGTTGTATTATGGAAATATAGGGGAGATTTTACAATGGAAGGATTTGGGTTTTTTCCCAGTGATTTTATAATAAAAATCTTATTTATTCAGTTATTAGTTATGAGTCAAAGGTTCTGTTTATCTTTTTCAAAAGTCCCTGACTGAACCTTTACTGGGCTGTGATTTTTTAATAGTCCAATAAACCCAAAGAAACAGAAACTTTTATGGTTTAGGATGCAGCCTGCATGAACTGAGATGAAGCTATTAATCAAGTTATTTAAACAGATCTGGGAAATGATAGGTCTTCTCCAATTCCCCTCTCCCTCTCCTCCTCCCCTCACAAATATTCTGATGAAAACATGAGGTATTGTTACTCTTTCACTTACAGAAAGCACCAACATTTAATAAGAAAATCAACTCTGGCCAATGGTTTTGTTAAACCCTGGAAAATACATTGGATAACAATTTCCTCTTGCTTTTCCTTTCCTCTGGGATTCCCTCTTGCAATCTTAGAGCAGAGTGAGCCAACTGAGATTCAGTAGTTAAAAATAAATGCAATATTAAAAATAGGGCATTATTTTGAAATATGTAGAATCTCACCAGACATTATCATCTAGTGACATGTGGTAACACCTATCTTAAGTACTTACATCTCACCATGAATATTCTGCCATGTGTCTTTCTCCTTACTTTGTATCCTGCTGCTGCTCTCCACAAGAGGGCAGACAGGGGCAGGGAGAAGGCAATTCTCTTAAGAAATCTGGGTAAAACAATAGTTTGATAGGACAGGAAGTAAAAAAATATATATTGTCTAAAATAAGATTTAAGGATAATCTGCAGGTTTTTTTTTTATTCTCCCATATCTTCATCTCTTTGATAAGGAGAGATGAGGGTTGGCATTTCTTGTAAGCAATTTGAGTAAAGTATTCTCTGTGCGTTTAGGTTCGCTAGTGAAACATGAATGATCAAAGTTCAACATGTTGCATCAATTTCTTTCACCTGGCAAGATGGGTGATTGCGCCACTTCTCAAACCTTGTGATTTTGTAGTTATTTCCTTTGACTCTGATGGTAACTGATTCTTAAGAGCAATACCCAACTTTATTCTGAGAAAAACTGCCTCAAAATTTCATTCCTGTGTATATGATCTGGATATATGTGATCTAGAATTGAAATGATGACTTGGATTTTATTTTAGATATACTGCTAAGTTACTAGGGTACCACATTTATACACAAATGACCTCTTCCACTGCTTACTGTAAAATGGAGACTAGGTCTAGATAAGTCACATAGAACATTCTATGAATCATGCTTCGTTTCGTCTATAAAAAGGTACTACAAATGTACAATATATCATGGATAAAATGGCATTATAAGTTCACGGATGGGTCAGAAGAACCACTTTTCAAAGATTTTTTCTTGTCTAAAAATTCTGGGTAACAAGAAATTTAAAGTAACAAAAATCCAAATATCTTATTTTTCTGGAAATTCATAAATTCCAAACATTGAAATATGAATAAAATAATTTTGTGATAACTAAGAGGAAAAAAAGTATAACTTTGATTTTTTAAAATGTTAAAAATAATTTAAAGGCTACCTGAATTCATCCTCTAATATTCTGTTTTAATTAACCTACTTCCATGACTCATTTTACATTTCCTTTCACATCATATTGGACTCACCTTAAATGGAATAAAAACTTTTGATATGCACTGACATTGACTTCATTAGAATACTAACTTTTGACATTTTGGAAGACTTTTCTTATTCCATTCTAATAAATGGAAGGGTTTTGAATTTCAATGGTTGAAAGGAAGTCAGATTTTAGTTATATGAATCCAGGGTAACTTCATTCATGGATCAAAAAAGACCTCTTGGGGCTTACAAAATCTTTATTATTTTCAAGCTACAAGAAACAGTTTGGTAGAGGTCTGGATAATGGAAAACATATTCTTCTGTGATCAATCCACTTTGGGGTGCTTTCCAGCTGTGAGACAGTCTCTCAAACTTAAAAGTTCTCCAAAGTTCTCCTTGGCCTGGAGCCCGAATTTACTTATAACAGAATATGACTGTGTAAAAAAAAGCTTTACAAAATATAGCAATTTTTGTCACCTTGCTAAAAAGTTAAAATAATTTATGACACTGTTAAGGATTGTTAATGTTTCACATGGTTAGATTTTAATATTTAGAATTAGTACAATTTAAACTTTCACCTATTATTTTAGATTCTATTAATTCTTCTAGGCTGAACAATATGTCTTCAAAACTGAAATTCTACTTTATTATGCTAAGAGTGTCACAATGGAAAGGTCTAGTGGAGAAACTTAACTTACACATCTGGTGTATAAATATTATTATTATTATTATTACTATTATTATTTTAAAGTTTATTTATTTTGAGAGAGAAAGAGTCACATGCACAGAAGTGGGGAGGGGCAGAGAGGGAGGGAGAAAGAGAACCCCAAGCAGGCTGTACACTGTCAGCACAGAGCCCTATGCAGAGCTTGAGACAACAACCCTGAGATCATGACCTGTCTTTGCAGAGCCCCATGCGAGGCTCTAACTCACAAACCATGAGATCATGACCTGAGCAGAAATCAAGAGTAGAATGTTTAACTGACTGAATCACCCAGGCACCCCAGGAAAAAATAATTTTTGATGTTTAAGTGTACAATTCTTCCATCACTAATAAGACAAATCACTTTGGTGTATAATTATTATTAAAATAAGTTATAATCATCATAACAAAGGTAATGAAATCCTTCTTTATATAAAACAGTCCACCATTTGGACTATTTCAACCAATGCTCAGTCGGTTAACTGTCTGACTCTTGATTTCAGCTCAGGTCATGATCTCATACTTCTTAAGTTCAAGCCTTGCATCAGGCTCTGCTCTGACTGTGTGAAGCCTGCTTGGGATACTTCCTCTCTTCCCTCCCCTGCCCCCACTTCTCTGCCCTCCCCCTGCTCACACCCTCTCTCTCAAAGAAATAAACATTAAAATTTTTTAAAAAAATATTCAAACAAGAAACAATGATGAAGTGATTCCAAAAGGAAAAAATTATTTTCGATGTGTAACTGTACAATCCTTCCCTCACTAATAAGACAAATCTAGCGATGATAATGAGATTCATATATTACACTACCTTAATGTCCAGTCTAGTCACCTAGCTCTAATTATCTTGTGAAAGATAAAGATATAATTTATATTTAATTATGATGGATTGCTTTGGGACCCTAAAATGTTTGAATTCTTGTTTGACATACCTTGTCTTCAAGCCAAAGCCATTTATTTGGAAAAACTTTGAATCATCCATTTGATCACATGGGCAAAAGTTAAAACAGGCATACACATTTGCTTGTAAGTATAATTAAAAATAATTACCTTAAAAATGATAGTGGCAGTGGCTGATATAGAACTTTTTTCTTAGATGGACAGATCAATGTACAATATAACACAACATGACTCTTTAATTTACTTGTTTTAAAACTAATGTGGATGTTTTGAAATATATCACTAATGTATACTAGACTCTATTTCTTATGAAGCCTACAGAAAGTAGACATTAAAATTACCTAATCATGTAATTGCATCACAATGAAGAACAATGAAAAATTTTACAAGGCAATTGCTTCTATGCAGATGGGTTTTCTGACCATCTTCAAACTGACACTCAAATCTATACTTCCAGGCCTGACCAGTTGTCCTGAATTTCAGATTTGCAGCTGAGATTCAGGCATGTCACATAAACATACCAACAAATAAACTCAGTATCTGGCCCTTCAAATCTCTGCCCTTTCCCAGCTGCCACGTTCAATGAGAGTAGGAGTTCATCAACCCAGAAATTTAGGAGACTATGCAATATTCGTCTTTCCTTCACCCCCACCTCTGACCAATCAGTTAACAAGCTAATAGAGATTATCTCTAAAATCTCTCTCTAGTCAATCCCACACATGCCCAGTGCCTCATGCTTCAGTCTAACTTAACTCGAGCCCTACTTTCTAAATAAGTAAAAATTTCTCCACTATGTTCTGTGCTTCCAGTTTTTCTGGCCCCCTTTCTCAGTGCCTCCCTGCAGCTCTCCATCCATCACCCACAAGCTGTGAGAAAAATCTTCGCAAAGAACTCTATTCATCTTACTTCTCTAAAGAATTTAACTTCTTCTCCTATCTAGAGAGCAGGGTAAATTCTGCTTCTTCTGCCTGTATGTGCCTTACTAATCATATCTCTCCCATTCTTCATGCGTGCACCCATCACGCCAAGCCATTTGTTACTCCTCAAGCACAGAAAATTTGCCTTAACCTTGCACATGTCCCAACCCCCCTTAAAAATGTATTCTTCCCCCTCTTCTGCTTAATTTACTCTCATTTTTCTTTAAGTCTGTGATCACGTTTACCTCATTTGAACTACCAGAGAGGGTTCGATATCCCTTCTATATTCCTACAGCAGCCACTTAATACTTACCCAGTTCACAGAGTCTTTCACTATGCACAGCAACTGTTTCCTCACTGGCGTGTATCAATTTACTGAGAGCTTCTTAGGGACAAAGCTTATGCCTTTAATTTCTATTAGAGCTTTCTGAATTACAAGTCAAAACGCTCAATAATAAAAACAGACAATACTTTTCTGCTAAGCAAAGTTCTTTGACATTCCTGTATTGACTGATATTCATACTAACATATCACATATAATGAGACTATAACAACTAATACGATCAGCTTTAGCATTTACAAAGGATTTCACATAACTCATGGAAGCAGGCAATGTTTTCTTCATTCTGTGGATAAAGAAACAAAGTTTCACAATATTTAAGTAATTGTTCCAATGTTCTTTAGTCTGTGTATAGTAAAATTGATATTCAATCTAGTTTAAGCTTGATTTCAAAAGCACTGATTTGAGGTTGGTCAAACAGAGTCATCCAGCTAAGATTCACAACTTAAAAGTTTACAACTTCTTAATGTTAAACAGCTTTAGCATGCATTCCGTTAGCTCAGAGATTGGGCTAAAATCACTAGCTGCAACAGCCATATCAAGCAATAACAGTCCATCAGTAATAGCCCCTTTGAGCAGTTATTTATCAAATGCTCAGTATAAAAGAGACATGGTATATTATGGAAAGACAAGTCTTGCTAGAAATCCTTTGGGGGAACACATTAATTGCAACTACAGGCACATGTTACGAAGAATCATCATTATCCTCACTGAGCTGTTTTACAGACAGGCAAGACGAATAGGGCCAACATTTTTTCCATAGGAGGACATCTCCAAATTTTTGAGTAGGTACCAGTAAAAGATGATCAGCAGAAGGGAAATACTTTATACTTTGTTAACATCTCTCTGTAACAGTGATGATCTTCAACTATATCAAAAGAGTTATGAAACAAATGTTATGGGTCAGAGGGAACTAAAGCCACTTTGAAGTTCATTGCCCTAGCCACAGTGAGATATACCTTTTCTCTTCTCCTTCCAACATAAGATCTCATCTAGCCAATGTAACTCAGGTTTCATTTTATTAAATTTTATTTTAAAAGACATTTTCAGAATGTTAGATGAAGGTATTTATTTATTAATATATTTTACATAAAACAATAAATATATTATTTTTGTATAGGTATGTGTGTGTACACTCTTTCTATAATAGTTAGAAACTATTAACTATAATAGTTATATGTTAACTATTTAACTATAATTTAACTATAATAGTTAAATAGTTAAATAGTTAAAATGTTGGAGAATAACAAAACTTAGTTATTATTATATTTATTCCTTATTATTTTAGAGATGATATGAACAAAGCCAAGAAGGACTAACTGACTCACTTAAGAGTCAATCAATTAATGATCATCATTCTATTTAATAAGCATTGTCATCCAATGGAAAGTATACTGGCTGCAGGATCTGGTCAAATTCTTCTAATATCATCTTTTTAGGGTTCCGAATTAACACTCTATACATCTATATTCATTCATATACATTTTATGATGGAAAATATGCATCATATGCTGTCTGGAAGGAAATCGTTGCTCATCATGGTTTGTTATGGGATCTGATTCCCTAGCTCCTCACATGGTCTGTGCCAGTCCTCACAGGATTAGCGGCTTTCATGAGCAAACGCATAGCAATAAGGCTAAGTAACTTGGCACACTTGAAATAGATCAAGTTTGGCTTTAATTTAAAGAATAATTTGATTCAGTAATGTTATTGAAATAAATGTAAAACCTCTTACAAAAACTCACATGTAGTAAATGAACAAAGTTGTGGTTATTTAGGTTTTTATTTGTTTAAAATGTTGAGAAAATATTTGTAGCAAAAATTTCCATTCACTCTGAGCAGTGAGTTTGGAGGAAGCGAGCTAGTTAAAGTTTTAGTTTTCATCACTTTGCCAGAAATAAGCATATTTGGTAACCATTTGGAATACTGTATCTTTTAGTTTCAAATCGATCAGGATTTAAGGTAATGTACATCAATCACTAATATTAAAACCAATTGGATCAGACAAAAATATCCTTACTTTCCTTAGTAGCACATTATTTCACCATTATGTTTTAAATGATATTAAGTGTAAAGTAACCACAAAAATGGAGACCGTACCATTGTTCTTTTCAGATCTTTAATATTTAACTACGCTCTTTATAAAACAATGGGGAGCTTCTATTTCTAATAGGATACAGTATATTATTATCCTATTGCTGTCATTATAAATTACCACAAATCTAGTGGCTTAAAATAACACAAATTACTTATTTTACAGCTCTGGAGGTCAGAGGTCTAAAATGAGCCTTGCCGTTCCAAAATTAAATATGTTGGCAGAGCTTCCTTCCTTTCTGGAGGCTCTGAGGGAGAATCCGTTTCCGTGCTTTTTCCAGCTTCTAGAGGCTGCCCACATTCTTTGGCGCAAGGCCCTCTTCCAACTTCAAAGCCAGTAATAACTAGTTGCATGCTTCTCACATCACCTCACTCTGACTTTCTTGCCCCTCTCTCTCATTTCTAACGATACTGTGACTCCAGTGGGCCCACCCAGACAAGTCAGGGTAATCTCCCCCTTCTGAAGGCAGATGAATTAGCAACCTTAACTCCATCTGCAACCTTAATTTCTCCTTACCATGTAACAACACATTCACAGTTCTGGGAATTAGAACATGTACAATTTAGTGGGCTATTATTCTGCCTACTACACAGGGTTAAAAGACCCTGCTACTAAAAACAAAAAAAAATTTATATATATTTTTATAATATACATATAATTATATAAATGTATTTTAATATATAAATACATAAATTTATATGTATTATATATAATATATATATATATATTTTTTTGAAAGCACTGAAGAGCTAACAAGAGGACCATACAGCCAAAAATCCAAGCAAAAATAAGAATGCATGGAGTGTGAGAACCAGTTTTGGGCTGAGGACATCTGTGCTCCATCAAACATAATTTAGTTTTTGGCATCATCACCTGAAGGGGAAGATTAATAAAAACCCAGGAACCATGCAAAGTGGACAGTCAACAGAAAAGCTTCCCCACACAAATCTGGGACCCCTAATGATCCCACCTACCTTTCTAATATCAGGCTACTAGAGAAAAAGTTACATAGGCCCTGAGCAGAGATGGGAGAAAAATGTCCCCAAGAAGTTGCAATCACAAGCCAACCCTTGCTCAGATGTACAGCCAAGTTTACAGATCTTAGGTGGACCAAATAGCTTGTCTTGTAGAACATCCAGCTGCCTGGCTAAAGCAAACACAAATTCTCTCTGGAGAAAATCACTCTCCTTTTAGGCCTTAATGAATCATTAAATATAATTTTTTAAAGGCAGTGACCAACATATAACAAAAAGTAATCAACTTCACAAGAAAACAAAGCATCCTGAGTAAGAATATACACAAACAGTAGAATGTCAAAAGACAGCTGTTGGAATTATCTGACATATATTCTAAAATAACTCCTTTTGCCATATTTAAAGAAATTTAAAATATTCACAGGAAATAAGAAACTAAAAAGCAATATATTAAGAAAAGAGAGCTTATGGTAATAAAAAAATACAACAATCAAAATCTTATTTAAAATTATTTTTTAATGCTTATTTATTTTCGAGAAAGAAAAAGAGTAAGAGAGTAAGCAGGGGAGAGGCAGAGAGGGAGACAAGAATTGGAAGCAGGCTCCAGGCTCTAAGCTGTCAGCATAGAGCCTGATGTGGGGCTTGAACCCATGAACCATGAGATCATGACATGAGCTAAAGTCAGACACTTAATCGACTGAGCCACTCAGGTGCCCCAATAACCAAATCTTTTAACTAAATGGATGGCTTTAATATCAGATTATATTATCGTAGAGAAAGGATTTACCAACTGTCAAGGAAATGTTATCCAAGTGCAGCACAAGGAGAAAAAAAAGATGAAAAAATTTAAAAACAGAGCGAGCTTAAAAGACATGGAAGATCGAGTTGCAAAAAGAAAGGAAGAGTGTTGCGTTGAGGCAATATTTGACAAGTTAAATGTTGAGGATTTTCTAGAACTGATATAAACCAATATTTCATAGCTTCAAAAAGCTACATGAATCCTAAGAACCATAAAAAAAAAGAATGCCAAGCCTACATGCAGCATATTAAACTATAAAACACTACATACAAAAGAAAATGTTTAAAGTTGCTAAAGCAGGGGAAGAATAAAAGTCAGGTTTCCTTCAAAGAATTGACAGTTGGGATGAGAAGTGACCTCTTAAGAATGGTCATGGAAGTCATTGGACAATCAGATACATCTTCAGTGTGCTAAAAGAAAATAGTTGCCAGCATAGAATTTTATACAAGGGGTGGGTAGTGGGCAATCTTTCAAAAATGAAGTTGTGAAATAAATATAGTTTCAGACAAACAGAAACTTGAAGATTCCACTGCTAGCCAACATTCAGTGAAGGAAATTCTAAAGAATGAACTCACCGGAAGATAAGTGACCTGAAATAGAAGGTAAGAGATACAGAAAGATGACAAAGGAGAGAGTAGGTGCACGAAATGTCTATATGAATATTTGCTGGGTAACAGAACAAGAATGATGTCTTATATGGCTAAAATAAAAACAAGTTTTTGGTGGACAGAGAAAACCCTTCTATAATCTGCCTTCTTCCACAGCAATGAAGTCATGTTTCTCACTGATCCCCTGTAATGATAGTCTTAAAAAAAAACCCCTCCTTCATCAACTTTCTCTTAGCTATATTCCAGACATACTGGTAAACAATTTACAGTTACTACTCAGAGTCCTGTGAGGTAACAACTACTAAACTCATTTACAAGTGAGGAAACAGAACAGTAAGTTTACATAGTACTCAAATATGCTAAAAGTAGTAAGCAGCTGGGCTCAGATTTATCTTACTTTTGTCAGAAAAAAAAAAAAACACCTTAAAAATCCACATCTTAACAGCCAGGCTTCCTGAAAAGGACACTTTTTGCTAGCAGATGTACCTATATTGTAGAGAGTAAAAGGACTTATGGTTCCGGTAATTACAAAATTAAATGTAACAGGGGCACCTGGGTGGTTCAGTCTAGTAAGCATCTGAATTCAGCTCAGGTCATGACCTCACAGTTCTTGAGTTCAAGCCCCGCATCAGGCTCTGTGCTGACAGCTCGGAGCCTGGAGCCTGCTTCAGATTCTGTGTCTCCTTCTCTCTCTCCCCCTCTTCTGCTTGTGCTCTGTCTCTCAAAAACAAGTAAGTGTTTAAAAAATATTAAAAATTAGGGGCACCTGGGTGACTCAGGCGGTTGGGGGACTGACTTTGGCTCAGGTCATGATCTCATGGTTTGTGGGTTTGAGCCCCGCGTCGGGCTTTGTGTTGACAGCTCAGAGCTTGGAGCCTGCTTCTGATTCTGTGTCTCCCTCTCTCTCCGCCCCATCCCCACTCATGCTCTGTCTCTCTCCATCTCAGAAATAAATAAACATTAAAAAATATATATACATAAAAAATATTAAAAATTAGATGAAATAAAGCAAATGCTTCAGGAACTTAAACACAAAGGACAGAGGTAAGGAGAAATGAAATAACAATGTGATAATATAATGATACAATTCATAGTTAGATTTTATTTTGTTCACTAACTTAGGAAAATAGCCAAAAAACCTGGCAAATAGGGGCGCCTGGGTGGCGCAGTCAGTTAAGCGTCCGACTTCAGCCGGGTTACGATCTCGCGGTTCAGGAGTTCGAGCCCCGCGTCAGGCTCTGGGCTGAAGGCTCGGAGACTGGAGCCTGTTTCCGATTCTGTGTCTCTCTCTCTCTCTCTGCCCCTCCCCCATTCATGCTCTGTCTCTCTCTGTTCCAGAAATAAATAAACGTTGAAAAAAAAATTAAAAAAAAAACCTGGCAAATATATATGCTTAATGTTTATAAAGGTTCATTGTCACTTTAACTCTAAAATTTAAAAATGAAAATAACTGCATTATATTTTAAATCAAATTTTAGCTAGAAAAAAATTTTATGAGATTCTCCTCATATACAAAGTAATCTGAGGTTCTTACTTTTTTTCAGTTCAATGGAAATTTATCTATTTTTTTCTGGGTTTGTTATTAAAATTTAATTATGATATATCAAAAAATAATGAACAAACAATTATAAAGTATAATATAGTAGGTCAAGTAATGACCCCCTAAAGATGTCAATGACATAATCCCTGGGACCTGTGTGCACATTATCTTACATGGCCAAAGGGACTCTGCAGATATAATTAATCTTCTGAAACTTAAGAGGGGAAGATCAATTCTGAATTTTTCTGGTGGACCCAATCTAATCTCCTGAGCCCTTAAAAGCAATGAAATTTCTCTGATGAGAGGCAAAAGAGGAGAAAAAAAATTTTGGCAGAAGAGGAAATCAGATTCCAGGCATCAGAAGAATTTGCTAGGTCATTGCTAGTTCTGAGATGTGGGTGTCACAATGCAGTGAGTGAGGCTTCTTGGCAATAACAACATCCCCTAGTAGACAGCCAGCAAAGAAATGGAAACATCAGTCCTGCAACCACAAGGCTATGGGTTATGCTAGCATCCTGAATGAGCTTTGAGTGAACATTTTCTAGAGCATCCTGATAAGAACCCAGCAGACCAACCTCTTGGTTTTGCCCTGGTCAAACTTGGAGCAGAGAAATCAGCTGAGCCAACCAAGATTTCTGACATTCAGAGATAGGAGATAATAAATTTGTGTTATTTTAAGTCATTAAGTTGTCTTAATTTGTTATGGCGGCAGGAGAAAACTTACACACACAGCAAAACTTTTAAAATATATATATTTTTAAAAATTGAAGTAAAAATGAAGAGAAAAGTAAATCATCTACAGTTATTTGTTACATATTTGACTCTGAGCTATTTAGCAACCAACACATAGAAAAGTAAGATCTAGCTACCAAATTAATAGATATTTACATAAAAGAGATATAATTATTAGTTATTTATCCATAAAATACAAAAATACTAATTCAAAGGGATAGAGGTACCCCAGTGTTTATGGGAGCATTATTTACATTAGCCAAATTATGGAAACAGTCCAAGTGTCCACTGATTGATGAATGGATAAAGAAAATGTGGTATGTGTGTGTGTATACACACACATATATACATACATACACACACACAATGGACTATTACTTGGCCATAAAAAAGAATTAAATCTTGCCATTTTGCAGTGATAGGATGGAGCTAGAGAGCATTATGCTAAGCGAAGTAGCTCAGAGAAAGACAAATACCATATGATTTCATTCATATGTGGAATTTAAGAAACAAAACAAAGGGGTAAAAAGGAAGGAGAGGCAAACCAAGAAACAGACTCATAACTATAGAGAACAAACTGATGGCTACCAGAGGGGAAGTCAGTGGGGGATGGGTTAAACAGGTTATGGGAATTAAGGAGTGCACTCGTGATGAACACTGAGTGTTGTATGGAAGTGTTGAATCGCTCTATTGTCAACGTGAAACTAACATTACACTATATGTTAACTAACTGGAATTTAAATAAAAACTTAGAGAGAGAGAGAAATGGTTCCATCAAATTTACATAACTATACCTGTTACTGAGATCAGAGGAAAAGTGCTCTTCATAAAGAGGACCATTATATACAAGGTCCTTAACCTTAGAGTAAATAGAGTAAAAAAGAGACCATCACATCACCTTTCATAATTTTCTCAATTATAGGTCAACTTCACAATACCTAAACAGTTTAGCAAATGTCAAATGTCACAATACCTGTCCAGTGTCAAATTTCAATTATCTATGGAAATAATTTCTGAATGATGTTCCAAGAAGAATTGATTTTGAGACACATCATTAAGAGAAATATCACTGAGTAGAACACCATGCACTGGCTGTCTGTGCCAGGAGAGGACTCCAAATCCACAGAGGATCACAACGATCATCACAACACTAGCCACCAGGAATTTGGATCCAAACACTTCTGCTCCTTGCACCTTGGTATAGGAGTTGCCGAGGAAAACAACACCGTCAAGCACTGGGTGGAACAACACTTTTACTCACAAAGAGGAGAGACAGCAAGATCAGGTTCAGTGTGTGCCAGTTCTGCATGGCTGGTGGGTTCCCTTGACAACTAAAGCAGGGCAATTGGCTTTGCACGCCCCCCCGTTAAGCTTTGGTTCAAGGACCTCTCCTCCACCTTCACTGTGTCTGAAATACTGACAGCTGAGGATGTGCCTGCGAGACACTAACATACTTAAGCAAAATAAAGGAGTACTCATTGAGTTTGAAACAGAGAAAGACATACCCACTGAAGGATAAGCCCTGTACTGTCTGTGTGTACTCTTTATCTCTTGGAAAGAAATATTCCAGGCCTAAGACCTATTCTTATGTGGCTGAATGCAGGTCTAAAAACTGCACACACGAGACCGCTGCTTTTCCTAACCAAAATTAATTAATTAGTTAATTAGGTAATTAAAAAATAATAAATACAAAAAAAGAAAGAAAAGAAAAAGGAGTTTTATTTGTCAGGTATTTAAGCAAAAGGGATCTCAATAAAGTCAACTTTTGGAGTGTCTGGGTGGCTCAGCGGTTAAATGGCTGACTTCAGCTCAAGTCATAATCTCACAGTTTGTGAGTTCCAGCCCCTTGTCAGGCTCTGTGGTGACAACTCAGAGCCTGGAGCCTGCCTTGGATTCTGTATCTCCCTCTCTCTCTGCCCCTCTCCAACTCACTCTCTGTCTTTCCAAAAAAAAAAAAAAAAATTAAAAAATAAAATAAAATAAGAATAATCACATTTTTTTCTGCTATAAGACATGTTGAAGCCTTTAATAGACCAAGATGCATATATACTATTCAACATTGTTAGCAATATAATTATTAGCAAAAGAAATTTCAAGAAGAAACATTTTCTTTTATTTATTTATTTATTTATTTTTTAATTTTTCAAATGCATTTTATTTTTATTTATTTATTTATTTATTTATTTATTTATTTTTTCTGAAATTTATTGACAAATTGGTTTCCATACAACACCCAGTGCTCATCCCAAAAGGTGCCCTCCTCAATACCCATCATCCACCCTCTCCTCCCTCCCACCCCCCATCAACCCTCAGTTTGTTCTCAGTTTTTAACAGTCTCTTATGCTTTGGCTCTCTCCCATTCTAACCTCTTTTTTTTTTTTTTCCTTCCCCTCCCCCATGGGTTCCTGTTAAGTTTCTCAGGATAGAAGAAACATTTTCAAAGTAGATTTCTGTAACTAAATAAATCAGCTTACTTTACAGGTTTATTGACTATATTTCACTTAAATTATTTGATTGTTTTAGGCAGCATGTATATAGCCTCCTTCACTGTCTGCCAATGGTACTCCAATTTCATGGTAGTAAAACCAAATTGTCTTCATATAAAGAGAATATTTAGCTTTTGTTCTCTATAACTGGCAGAATGGACATAGGGAAAATGAAATGCCTCAAGTATATCCACATGTGGCATTGTTATTAAACTATAAATACTTAGAAAGGACTTCCAGTTCACAACTCTGTTTTCCCCCAAATGGTCAAGTAAATTTTCCTTGTGATGTTGACTCAAAATAGTAACTCTGACTTTCATTTTAGTAAATTCTGTGCCAATGTTTCACACAAATCAGAGAAATATTCCAATATAGTAAGATCAATACTAACTTAATCTTTGTCCTTTAAGATTATTTTTAATCTGAATTGTAGATTTGCACTATATCCAACATATATAAGGTATGTATTTATGACCCTGAAAAGTAGTCAATTCCATAATCCCAAGACACTGTAAAAGCTTATTTAACCATCCATAACCTGACCATTGACAGATGTCTAGATGAAACCAGATACTTATATTTAGTGTTGGGACATAAAAATAAATGTAGGCTAGAATAAATCATTATAGAGTAATCCAGTTTTCTTTATTAAATTAGGAGTGGGGATAGGCGAAGAGGTTCAAATTCCACTCAAATTACTGGGTACAATATCATCTTGTAATAAGAGAACTTTCCTAACCTATTGGTTGGCTTAAACTTTCTTACCATTTTAAACACCTGTTAAATCCTCTTAGGCACTTGATTGGAGTGAACATGAACACATTATTTTTAAGCTACTAACAGTAAAATAAAATATCCCAGAAGACTTTAATTCATTCATTCATTTCCAAACATGAGGTCAGAAGTGATTTGATACAAGTATCTGCTATAGCAAGAGTAGAGGAGAAGCTGCCACCCAGAAAGACAATAATTATAGTCAATGGATAGCACCATTGAATAATTTCCACTGGAAGGGTTTCAGAAAGGCTTCTATTCTTTGTTATATATAAATCAAAAAGATTATAAAGTCTTAAAATTGTTCCTCATGAGAGTTTTATTCTTACACATCGTAATCAAGTTCAGGTTTCTTCTGATAAAAGACAGAGACTTGAACTTAGTATCTCTCTCAAAATGGTATTATTTTAAAATGGATTAAAGATAAAAACACCTTGCTGGTCTTGAAATCCTAATTCACATGTTCAATCAAATAAGCTGATATGATTACCTCAGGTTAATTCACAAACCAGTATCAAAAGAAATCTTTGAGTTCATGGAAATTAAATATTACAAAATTAAGGAAACTATGAAATGTCAAGTACTATTATTCTTCTAGCATTAACAGAAATTTCTCTTATATAGGTCCTGCCAGATTAATTTTAGGATTGATCTGGTATGCATTGTCTTTCAATGCTTATCGTCTGTTCATAAAGAAATTTAATTACAATTTAACCATATCATGATTTAATTAAAATATTTTAAATTTTTTTTTCAACGTTTATTTATTTTTTGGGACAGAGAGAGACAGAGCATGAACGGGGGAGGGGCAGAGAGAGAGGGTGAGACAGAATCGGAAACAGGCTCCAGGCTCTGAGCCATCAGCCCAGAGCCCGACGCGGGGCTCGAACTCACGGACCGCGAGATCGTGACCTGGCTGAAGTCGGACGCTAAACCAACTGCGCCACCCAGGCGCCCCTAATTAAAATATTTTAAATACACAGACTAAAATTACATTGTCTGAAACCATTTTTTTTTCTTTTCTTGCCTTTACCTGACTTCTTATAGAAGCTGATAAATATGCTTTTTACCTAACTAGTACTTTGAAAACTCTAAAACCACAGTTCTTGAAGCGGCCCATGTTGATTCTCTAATGCGTTTCTAAGTACCAAATCCGATTACCTTTTTCTCAGCACTCAACCTATTTGGTGATTCTTATAGTGTTATTCGTTATCTCTCCTGAAAATTCTATCTCCTTTTGGTCTCCACGATGTCTTTCACTGTATTCTATGACTGATTATTACCAAATTCTTTCCAGCAGTCTTTTCTCCCACCCTCCTTCCTTTGCTAGCCTGGTTCTGCTCTAACATTCCCTTACTGATTTCCATTCTTCAAGAAGTCGATTACTAAGGCCTCACCAAGGGATTTCCTCCTTGGGGAGCAATCTTGGTAACCAACACCCTGAAAAAAGCTACTAAAAAGTGAGCCAAAAGAATTTAAAGATATTTGGTTTGGGGGGGGGGGTGGGATCAGTGAATGCTAGTGTGGATTTACCAAGAAACAGGAGAAAGCAAGAAATGGGAGAGAAAAGAAATCTAGAGGAGTGAATCCAACATTCAAAACCCTTCCTGTCTCACAGACTGTAACAACTAGAAGAGTCAAGGGGGAAAAAAAAAACAAAAAGAAAAAAACAAAGTCTGCAGTCGGCCAAAAGAGTAACCCTATTGAATCAATCTTGAGTTTAGAATGGAGCCCAAAGGGATACATTCTATGACTGAGAATGGAAACAAAGTAAACATACTTTGTATCCCCTGAAGCTTGATTTTGAGTCATTAATGCAGAAAATCTCATGCTTCAAGGTAGAATTAAGTTTATCTTGATGGTTAGAGATGTGGCAATGGTAATTTCAAATCCTGTTTGGTGGAAAGTGACATTTTCCTAGGAGTCAAGCAAACTTCTGTAAATCAAACTTTAAACTTCATATACATCACAAAAAGATCACCAGAAACCTAAGGAGAGAAGATTCCATTAGTGAGAAGCAAGAGACAGGTGCTTAAAAGTATCACTTATTTGACATAGATCATAAATATAGATCTTTAAAAAATTTTTAAATAATTTTTTTAATCTTTATTTTTGAGGCGGGGGGGTGGGGGTCGGGAAGGAACAGAGAGAGATGGAGACAGAGAATCTGAAGCAGGCTCCAGGCTCTGAGCTGTCAGCACAGAGCCCACCCGGGGCTCGACCTCACAAACTGTGAGATCGTGACCTGGGCCAAAGTCAGACACTTAACCGATTGCACCACCTAGGCACCCCTTTATTTAAAAAAAATTAAGTTTATTTATTTTGAGAGAGAGAGACAGTGTGAGTAGGGGAGGGGCAGAGAGAGAGAGAGAATCCCGAGCAGACTCTGGGCTGCCAGCCAGAGCCCAACACGAGGCTGAAACCCACAAAACCAGGAAATCATGGGAAATCATGACCTGAACAGAATTCAAGTTGGAACTTAACTGACTGAGCCACCCAGGGTACCTAAATATAGATCTTTAATATTTGAAAGGAGATACATGCCAAGTGTTAGTTTGGGGACAGAAAAGAGTAAGGTTACATAAAAGAATTGACAACTGGGTGCCTGGGTAGCTCAGTTGGTTGAGCGTCTGACTTCTGGCTCAGATCATGATCTCACAGGTTCATGGGTTTGAGCGCATGTTGGGCTCTGTGCTGACAGCTCAGAGCCTGGAGCCTGCTTCAGGTTCTGTGTCTCCCTCTCTCTGCCCCTCCCCTGCTTGCACTCTGTCTCTGTGTCTCTCAAAATATACAACAAATGTTAAAAAAATTTAAAAAAAGAAGTGACAAATAACTAAATAGATACAATGAAGTGAAAAATACAACAAGTAAAATAAAAAATTCAGTGGTCTTGCTTTGGAGCAAATTAGATATACACGAAACAACAGCATATGAAATAGAATAAAGACCCAAAAAATAACAATAATAACTCAGAATAAAAAAAATTCTATAAGGAAACCCAGGAGGTAGAGGGCAGGAGAGGAAGCTCGGGGTTGGAACAGAAAGCAGTGCAAAAGAATATAAAAGGAAAGTGTTTATAGATGTTTAGAGTTTCAGAACAGGAAAGGGGGAGAATGAGGTAGAGGAAGCATTTGAAGAGATGAAAACTTAAGAATTTCCCAAACTGATAAAAGGCTTTAATTCACAATTTCAAGAAATCCAAATAATCCTAAACAAAATAAGTAAAAGATAAATCTAAAACCAGATATATTAGACTAGTGAAGCTGCAAAAAGCCAAAGACGCAATCATCCACGTAACCAGAGAGAAGCCATAATATAGTCCCTTATTTACATATTAATTATAATATTTGTTTCTTTCCCAGGGTGCTTCATACTAGTTTCATAACTGATTAGAGATTTTGCTCTGAAATGTTCAAAGTGAATTATGGTTAAGTTTATTAAGAGAAAAAAAAAAAACCTTTAAATCTATCAACTCTCTGCCTAGGCCTTGAAAAGTTCACATTTCATTTTTATAATTGGAAAATACTTAAAGTGAGCTTTAAATATAAACTTAGAGGTAATTTATTTCATAAAAGGTGAGATTTTTTCAAATTAGCTCATATTCTTGTTTTCCCTGTCTTTGCTAGAAAATTAACTACTATTAATAAATGACATGATAGATGTCGCAGAGTGTTATATATTCCTAGTAAATGCTTGGATATAAATGAGCTCAAAAAAACAATCTCCAAATGAGAAAAACAAAGCAAAACAACAAACTTTCCTCTTTTTGTAGTCAGGAAAAACATGCTACAGGTCAATTGTCAAATATATGCTGCATGTAGGTTACATAGCTACAATTTTTAGTCTTTAAAATCAATTAAGGTTCAAATGATGTATGGCTTATGTGAAGTTAAATGTTATGGCAAATTTTCTGAAATAGTTCTGTTAGGAAACTCTCTTACTTTAAATCCACTCATTTCATTTGAACTCCTGTCCTGGCAAAAGACAGAAAGAGACAGACAGAGACAGAAGAGAGATGGAGATACCTTCAACAGAGTTTTTGGTACAATTTTTTTACAACTCTGTTTTATATATATCACTCTGAAATTTAAAAGCTCTAAAATCCAACTGTTGTATGTATGTATTTTAAAAAATTTGTTTGACCATAGAACCAAACTAGAATTGACAAAACGTTATTCTGTTCTTCATTTAAATAATTAAGGGTGAATTTACCACAATTGATTTTGCTAGCAAATCTGCTACAAAAAATATAAAATGTTGGACTCAGGGAGCTATGACAGAACCCCTTAGGAGTGTTCCATAATACACGGTACATGCACCTTTTCAAAATTCTAAAATATACCAAATTCCAAAAACATCTGGCACTAAAGTTTTCCAAGTAGCCTATATTCTTATACAAAGCAATAGTGAGGATCTGTTGGTGGCATAAGTTTATAAATACATCATCACCTCCAAATAAGACCAGATATGTCCAAAATTAACTAAGTATAAGACTGGAGCTCCTGGGAGTTTTCTTGGGGGGCAGGGTAGTCAGAAAGCAGTAGGGAGAGAAAAAGAAGGGATTCCCATCCCTACAGTTTACATATGTGGATAATTTGCTTACAGGTTTGTATTTAATAACAAAGATCTAAACATTTCTAAAAGTCATATATCACTATTAAATTTAGAAGACAACATCTGCCCGATAAATATCAGCTTTAAACTTTAATAGAAAAAAAGAAGACAAACAGTTTCAACAGTTTTTTTTTTCTGTAATTTAAACTCAAGGAGATTCCGAAAATATCTATAGATTTGTTTTCATTCTCCATAGGCTAGTAAGCAGGCTACTTTTCTCTAATCTTCAAAACTTTGTGCTATAACAGTACACAATCAGGGGTCTATTTAATATATATTTTTTCCTACTATGTTTTCTAGAATTAAAAAGTCATTGAAAAAGGAAAGAAATGAGCAAATAAAAAGTAAACAAAACAGATTAGACTTTGTAAAAAATATTTTTGAACATTTTATTTTTAATCAATCTCTATTGTGTGGGGCTCAAACTCACAACCATGAGATCAAGAATTGTATGTTCCACCTCCAGTCAGACATTCCTAACAAGAAGATTTGAATTAACCCAAGAATCTGTACTTTCTTGTTAAGTAGAAGTATATGACTAATAAGAAAAATGAGATACCAAATTACACATCATTATCAGACATAACTTGGAAACTCAAATATACTTCATGTATCTTGATGGAAAACTGGCAGATATATGCCATAACTTATAAAGGGAACGATGATAAGGAGCGAAGAGAAGAGAAGCACAAGTTACGAAGACTGATGAGTTCTGATTTAAAAATACATTT
Source organism: Prionailurus viverrinus (assembly GCF_022837055.1). Taxonomy (NCBI): domain Eukaryota; kingdom Metazoa; phylum Chordata; class Mammalia; order Carnivora; family Felidae; genus Prionailurus; species Prionailurus viverrinus. The sequence goes on from NC_062562.1 coordinate 108,651,184, forward strand.
AATTTTCTTCTGCATTAAAGATACTAGGTCATATAGACACAACTTTGAAGATCATCTTGAGCTATGAAAGGATAGATATTAGGTATACCTAATGTTTAAATAAACATACTTAAATAATAGGTCGGTTCTTTAGAGTAATAAAAATGCTTTTCAATTTCTTCTTTTTTCCTAAAATTATTTTTATGTTTATTTTAAGAGGAGACAGAGATTGTAAGCAGAAGAGGGGCAGAGAGAGAGGGAAAGAAAAAATCACAAGCAGGCTCCATGTTGTCAGCTTGGAGCCTGATGTGGAGCTCAATCCCAGGATCTGTGAGATCATGACCTGAGCCGAAATCAAAAGTTGCTCAACTGAGAGAGCCACCCAGGTGCCCCTTCAATTTGTAATATAAAAATATTATAAGCAAATTTGCTTATAGAATAATCTTATTATTCATAGTATATATTTAGAGCAAGATAAATGTCTTTATTACGTAATCTCTACAAACAGATACAGGCAATTTACCTTAAGAAAGTGTTCCAATAATCAGAGAGAAATTAATTCAGATTATTCAAGTTTCTGTTTTTGCATTTGTAATTTTTCTTTTCTTTTAATTCTTTGATGTGAATTAAAGATGCAGGGGAGGAAAAAAATAATCAGCATAGCGGAAATCTTATTACCTCTTTCAAGAGGGATAGAGAAAAACTGAGAAGAGGAATACAGTATGTACAATATAAATATTTAACATGAAGATGGTAGGAAAGATGTTTTCAAAATTATACTGACCTTTTGAGTTTTGTTTTATAACATGCATTTGTTATTCTCCATGGCTTGTTTCTTTAGACAACCCATATCACTGATTCTATGCTACAGAAAACTCCCAAAATACCCAAGTAGAACAATGAAACGCTCTCAATCTATATAATATTAGATACAAAATAACTTGGAGATTAAGAGGCCTCAGGGTTCTTTTGTGCTTGGAATCGAGGAATTTTGCCAGAACAAAAGGTGTGTAATAGAAAAGCGTGCCTCCACAATCTTGGCTTTAAAGTAGCCTTGCAGTATGCAACAAAGAAGCAGCCCTGTGATATTGAACAAATACTACGATTTTATACCTGTGCTAAAATGGTGATATTATCAAAACAGACATGTGATGCTACCAAATATGTGTTTCTTTGCTTTAAGTTCATTTAACTGCAGACAAATGCCTGTAAGTATTTCTCGTTACTACCTCAGACAGAGGCAACTGTGAAGCTCGAAGTTGCTGTAGACATTTTTACTTTCCAAAGAGTTGCTTTAAGTTCTGTTTTTGTATTAAAGATTTTGTATTTAGTATATAGAACTACTTTATGTCTTAACTAACATATATTGCCAAAACAATAATATAAATTATATAATATAAATGTAGTTATAATACAAATGTAGTAAAAACAGACAACTTTAGGCCAATGCTTCTATCAAATTATTTTGTTTATCACCCTGAAGCAGTAACTCCTCTCACCTTCGACCAACAGGTCTGTTCCGTGAAAGACAATGTCAAGGGAAGGAGAGATTATCCACACACTAGGAGAAAGTATTTACAAAAAGACACAGAAGGAAATGGATTAATGATGGAGATAGTAAAAAGAGATCCACGGCTGCCAAGGAACAGGGGGAAGAGATAAGTAAATGGAAAACAGGATTTTTAGGGCAGTGAGAATACTCTGTTACGATACTATAATGATAGGTGGATGTTATTATACATTTGTCTACACTTACAGTATGTACATCAAGAGCGAACTTTAATTTTAACTATGAACTTTGGGTGACTATCATGTGTCAGTGTGGGTTCATCAACTGTAACAAATGCTTCACTCTGGTAGGAAATGTTGATAATGGGGTTATGCATGAGTGAAGGCAAAATGTATACGGGAAATCTCTGTCCTTCTCAATTTTTCTGTGAACATAAAACTGCTATTAAAAGATAAAACCTTTAATATAAAAAATTTACTTTTTCAGAAACATATACTGGATATATACAAGTGGCCTTCCATAGTGATATTCAAATTGTATATCCAACTAAACAGCATTTTACTTATTTATTTTAATTTTTTTTGTTTATTTTTGAGAGAGAGAGAGAGACAGACAGACAGACAGACAGAGCATAATCAGGGGAGGGGCCGAGGGAGAGAGAGGGAGACATAGCATCCGAAGCAGGCTCCAGGCTCCGAGCTGTCAGCACAGAGCCCAATTCGGGGCTTGAACTCAGGAACTGAGAGATCATGACCTGAGCTGAAGTTGGACACTTAACCGACTGAGCCACCCAGGTGCTCCACTAAACAGCTTTTTAATTTGTAAGTGTTAAGAGGTTCCTGGGTGGCTCAGTCAGTTAAGCGTCTGACTTTGGCTCAGGTCATGATCTCACGGTTAGTGAGTTTGAGCCCCACGTCGGGCTCTGTGCTGACAGCCTGGAGCCTACTTCGGATTCTGTGTCTCCCTCTCTCTCTCTGCCCCTCCCCTGCTCATGCTCTCTCTCTGTCTCAAAAATAAATAATACATTAAAAAAATTAAATTTTAAGTGTTACTACTATTGGGAAGATAATAGAAGTTAGATAATTACATCCATTAACCTTATATGTATTCACAAATACATACATTAACAGTTTTATATTTAATAATTTTATATGTAAATTTACTACATAAGTTTTATCTGTAATAATTTAATAAACAACACTCCAAAGGCATCTCAGATTAAAATTTACTGTAAAAGGTTTGAAATTGTGGCATTTTTTGGCTTATAATTATTTTTTAAAACTAATTTTCCTCATAAAATTCACGTCTGAATTGATCCAATTAAGAATAAAACACTCTAGGGGCGCCTGGGTGGCTCAGCCGGTTAAGCATCCGATTCTTGACTTTGGCTCAGGTCATGATCTCCTCGTTCATGAGTTTAGAAAAAGAACAAAACATTCTATACATATACACATGTGTGTGCACACACACACACACTCATGAGTGCACATACAGGCAAATGGAAATACTTTAATAATACATCAGGCCTGTAAAATATGTTTAAGGAAAAAATAACTGTGGCAACTGGAAAAAAATAATTCAAAACATTAAAAGAAATACCATGCAAAAAGTAAAATGCTAAACTTGAAAATATTATCTGATATCTCACTTCAGCTAACTTTCTTTAGCCCTATCTGTGTTTCATTAACTTGCCTTTATTATTTTTATTCTTAAGTTTTATTATTGCTTCATGCATTTTTAAAAAACATTTATTTTGAGAGAGACAGAATGTGAAATGTGTACATGATCAGGGAGGGTCAGAGAGAGAGAATCCCAAACAGAGCCTGAAGCAGGTCTCCATCCCATGAATTATGAGATGATGACCTGAGCCAAAATCAAGAGTCAAACTGAGCTACCCAGGTGCCCTCTTTCATACAACATTTGAATGGTAAGACATTTATGATAGGTTGGTTGATATGCAATTTTTGTCTGTCCTCTTTAATGACAAAGAAAGAAACCAAAAGAATAAAAACGTGCAATGACCACTTAGGCCAAATTTTAGAAAGTAGAGACAATAAAATATTCTCAATAGGAATAGTACAAACTAAAAGAATGGACACAAATTGTTAACCTCGCATATTACTGTTTCTTTGGAAGCTTATGGAACTTAATTCATGATGTCCTTAAGATGCAAACTCTATTAGATGAAAGAAAAAATAAAGGGAAAAAAAAACCTCTGGGAAAATGGTAAAAACCTACAGTTACCTTCTGCCACTAGATGGAGCCCAGGCATCTATATGGCAAAATAGTGAGGCCTATGTTTACATTTGGCTATATTTGATTTAGAAACTCATATATTAGTATAATCTGAAGGGGAATGGAGACAAAATAGGTGTGTTTTAGACTCTAGCATCTTGATGAAATAAAAATTAACAACAGACATTACTTCTATTAGGAATATATATATATTTTGGTCTTTTTTTTAAAATACAGGTTCTCTAACATGCAAAACATAAAGACCTACGTCTTTGGTTTCATGCCCACATCTCAACATTCTGTTTTGAAAAGGCTTCCCTAGAGTTATTAACAACGCTCTTACAATTATTCTACTTTCATTTTTCTTATCTTTTTCTGAACCTACTGATTATATGAAACATTCATTCCTGATCTTATATGTACCTCTTACATGTGGCAACAATGATTGCATTTAAAAAGTGGCTTGCTTTCTTGTGAAAAAAAGACAAAACTCTATAATCATCTGTATGGGGTGGATATCAAATTCAAATATACAAATGGTCTACTTTGGACAAACAGATATCATCCATTTTGTTCTGAGTTTCACCTTTAGACCTCTGGGAAGTAGGGCAATCATAGAAGAAGGGCTCTTATATGCAAAAGGCATGGGGAGAAAGGGGAAGAGAGACTTGGTGCATTTTGCCTTCAGTAATTGAAGTAGTCATACTTTCAAGTATTTATTATCTTGGAAATGTAAAAAACAAAAACAAGAACAAAATAGAGTTCCAGGACCAACACAGGAAAAATTTTGTGAACTGCTGAACAGTTCACAACTTTCCAAAAAAATGGAATTTTGACATTTGTAGTCCTAATGTAAATTATTTTAATTCTTTTAGATCAATCCTGAAAATTCACAACTTATAGTATTTGTGATTTTGCCAAGGCATAGATTTGAATCCCATGTAGTGTTATGAGCCTACCATAACTGCCTAAGAGCTTAAGAGCTGGTCTAATTAACTGCGTAGAATATATCTGTTATAACTCAGCTCTGAGGTTCTCAACTTATTATTTATGGAAGAAATGTTTTTTGACTGGTTTGACAAAGTTTTTCTAAATATTCATTTTTATATTTTCTGTTTCATATTTGCAATTAGTAGAAAGATAGCTAAAAATTGAAAAAGCTTGAGGCTAGGGCTAATAGAAGGAGAAACCAGCATTGGAGGAGGCAAAACACCATGGGATGGGGAGAATATATTAGATACCAAAAAGAATGCTTGGACTTTGATTCCAGAAAGAAAAGGAACAAGTGTGGAAATAACTGCACTGAGCCTGAGGTATCTTCCTGAAGCTTCATTCCTTTCTCATATGCAAAGGTCATTTGTTCAGCACTGACAATTTATCAACTACTGAGTTAGGGAAGATGCATATCTATAAATTCAAGCTTGTTATGAAACTTAGGAGTTTAATGAGAGAAAAAGATTAGAAAAGAGACAACTATTGCACAGTGATCTAGGAAGTATAAATTACAATAGGACACTATAGTAAGGTTATCTACCTTTGGGGTGTATATAGTTTGGAAGTGAGAAGGAGAGAGGAGAAGAGGCTTCCATGAAAAAATGATATGGAGATTTCTTAAGCTATTAAAAATTCTGGCACATTAAGGAAGGAGAATTATGACTGAGAGCAAAAAAAGGAGATTCTTCCCATATGTATTCTTCCCAGGCTAGAGTAAACCGTGAAAAATTCACTTCTTCAGAGAGGAAGATACCAGGATGATTCACGTCATGATCTCATGGTTTGCGAGCTCAGGCCCCACATTGGGCTCTGTGCTGAAAACCTGGAGCCTGGAATGTGCTTCAGATTCTGTGTCTCCCTCTCTCTCCAACCCTACCCCATTTGTGCGCACCCTCTCTCTTTCAAAAATAAAAAACAAACATTAAAAAAAAAGAAAAATCTGGTTCTGTAGAAGCTAATCATAAAGGATCTTATTATACTACACCTGATGCCCAGAAGTGGTCATTGAGTGTTCCAGACAGGTGAATAAAACTCATTATATTTTTATTTCAAAATAGTCAATCAGTATTCCTTTAAAAGTAAATTTTAGAATGATCTTTACTTTTTTTTTAAAAGTTTATGTTGAGAGAGAAAGAAAAAGAGAGAGAGCTCAAGTGGGGTGAGAGGCAGAGAGAGAGAGGGAGAGAGAGAATCCCAAGCAGGCTCAGTGCTGTCAGAGCAGAGCCTGACATGGGACTTGATCCCACAAACCTATAAGATATTGACGTGAGCTGAAATTAAGAGTCAGATGCTTAAACAACTGAGAGATCCAGGCACCCCAGAGTGATCTTTTGAAGGCTAAGTCAAATCACATTACTTCTCTGCTTAAAAATTCCCAATAGTTACCCATGTATATGTTACACTAACCAACAGGTCTCCACAGATCCTGTTCCCATGTTTGATACATCTCCTTCTCCTCTCCCTCCATCAACCCTTTCCATTGATCTTCTAGCTCTTCCTTTAACACACCAATCATCCACCCATAGTAGGGCATGAAACCAACCTTTTCCCCTGTCTGGATTCCTATTCCCTAAAATAACAGTGTGGCTTACTCTTTTTACAAGACATTGTTTATTCTCGTGTCACCTGGGGCCAGGTAAACAATGGATACCTGTTTGATGGGAAAACATTTGCTTCAGAAATAAAAATGAGAGAACAACTTGATTTGTTCTGTAGTGTCAGAGAGCCATAACCTAGCAACTAGCAGGTGCCATTTTTATATAGTTAACACTAATTGACACTACAGTCGTCACTAATACCTACATATGTTTTCCTCATTAACATTTTTTATCTTCCCAAACCAGTGAGATTCACCTTCCCCAATTTTGCAGAATGGGAAATAGAGTGTCCATGATATAGGAAGCGAGAACTTTCTAATTCAAACACCTCTGTAAATGTGTGCGTGTGTGTGTATGTGTGTCTCCTTGATGTATTAGATTATATTTCCCAGCCACCTTTTTAATTAAGAATGGTCATGTGACTAGTCTTACCAATGAAATGGGAGCAGACTTTATATATACTGCTTCCAATATGGGCCCCAAGCACTCTAATGAACAATATTCAGCTCTGCTTTCACTATTCATAATGGAGAGGAAGTGAAGCCATAAGATTGGGAAGGAGCCCAGGTTCCCAAAAGACCACATAGAAGGCTACACACCAAATGAGAACACTAACAGTGATCTTTTAGGGAGCAAAAAATAAAGTTTTATTGTGGTAGGCCACTGATACTCTGTGGAGTTTATCCATTAGAAGAGACAGTATGACGTTAACTAATAGGCATCTTCACTGGACACTGATATCTTTCTCTCAATCAGGACTGTCCTGTTATTGGTACTATACTCTGTGCCTGGTTCTGGTATAACATAGCAACTTAACAATTTATGAAGAAAACAGATCTCAGCTGGTAAAAATACCACTGAGACTAAGATCTGTCTCATCAGAGATTTTCACTAACTCAAAGTAAAAGAGACCCTATCTTTAGGCACTGGATTCAATGCATTTCACATAAATTTTTCTCTCTTTAATGTATTTCCTCATTTTTATCCTCTGATATTTTACCAAATTTCCCTCCTTCACTTGCCCACTTCAGCTACAGCTTCTGGTCCAAGCTAGTCTGGTATTTGGATTTTCTCACTGCTAGCTGTGTGACTTTGGGCAAGTCAAAACATGAAACAAGACCTTTCTTGTATAATTCCATGGATAACTAACATGAAATGATATAAAGTAAATGAAGTGAGAGGTCTATGAGAGTGCCTGGTACTTATTAGAGATTCAACAAATAGTAACAATTAGTATTCAAGATCACAATTATCTACTAAAATCGCTCACATTTATATTCATTACCAAAATGAAAATACATTTTACCTTTTTTGGATACATAATGGTATTTAAACCTCTATATTTTCATATCCTGAATATCTGGCAGATGTTATAGAGTAATATCAATATTTCACATTATGCCATAAATTACATGATGCTCTTTGGGTGTACAAATGTTAAATGGATCAGCCCCTCTTCTTTTACCTTGAAATATCTCTGTCAATACAAACTCTTAATGAACACTAGAAAGAAAAACTTATAGCCCAAACATATTACCAGAACATTGAGCTCAATTCTGTTTTACCATAATATCTTATACTAATGGGATGATACAGCTAAAAACTTTAACAAGCTTCCTGATATTTATTTCAGAGCACTACTTTGTAGCCTGAAATGGATACTCATTCCAGCAGGTGCCAAGTCTCAACAACAATCCACTTTCAACTTACATGCAAATTACACACTGAAAATTCTATAAAGAAAACACTCTATTCCTTTCCCCCCCAAATAGACTTCTTATGTCATACTCGCTAATGAGAATGTACTTAACTGATACAGTAACTGAATGAGGAAAAAAAATCTCTCCTGGCTTAAAGAAACTTCAAAGTCCATTTCATAAATGACAAATAAAATGTGACTTCTGCTCAACAAAACAAACACCTTGATGCTGAGTCTTTACAAATTAAGATGGGATTTAGAGCCCATATGTTCCCTTTGAACTTGGTAGTAAGTTTCAATGTACTTAGCATGCTGATGTTAAATGTGGCCCTGACAAGTGCTAATGTATATCCTTTGGGTTACTTGATACTCTCTATAGAGATGCACTACTGAATTAAGAACAAAAACAAAAAGAGAGAGAGAGAGAGAGAGAGAGAAGAAGAAGAAGAAGAAGAAGAAGAAGAAGAAGAAGAAGAAGAAGAAGGAGGAGGAGGAGGAGGAGGAGGGGGGGGAAGTAGAAGAAGGAAAAAAAAAAAGAATGTTACTGACATGGGTTCAAACATTCATTTATAAAGAAAACTGCCTCAGAAAACCATCAATATTTAAAGTGCTTAGATGGGGCGCCTGGGTGGCGCAGCCGGTTAAGCGTCCGACTTCAGCCAGGTCACGATCTCGCGGTCCGGGAGTTCGAGCCCCGCGTCAGGCTCTGGGCTGATGGCTCAGAGCCTGGAGCCTGTTTCCGATTCTGTGTCTCCCTCTCTCTCTGCCCCTCCCCCGTTCATGCTCTGTCTCTCTCTGTCCCAAAAATAAATAAACGTTGAAAAAAAAATTAAAAAAAAAATAAAGTGCTTAGAAAACATATTGATATATAAATTATTTCATACCAATTTAGATGTCATAACCAATAGTTAGCATAATTATAATAAGTATTTGGGAAAAATAATTGTAGTTTGGTACTTAATAGTCATTTCTCTTTGAAGAATTTCCAACTTTCAACTGTATTTATTCCTAAACTATCTCTTCCTCCAGTGATCTCAATAAATGAGCATTTATTACAGACTCACTGTATTAAATGTCTCATAAAAGTTACTATAGACTATAAGTAACCCCAAGTAAGAAACCTAGAAGCAAATCACCAAGTGAAGGAATTAATTTCCCACAGCACCAGGAGGATTCCTGAGAGCAGAAATGCCCCAAATTGTGTAAAAGGAATTGTCACAAGTGCCTTTACCTTCTCATGGTTTTTTTTTTTTTACATGTAAAGAACTATTAATGAATGACTTGAAAAGTAGATAAGGAAAAGAGACAAAGAGGAAAGAAGGACTCAAGAAGCAAATTTGAAACTCTGCACATCATCTTGAATGATTTACTAGAAGGTAAAATTTCAAATCATCCTGAAGTTTCAGACAACAACCAGAAACACTTACCAAAACATGCTATTTATAACCTTGTCGATGAGTTTAAGAAATATGTATGTGCTAGTTTGTATACTTATAACTAAAATGATTTGCTTTCAAATAATAGCATCTTTGAGGCATTTTAGAAAAAACTGTCACTTCATTCTATTTTCCTTTTGTGATATCAGAGTGATTGAAAGTAGGTGATTAGAAAATAACAATCTGCTCTGACTTCAACCTTGCTTTCCCCCGGGGCGGTGGATTATTTCTACATCAGAGTATCTGTTAGTTAATACCAAAGGCTCTGTCCAACTTCAAAGCAGAGATATTAAAGGCTCACTTTCCACTACAAGCAGGTGTATTTTTATTAGCTTTCTCTTTCAAAATTGCTATGACTTCACTTGCGGATATCCCGCCAACAGCCATTATTGAAAGCCCTACTATAATTGCTAAGTTACATGCAATGTCTGAAGCACAAAACCAATGTCACTTGCAGCCCTCCAACAATTGACTGAAACCAAGTGTTACATCATTAAAGCTGAATTACAACACACCCATGGCGTGTTTTCCATGTGTGCTATTTTAAACAATAGTAGAGCAAAACCTGGCTATAAATTCACAGATCCCCAATTTGTTCAAATTCATGAACAATAAGAGCTGTCTGAGTGCCTTTTCTGGCTCTATTTTAGTCAGAAATGTCATGTACCGAAATTAAATGTCTGTTTGGATTTTATTGGAGATGGAAATGCTAGCTTTATGTTGTAAATTTAAACAACCTGCCACAAAGGGAGACTCACATTTGTATCACTTGGGAAGGCATATTCATCTCTAATTGCTTTGGGTAACACAAATAAACTAATGTAAAGTGTTCGGTTTCTTAACTGGTTTTGTGTAGAATAAATCAGATGAAGTGATGAAGGCATGAGTTTTCAGTGGGTTCAGAGTGGATTTCTTGACTTTGATAGAGTTGGATGTAGAATCCATGCATTCTATTATTGTTAATGACTATGAAGTTTTCTGGAAATTCATGAAAATTTTCTAGACACTCATTAGTGCTGATAAAAAAATTACTATCATACTTTTATAACTTTTTTGTCTAATTAGCTTCAATCCATTCTATTATTCAGTGATCCAAGTGGAAATATTTCTTCTGTTGTAGTGGTACGCAAAACTATTATAATTACTTTTTAAAAAGGTCGACGGCTTTTTTTATTCAGCTTCAGTGATTTTATGGTGCCTAGATTCCACCGGAAAATATTTAGTCACTCGCTTACTTGGATAGAAATCCATCACCTGGAATAGAAATCATGGTTAACGTGCCAGCATCTTTGTGCAGACAGGCCCTGAAAATATATACTAGGTAAGGCCACTGCCAAATGACTTGTGTCTGGCCAGCACTACCTTTCAAATGTTTTCTGCATACCAGTCACTATTAAGATTTATTGTAGCAAGTGTAGGTAAATATATTTTAGCTTTCATATCCATAACTTAAGATAATACAGTAGCAGTGGACACTCTACATATGACCTGTCTTCAGTTGTGGTTTTAGTAGTCACTCACAATATTCATATTTCTCACCCAAACCTAACAGTAGTCTTCACGTTACTTTAAATAGATCACATGAAACCAAATGCAGGAATTTCATATATTTTACTAATCCCTAGAGAAATTAGCTTAGCTTTTTAAACACACCCCTATCATGAGAAAATACATCATAATAAACCGAAGACCTACTCCGAAATATATGAGAGAACCAGGGCTCTATAAAAATATACAATAATCTTAAAGCTAAGTGCTCTGCCAGGCTAAACCAACCACTCCTGTACTCTCTACTATTTAAATGCTTGCATTCATGTAAAAAAGTAAATAAACTCTGCACACACAAACACATGCATACATACACAGCAAAAAATGTTATGGGTCATCACTTCTACCACATTCAATTCACATCACAAATTATGACAGCAAAAGAAATCCATCACACCCACCAAAAGGGGGGAAAAACCAAAAAAACTATGCTCTCACCACAAATATATGTCCACCCAGTTCTTTCCTTTATTTAGAAAATCTCAGTGCCAAGTGAATCAAAGCAACCATACTATTTTAGGGTTTATTTGTTTTCTTTAAATTTGGCGGACACTGTTCTTTCCTATAAAATTGGTTGACTCAATACGGAAAAAAATATCCACCATTAACTTCCAGCATGCCCACTTGTTATTCTTCATCTTGAATCCCAAAATTAATCTTACTGATTCATGTTTAAGGATTGCTGTTGAATAAAAAATATTTTGTGAATTATGTGCTCCGAGTTAATGCATTTGGGGAAATTTAATTGTCACTTCAATGTGTGCCACTGAATATATTAATCACATTCTTTAGACTCTAGGATCTGGGCTATTATGCCCATCTTCAAGTATTGGTCATTTGACTACTGTGTGTATTTTGATACACACAGTGAGAAAGTCATAGAGAAACCAATCTACATGCTATTTCAATTTAGACATAACTACTAAGTCCTAAGATGTACCATTTACAAGGTACATAGATTACAAGGCATCTATTAAGTAATTGCTTATCAGGCCCTACACATATTTCAGCAAATCAAGATGGCTTACATTGTATTTACATTTAGACTGTAGAGTAATTTTCCCAAACCACATAAACAAAACCATTTTGACACCTGGTCCTTTAAAGTTCATGAACTTCAACATCTAAAAACATGTGCAGGATTGTCAAACATTCCAGTGCCCTCCCTGGGGGCAGACAAACATATGTAACTGTGTATATCACAATGTCATATGCCATCACGTTTTCTTAGAAGAAAGTAACTGGGTTCTTTTATCAGGGCAGCAAATTGTCCCAACTCTGAATCTGTGAGATAAGGAGCAAAGACTCTGAGGGAGAAAGAAGCTTGACTGTAAACAAAGGCTTTCTAAATCAAATTTCAAAATTCATTCTAAGTTTCCTTCTATTCAAAACCCATATATAATAGCAAACAATAATGCCGGAAGTGCACAAGAGGGAAGATTATAAGCCAAAAATCCCATTTCAATAACTACACGTATTTTATAATTATATAATTTATATTCTCAACCACTCCAGGGGCAGGGGAGAAAAAAAGCCAGAGTAAAAAAGGGAGATAGACAATGAGAGGAATGATGATCCATGAAACAGGGGTGTGTCCCATAGCTTAAAAAGCCGAAAGGGACATTTGATGACATCTGCCCCAGCTGCTCATCGCTGTCTTATCAGAGATGTTCCAAGCTGAGCAAATCACTTTGGAAAAGGGGCAGATGAGAAGCCTGATTAAATCCACCCTTACCTGCAAAATAAGCATCATCTCCTTGGAGGAGAGCTCTTTATAGTTCTTCCAGGGGAAAGGGGAGGGCCAATTGCAACCCACCTGCTTACCCTGCACAATCTGAAATTTTGCTAGCAAGCACTGTGAAATCTCTTTAGCAGTCTCTGTCCACCTGTCTCTGAGTGCAGCGACTGGCTGAGTCCTAACAGCTGTTTCTTACATTTACCAGATTGCTGGCCCTTTTGACCGCGGGCAGATAAATTAAGGCACCTGGGCTCCACCTTCCCTGCTTTGAATAGCAAAAGGAAGCTACTCTCCAGTGGATACTTTGCTCCAGCAATTAACTGAAGAAACCGATTAAAGGCTCCAAAGCAGACATAATAGAAGATCTGGGGTTGTAATTAAACAACCAAGTGACTTGGGATGGCTACAGGGAATATATCATGAAAATTTTATCTCCAGTGGAGAGGACTGTTTTCTACGTACTTTAGAAATACTTTGATATATGTGAACTTTTTTTTTTTAATCATTCACAGAAATTTTAATCCGATTTCATCTTTCCTTCTCTATGCAGCATTTTTTTTAACTGAGTGAAATTCACATAACACAAAATTAATCATTTTAAAGTATACAATTCAGAGGTGTTTAGTGGACTATCATACAACCAACATTCTAGCATGTTTGAAAACATTTTGATCATTATAAAAAAAAGGTCAATTTTTGTACATTCATAAGATAGGCAAATATTTAAATTATATCAAATTATTTTTAATTGTAGATAAGAATAACATAATTACATTTTAAACATTCAAATGAATAGTTACACAAAATATTTTGTTGCTACATCTCTGATTTTCAGATTTGGTAGCTGTGAAGCTCTGACCTTCTTAGATTATCTAATTTGAAGGTCAACACTAATGGATATGTACTTTCAAAACTCTTCCACATATGTATATACCTCTTCCCCCACCATGGTCCCTACTCAGGAACCAGAAGACCTAGAACTTCCACGCATCCTCAAAATTAAACCAACTTGATTTTTTTTAATTAAACCAACTTTAGAATAAATTTATCATTGAGTGTGTAGATGAAAGAAAAAAAATGAAGAGATGAATGAAGGTTAATTTCAAAAAAGAGTAGATTTCATGAGCACCTACACCAAATCTTTCATTGAAAATGTTGTGTACAAAATGAATCATTTTCACCTACTTGCACTGCCTTTAAGTATTCACATCCATTAGGTCTTTAATACAGATCAATGTTTGAGATAGGAAGTTGAAAACCAACGGCCAGATAAAGCATTGAAGGAGTTATAATGATGCCAAGTTCTTATCTAATCTGTTCTCTTATATGTAAATTGGTTAGAGTGCAGTTTTTAAGAAGTTGATGGTAACAGGTGGTTCTCAAATAGAAACTGTTTCAATCAGAAATAATCATTATAGGGGTACCTGAGTGGCTCAGTGGGTTGAGTGTCTGACTTTTGATTTCAGCTCAGGTCATAATCTCACAGTTCCTGTTTGAGCCTGGCGTCGGGCTCTGAGCCAGCGATACAGAGCCTGCTTGGGATCCTCTCTCTTCCTCTCCTTCTGCCCCTCCCCTGCTCGTGTGCTCTCTCTTTTCCCCTCTCTCAAATTAAATAAATAAATTAAAAAAAAAAAGAAATAATCATTATAGAGATTAATTATATTCAAATAAATTCAAATAAAGTAATATGGATTAGTGCTGAAATTATTTCAAGTTTGCATATTTGTGGTGAGAAAGGAAACCAATCCTCATTTCTCCAAACTCATCAACTCCCATGGATCTTTAAATGATGTCTCCCAAATTTATGTCTTCAGTTTAGACAACTCCTATTACTTCCAAACTTGCTTTCCACACATAGATATAAAGCCGACAATTAGATGTAGAAGTCTGAAGTTCAACAGAGAAACAAGGGAAGGTTACAAAAATGTTATATAAATAGTATTCAAGAGGCATTTAAACCTGTGAAACTGAGTTGAGATTATGTAACACAATGAAAGCAGGAAAGAAGAGTGAGCCCCAGGGAACTAACTACAGGAGTTGAGGTTTGGAAAAACAGTTGTTTCTAGCAGCTGCAAAGGAGTGGCTAGTAAGGCAGGAATAAAACTTGTAAGAATGCATTGCTGTGGAAAATAGAAAAAAATGAGGGAGAAGGGAAAGGTCAAGGTTGTTGCCTTGAAATTAAACTGAAGTGAATTCATAAATGCCTACACTGTCCACCTAAGGAATGTTTATTCACCTTAAAATCCAATATTAATGACTTTACTGGCAAACTCTCCTCATCCTGTATCATCCCCCACCCTTGTCATTTAATAAGACCAGGCTTTACGTCAACCTTATCATATTTCCTTCAAGGTTTTATGCAGTTTCATCTATAAAAGTGCTGAAAATGGGTGTGTTTTAAGGCAGGCAAGAGATCTGGTCTTGCAGTCCTGATCAGACTTAAAAAAAAAAAAAAAAGCTTATTTCATGAATGTATGTGTTTAGAAAGGAATTGTGATATGTGCTAATATTCTCAACATAGTTGTCATTTTTTTTTCTTTATTTGGGAGTGTAGTATAGAGGCAACAGTGCAGACAGAAAAGAGGTTTGAATTCTACCCTTACACCTTAAAAAATAAGACCCTGGACAAGTTAATTAACTTTCTAGACCTCTATTTCCTCATCTGAAAAGTGTGGATATATGACCTAAAAGGCATTGTGAAGAGTAAGTAAAAATGCACACTTAGAATGGTGTAGACATTTGATAAATATAAGTGGCCTTCTCTTTCATGGATGTTTTGCTTTTGTGGAATCTCATAGGACACCTAATAATAATTACAGAAATAGAAATTTACAAAAAAAATTCATATTTTCCTACAGCAATTACTAGAACCTAAGTAATATATGATATTCAGTGAATGAGAACTTGAAGACTCTTTCCTTCACTATTATTTCATCCAAATTGGGGTTTAAATATCAAATTATAATAACTATAGATATATATATTGTATCAATATTTAACTCATTCCCCATCCTAAAACCAGTATACATCTGATATGAAATGTAAGGCAGACAGCCCCAAATTTTTGGTTTAGAAAATTTTTAAGTGAAAAAGGGCAGGGAGTGAGCTAAAAGAATCTTCAGTAGAGTCAGGTTTACTTTTTGGCATTTATGATATCTTAGTCCTTCAAGGCTTATTACTATCAAGGAAAGAAATAAATTCAAAGGATCAGATTACAAAAGTATCACAAAAATTTTGAGTCATATACACACTTTCTTACGAACCTCCTTGCTTCACCTCACTGCTGTTAGATTTTTGTTTGTATATGTTTGCAAATGACATGAGTTTCAGTTTCTGCTTGCATTTGTCCGTAATATTAACCACAAAACCTCTGCAAAACTTGTATTTCATGTTAGTG
Organism: Prionailurus viverrinus; assembly: GCF_022837055.1. Lineage (NCBI taxonomy): Eukaryota > Metazoa > Chordata > Mammalia > Carnivora > Felidae > Prionailurus > Prionailurus viverrinus. The sequence goes on from NC_062562.1 coordinate 108,667,317, forward strand.
CTTGTCTTTCAAATCACAAAAAGGGAAAAGAGAAATCCATTTATTATTTAGTACCAAAATAGCAGAAAAATTTGTTCTGGTAACAAGTCCTAAATATAGTTTAAAAGTTGAAATTCATACTCATTCATGCACACATGGGAAATGTAATTTAGAAAATAATCTTTCCCTCAGCTATTCTTAAAATTCACTGAAAGATACTGGCTAACATTTTCTTCTTACAGATTTGGGGATTAAAAAAAGAAACAATTTGGCAGTCACTGGGGTTGATACAAATAAAGATACAATTCCAGGCTTAAGGATAAATCAAGAATTTCTTGATAACTCATTTAAAAAATAACACATATTTCTGGTCATTGAAATATCTAAAGCACATATAGCAGTATGTGACACAGAGTAGTAGCTCAATGTTTATTAAATAAACAAATGCACATATATAATAATTTATAATTATATAATTAAAAATATTTATTATAAACATTTACAAATAGTTATATTACAATATCGTGTATGTATGTATGTGTGCATACGCGCGCACACACACACACACACACACACACACACACAAATATTTATGCCCTACTTTCCTTAAAGAGCTTGGGCTTTCTCCAACACTAAGTTGCAAGAATGGCTTATTTTGCAGTGGATTAAAGTTTCAGATCTAGAATTAATGTGCATAGTAAAAATATCTTACAATCTGAAATTAGGAACATTAATAAATATTTTCTTTGCTTTTGAAAAAAAAAACCTTCGTATTAGCAATACTGTAGGGTTTCCTAAATGATATGATGCTTTTTCATGGGTTGAATAAATCTCTAAACTTAAACCATCTCTCTTGGGGCGCCTGGGTGGCTCAGTCAGTTGAGCATCCAACTCTTGATTTTGGCCCAGGTCATGATACCAGGGTCATGGGATGAAACCCTGCTTTGGGCTCTGTGCTGTGTGGAGCCTGCTTGGGATTCTCTCTCCCTCTCTCTCCCCAACTTATGCTCTCTCTCTCTCTTTTTAATAAAATAAAATAAAATAAAATAAAATAAAATAAAATAAAATAAAATAAAATAAAATAAGAACCTTCTCATCTTTGTATCTGAAATGAATAGTTCTTACTCTTTTAAATCTTTAGTTTCTCTGGTGAGACTGTCATTTTCTTGAGATGCACAGAGATAAATTATCCTAAATTTCTCAGTTTCCTGATTCTATGCCTCTATCCTTAGACTGACTATCCTAGTTGAAGTCACTGTCATATCTTACCAAGATTATTAAGTAATCCCTAATGTGTTTCCTGTCACTCACCCATTCCCCACCAATTTCTTCTTTTCAAAATCATTTCTGTGACCATATTAAAACATCAATCTAAGGAAAAGGCTCCTATGCCTAAAACTCTTCTATGGTATGCTCGTAATGCCCTGAGGACAAAATCACAAACTCTTTAATGCGCATTCTCTACACATCTTATTCTGCTGCTGCCCTTCTGCGTTTTCCTAATACTCTCCCTTGCCTTCCTTCACACTCAGGTAACACTACAGCCATTAAGAACCATTGCTGATTATGCAACACAATAGGCATTTGTTTTATCTACTGGCCTTGGCCCAAACTGCTTGGTCCACTTGAAAGGTGTTCACTCACAGTCTTTCAGTTGGTAAACTTCCACTCATGCTCAAGATACACGTCACCACCTTGGATAATCTTATCATACACCATACCTGTATTATGTATGTTATTCTTCTATGTTCTCTCAGAGCACAAGGTGTATAACTTTAACATAGTATTTATTGGGGCTCCTGGGTGGCTCAGTGGGTTAAGCATCCAACTTTGGCTCAGATCATGATCTCACAGTTCATGAATTCGAGCCCCACGTCTGCCTGGATCCTGCTTCAGATTCTGTGTCTCCCTCTCTCTCTGCCTCTCCTCCACTCACACCCTGCCTCTCTTTGTCTCTCAAAAATAAGTTAAAAGCATTAAAAGCAAAATAACATAGAATTTATTAAACTCTACTAGAATTACTAGTTTACTTGATCACTTCTTCCAAAGACATTTTAAAGACTAGAATAATGTCTCATTTGTCATTTCCCCTAGTATCTGCCTCAGTACTTGGTAGTGATAATGCTGTTATTGTTTTCATCACCAACAACAGGTAGCATTTGTTATTTGTCATATAGCAGAAATCACCCTAAGCACTTTACATACAATATTTCATTTAATTCTTGCAACAATGCTATTATTATCTCCAGAAAACTTGAAAACTTGCTTACCAATATACACACAGCTGGTAAATATCAAAGCCAAGACCCCAACCAAGATTTGTATGAGTCCAAACTTTCTGTTCCTAACCATTGTTAATAATTCCATCACAAAGTTGGATATTTAATATATTTGTTGAGTATGTGAGTAACTGATGGATTTATTAAATCAAAGTGAGGTGAATGAAACATAAAAGTTTTAATAATAAAATAATAATTCTCTTAAAAGTGCTAATATAATTCTTGTTGAATATAGCTAAATGTTATTCTTATAACTCAAAGACGTTATCACTCAAATAGATTTTGTTGTCAATAGGAAGAAAAACAATAATTATTTTTTGGTAGATGTAGTAAAAAATATGTTAAATTCAAGTAAATTTCAAAAGCCATCAATAGTATTCTTTGCCACATAAAAACTGTACATTTCAAACTGGAAACAGACATCTCAAACTGCATATACTGTATATTAGCTTTCAATCAGCAATGTAAACAATGTAATATAAGCATTACATAGACTCTACATTAAGATAAACCAAACCACTTTTGCCATGACAGATGTAATCACTCAAATTCCATAGGGAAAGAGGTAACAGCATTATTTGGTCTAGGTCTCAAGTACTTTATTTAGTAAATAACTTAGGTTTTGTATATTCATTTTTTCATAACACCTATTTCCAACATTTAAACCTTACAAAGTGTTTCAAGCATTCTGGGCTGAGTATTCAATGCTAAAACATGACATTTGTTAATCTTCCTTCATCAGGCAATTTTTATTTGACAGTTATGGGGAAAATTTAATTACTCAATCTTGCTTAACACATAAATAATACGAGAAATATTTATTGTTAACCTTCCTTATATTTCAAGCCTCCTCATTTCTTTTAATCACAGTTATAAAAATAAAATAAAAAATAATTTTACAAAGTTATATTCAGAAAAATTCAACAATTTGATTTTAGCCAAGATGCTAATTTGTAAAGTTATTCAAGGGTTAAACTCAGAAAAATGAGTTGACCATATGCAGCATATGGCTTTGGAAAATAGTTATTTTAGTGTTGATCGTAAGCAAAAAAACAAAGTTGTCTGAACTGAACTGCACCTTATTATTTTTTAAATTAGATCCACTTGTTTAAATTAAAAGTGCATTTTCAAGTAACTTTATCTAAATTTACACACTTTTATGCATTATACTTTTTTCTTATACATTTACAGAAAAAAAATACTCTTTGGAGTGTCAATACAGATACTTCTAAAAACATAGCTAGTACATTCACATGAATAACACTTTAAAACTTTAAATCACTTTAAAAGATTCTATGAAAAGCTCCTTTTCACATCTGTGCTCCTGCCATGCAAATCTTCTCCCCAGAAGATTCCAATGTTACTGTTTTTGCGTGTGTGCATGTGTATGTGCATACTTCCTGACAAATTTTATGCACATACAACCACATATATGTGAATATTAAAAGACCTAGATCCAGGCCCTGATTCTTCTTTAACCATGTAACTCTGGACAAGTCATTTAATCTTTTAGATGCAGTGCAAATGATGATGAGATTCCAATTCTAAAATGGCTCAAATGATGGAAGCCAACGACAGCAGTTTTTCCCGTTAGTTATTTTCATTCAAAGCTTAAACATCCTTCTTTAATAATAGGAATTCTAGCCATTTTCTTCTATGATACAAAGTTATAGGGACTTGCATGCTATCTGTAACTTCTATTTGCCTATCCCGCTCAATATCTATGAACAGAAAGAATCTAAATCCCACCTAGATGACCCTTCATGGACTCAATCTCTTCCTCGTCTCCAATTCATTGATGTCCTAAGGGAACGCAGGCTCAGGATGGCCAAATCTTTGAATTTTTCAAGAGACACCATCAATCCATGTCCTTAAAGTCTCCTGATTTAAAAATCTTTGTAACCTATCAAATCTTAAATTAAAAACAAATACCTCTGTGCAGGACAAACTAAATCTAATCCAAGGGTTGGATTTAGCTTATGAACTCTGAGTTTCCTGCCTGGTAGGCACCTAAAATAAATAAAGTCCTTTACTGACACCACTGTGATACACGAAGGAGAATATTGGTGGGATATTAGGTCTATCTCTATATAAAAAGTGACTCCTTATAACTTCTCCTGTCTTTAGTCTTAAAAAGTAAAGTTCATTCACTCATAGTTCTTGCTCTCGATAATATTTCCCAAGGTTAACTATTGCTCTTTGTGACTTTTGTTATTCCAGGATACCTTTGATCTTCATCATGATGTTTTCATAATAATTTTTATTATATATATGTTTACATATTCTATTATATAATATTAACCACATTATATGATATATGTTATTATATAACAATAGAATATTCTGTGCTAATGTTTGATCACAAGTGGGAGTAAATAGAATTCCCCTTCACCTGTAATCCAAAGAGAGTAAGTAACCATTTCAAAATCTAATTTTTCAGCAAACGTCCAATGACCCAACCCCATTTCTGAGCTCATTCATCTACGCTTTGTCTTTTGACGGAATTCCCATCATCAACACACACTTATATACTATTAAGGTTAAATACATGCTACTTGGAATGATTTTGGCCAGGAAAAAAGCAAGTGAAATTCCACTGAATGATAGATAAAACTGCCACTGTCAGAATAAAAAAAAAAATGAGGATCAGATGACAGAAGGTTTTATGAAGAGAGTAACAAGAATTTCAAAATTCTACATAAAATTAATTGCACTGGAATACATTCTATGGTTATTTGGGAACAGGTATTCTCACATATGTTATTCCACTACAGGCTTGACTAGATTTCCTTCCAATTGCTGCTTTGTAACACTTGTGCACTTGTACAGAGAATCTACTATTTTAGGGCTATTATTACTTGAGTTAAATGTGAATCAGTATCTCCCTGCTTTTCACTTGAAGATTTTCCTCCGGAATTATGGAATAAGCCAGAGCTAACAGTACCACTACAGTTGGAAATAAGTCCACCATTTTAGTTGGGGTAGGGTTGAATTGAAAGTAAATGGACGGGCGCCTGGGTGGCTCAGTTGGTTGAGCGTCCCACTTCGGCTCAGGTCATGATCTCACAGTTCCTGAGCTGAAGCCCCACATCAGGCTCTGTGCTGACAGCTCGGAGCCTGGAGCCTGCTTCGGATTCTGTGTCTCCCTCTCTCTCTGCCCATCCCCTGCTCATGCTCTGTTCTCTTTCTCTCTCTCAAAAATAAATAAACATTAAAAAAAGAAGAAAGTAAATGGAAAGTGCAGGCAAATTTACCCAGGCCTTCAGCAATCATCTGAAGATTATTTAGCAAGCAGCAACATAATTTTTAGCGTCAGTAACAAAATGGAAGAGCAAACCTTAAAGTTTCTCTAAATTATCTGCCTAATGCATTTTGATGAAATGCTTCCACATGCTTACTGTAAATCACTAATGTGTCTCACACTAAGACTTATTTCTGTGATACCCTTCCACAGTGGGTTTATAATTAACACTTTATGAGAACAAACTGAAAGATATATATGTCTCTGGTTGCTTTTCCTCTAGACACATTGACAATAACTTAATCTTGCTGAAGGTTGCTAACACCTCCTATTCAGAGCTACTATCAGTTTTTGGCACAAGGATTTTCAGCATTCTTCAAGCTTTCTATCACTCACATCAAGGGTACTGGCATTAGTATTTCAATGTCTAATGCTCTCAAAGTCACAGATTTGTTCCAGGCTCCACTCTGATGATCTGACTCTGTCACTGGCCTGGAAGCCCTGTGATCTTCATCTTGACCAGTAAGGAAGCTTGTATGGAACATGGATTCACAGCAAGTAAACTGTTTTTTGTTTGTTTGTTTGTTTTTTAATCTACTCTGGAGTTTGTTTGGAGTGATTTCGTAGGTTGAAAAGGGCATGGTGGTGATTACATGGGGGTTCAGTTGAAGTCCCACAAAACACAATTAGGATGTCTACTGTCCCATTCCCATCTTTTATGCTCTCATCTACTGTGCACTAAAACATCTTATAGATTTAACTCTTCATTTCTCAAAGATCCTTTGGCATCCGCTCTTCTTAGTAAATTAATTATGACTATAAAACAATACCAACTATCTAATGTTTTTTAATCACACAACTAGTATGAAATCTTACGCAGTGAAGCAACTTTACAAATCTACTTAATTCCCTTGACATAACAGATGGTGAAACTGAGAACCAAGTGACTTCCCTCATGTTAATTCGTAACAGCCATGTGTCTGGAATCTGTGTACATTTTTTTCTCCAACTCATCACAATAATTTAAGTACTTGTACAAAGTTAGGCCAAGTCACTGTCTTTGTACCACAAACACAATTTAAGAGATGCTACGTTCTTGTGCTACATACTAGATCAAAATCCTTGTAAGTACTGAATTTTGGTAAAAATAATACAAAAGACAACAAAAACTGTATGGAAAAATCCATATTCACTTTTAATCTGCATCAGCCAATTTCTCTGGATCCATTATGACAGCATGTAGAGAAGATGATATGACTTAAACATAGACTTAGGAGTGACAACTGAGGGTGTCAAGCAGTAATTCTCTACCAGCTAGTTGCTTCTCTGAGATTGTATATGCAAATCCTTGAACTTGTAGTCTGACTTGATACCTACAAGGAAGCCTCATATTTGAGAGTCAGAAAGTGTACATTTCTGCTGCTTCCCTGGAGAGAATCTTTCAACTTTCAATGCATTTAATACCAAGCAGTTGGATTTTTCTCTTAGATCTGAACATATTTAGGAAAAGCTGGCACACAGGATGGTTCATGTCAGTGAAAAGGAATGAACAAATTAAAATTAATCAACTTGTCCTTTCTGTAAAAATTTGATCTCAGAGAAGTAACTTCCAGAATTTTGTTAAAGACTGCACATACTTTTTTTTTTTTTTTTTTTTTTTTTTTGGTTTTACTCAACAAAAGGACGTTTGGCTCACCAAAGACATGCAGAGCATATGAAGGGCATGGAGAAACATAAACGAGGCATTATATTTTAAAGATGGCAATTAAAAATTGTTCAGCATTGTTCTTGGCCTAGTTGCTGGTATGCTACTTTACTAAGGAAACTAGCAGGCAAAATATGTCTTTTTAACCTTTATCACATGAAGCATGCATGAGACATCAGATATTCAAAGTAATGAAAATTATCAGCCTACTTAGAGTTATTCCATGCATAAAATAAATTGTAGTATATTTTAGGCACATTGATAATACAGTAATCTATTCACTTAGTTTTGCTACCTAATAAACTTCAATCTAGAACCCATACTGATTAATGGGTAAATGTCGGCACATGTAGAAAGAGCTCTCATAAAAATGGAAATTTGAACTTATCTGTGTTTCCTTTAAATATGCAGATACTACCGGAGAGACACAAAATTCTCTCTTCATACCTTTCCACCACCACCATAAAAGTAGAAATGACAACACTTTAAGGGGAAGGAACAATGATTACATAAGTAAGAGGTATATCTGGGAAATAAAATTCTATATTTAATGGTGACCCTCTGGGGAAAAACAAATTTGATAATATTTCTTGAGAGCTGGAGTGAAAATTTTAACGATAAAAATATTCCTTGAAATTGTCTCTGCTTCCGAATCAGCAGGAGAAACAAAAGCAGACTTCCAGGAAGCATATGACATATTCAAGGAAAGAAAAGGCCATGTGCTTGAAAGTGCCAGGTGATAATTTGAATACCTGGGTTGTTACTATACTTTTCAAGGTGGCTTCAGGAAAATCATGTCATTTCTATGCTACAATACAACTGTATTTTAATAGGACACATAAACATAAAAAGAAATTTATGGCATATTATCAAATAAACATTAATAACAGCTTACCAGACAGCTATATTTAAAAAGAAAAAAATATATTCTTATTGTAATTTGTGATTAAAATCTTATACACATATAAAGCTAGAGAGAAAGAGTAGGCAAACATATTACACAGTATTAATTCACATTATTTTCAGAAGATGGGTCTGATTCCTATTAATTTTCACTATCATTACTTGTCAGGCAATGAATATGACAGAAAAAATAACAGATGCTTTTTTACCATTAACCTCTGATATGGAGACCCTATTTCCAGTATTTATAACCATTTGACACAATCTATTAAGGCAATGGTGCAATTCTCCCAATCAGAGCTCTCCAGTGTGGATAAAATATCTATCACTGTGGATAAAATAAATATATAATCCAAATTTAACCTCATGTTCAAAGGCATCTAAGAGGGTCTCCCAACATGTCTTTCCTATTTTTAAAACTTTTTATGATGGTAAATAAACCCTGGAAAATTCCTTCTTAGATTTTACCACCTGAAACTGCAGCTGTGGGCTGACACTATCAAAGCCTCACAACTCCAAACTCACGTGCAAACCTCATCAAGGGCAGACATTTCTAATTGATTCCAGAAGTATTTCTTTTGCTGAGATCAGGGGGCAAAGGAAGAATAATGAGCAGCTTTTTAGAGGGAATTGGGGGTTAGGGTGTTGAGGGGAGGAGGAGGGGAGCTTTAAAAATCTCAGGCTTGGCCAGAAATGCATAGCAATTTTACGGTCAATTGGCAAGAGCATCTGGAACCAGGCATTCTGGCCTCGTAGTTGATGGTAGTGAAACCAGCTTACAGGCAACAGCAAGCCCATAATGAGTCCCTGTCATGTCCTAGTGGAAACCACCTTGACGTTCTGCCAAATATCCCTGCGCCTTTTTCTCAAGGTCAGGATTCCCCTTAGAGCTCTCGTCTAGTATGTGAAATCCTGTCCACCCATGGATCTTAACCTATTTTAGCCATTCCTAAAGGCAACGCAAACACAAAGTCTAAAAATTATAAATTGCACGTGTTTAATTCCTTGCGTGCTGACAAGGCTTTATATCACAAGGCTGTGTTTGCTTTCATTTGGGGGATATATTTCAAACGCAGCGGGCCATCTTGTTAGTGCATGGAGAGTGTCGGATGCTCAGGTCATAAATCATAGCACAACGCGTGGCACACTCAGACTACAGCAGGCAAAATGCGAGGCTCTTTGTTATTTCAAATGTAGGACAGGTGATTATAAAAAGGGGCAGAGTTTCTTTTTTTTTTTTTAATGCCAAGCAGAATACCTAGGTGATGTGGAAACAATTTCTTAGGAGTAAATGATGTTTACCTTAAACTGCTGCTCGTAATTCACCATGCTGGCTCTAGTAGATTACACCCACAAATAAAGTCTGAGAGGACATCCGTGAAAAATGCAGAGCGATATGAGTGGACAGGATGGAAACTGGTTCAGTGGTCAGAAATGGGCCATGCAAAGAGATGGATTTCTAATATTCCTAAATTTCTATTTTTATACAAACAATATAATCAATAAAGATTATATCCATTTTAGATCTCACTGAAAATTACAAAATTTGCAATGTTAAACTAACATGTTCAATCTGCTTGGTCTTCTAGCTAAACTACTCTTGGCAAGGAATCACTTCCGGTTTTCAAACAAGAAGAGCCAAACAAACTAAAAAGGCAAAGAACAAAAAGCAAAAACTAAACTGCCAGAAATGTATTTATTTAAAATATTTTTTTAAAAACTTAGTATTTTCAATGTAAAATTCTCCTTGAAACATCTGTTTTGATGATTTCAGGATAGACTAATCAGAAATATATAAAATTTTATATATTTATATAAAATATATAATAAATTTTATTATATACATAATTTTAATAAAATAAATAATTTTAATTATAAAATAAAATTTTGTATATTTATATAATAAATTTTATTTATTTATATAAAATATATAAAATACATATAATATTAAAATTCAGAAAAAAGCTCCTGATGGTGAATATGTCCTTCAATCTAAAGTATTTGCTAAAGCAATTTCACTTAGTGGATGTCCATGCAAGGGCTTTTCAAATAAGGACACAGGAAAAGAGATGGATGGGTACAAATATAAGATATAGCTATGTCTCATAATTTTAACCATTTTAATAGGAAAAGATGATACATAAGAAACTATCATAGATTAACAGTTTCTTCTATGTAGATTCAATATTTTAAAATCCTAAAGAAGAGACAATACATTTCAGGAAATGTATTATATATAATATATTATATAATATAATGTATTATACATAATACATAATATATATACATATATATACACATACATATAATACATAATACAATATAATGTATTATATATATACATACATATACATATATGTATTAAAATAGTATTTAATACAATACTGTATTAAAACAAAAAAGCAGTACTGTATTCTAATATTGCTTCATTTTGGCTACCACATATTGTGTTGCTCATAGCAAGAGAAAGTAGTTATTTTTAGAAGAGTAATGGGAAGTGGACAGTATTTTTTTTAAAGGGCCATGTATAAATCACCTCAAAGAGGTTATTTTCACCTAGTACTTAGCGTGCTCCTCACCCAATACATTAGTTATTTTCCTGTCTTATAGGATAGTACATGGTATGAAATAGAAGATATGTGCGATTATGAATCAGATTACACACATAAAGCTCTTTGCACAGAACTTGGAACAGAGTAAACATTTGTTAATTTTATGTGATGATAACCCCTGAAAAAATATCTTTAGATACTAAGAATACTTACAAGGATGCCAGGGAGAGTGAAAGAATGAAACTATTTTATTTTCAAAAATTTTTTTTCAACGTTTTTTACTTATTTTTGGGACAGAGAGAAACAGAGCATGAACGGGGGAGGGGCAGAGAGAGAGGGAGACACAGAATCAGAAACAGGCTCCAAGCCATCAGCCCAGAGCCCGACACGGGGCTCGAACTCACAGACCGCGAGATCGTGACCTGGCTGAAGTCGGACGCTTAACCGACTGCGCCACCCAGGCGCCCCAAATGAAACTATTTTAAAAGCGGCAATGAGACTTGTTGAGTTTAAGGTGAAGGAAAAAAGTGACAAAGCTTTATTACATGGACACATGACAAAATCTCAACAGGAATTTGCTAAAAATTTCTAGTATTTGTGTCTTTTATGCTATACCATAAATTTTGCGTTGGTTTTGCTCAAAATAAAAATCTCTTATGTCATATAAAAATATATTCTCAGTAAGATGGCATCATGTATATAGGAGAATTTCAATGCATTTTAGCAGTTTTTCTATGCTGTACAGATTTTGGATAACTCTTAAATTTCAATATTCTTCCCTACAAAAGGATAGGGGAAATCCTGCTCTATGTATTTAAAATTCATGTAGTCTTGGGGCGCCTGGGTGGCGCAGTCGGTTAAGCGTCCGACTTCAGCCAGGTCACGATCTCGCGGTCCGTGAGTTCGAGCCCCGCGTCAGGCTCTGGGCTGATGGCTCAGAGCCTGGAGCCTGTTTCCGATTCTGTGTCTCCCTCTCTCTCTGCCCCTCCCCCGTTCATGCTCTGTCTCTCTCTGTCCCAAAATAAATAAAAAAATAAATAAATAAAATAAAAATTCATGTAGTCTATAAACTTGCTAAAGAAGCCATGATTGTGGAATGAATCTTCAAATTTTATGTTAGCTTTATATTTCTACATAATTATAGCCTTGATTCATAGCCCTGTTCAGGAGTTATGTACATATATAATGATGGTTCCAGGAGGAATTAGAGCTAGATATATCTATAGAAGATAGATATAGATATATCTATAGAAAAAAGTTTATGCTTTTCTGAATTGCTAATAATAAATTATTTAGTAGTACCATCTTCATATGTGGAAGTCATATACTATTATTTGCCATTACTCTATGAAATGAAATCCATCTGTGTTCAATTTGGGACAATGAGACAAACTACAAACTGGGAGAATATCCATTTTACAAATATAAATGAAAAAGGATTGGTATCTTCACGTATAGAATTTCTAAAGAGTGGGAGAAGAAAATAACAAAATGGAAAAATGGGTAAATGACATGACAAGACATATTACAGGAAAAGAAACACAAATGGCCAATAAAGATGAAGTAATGATTCACTTTAGTGGAAAACAGGAAAATGATAATTAGAAATGCAATGAGATACTTAATCCACAGAAGAACAAGAGTTAAGATAATTCTGGCTTTGGTAAAGGAGTGTATATGTTGGTAGTGGTGAATTTTATAACCACATTGGAAAACAACTTGACATTCTCTTAATGTAATCATGCCCATTTCCTGTAATCCAGCCATCTACACCTACTGTGTAACCCAGAGAAACACCGTAAATGCCATGTGCACTAGAAGATGCCTGCATGAGTTTTCAGTATAGCATTGTAAAAATAAAAGCTAGGAACAAACACTAGAGAATGGGTATTTTAATATAGTTGTACAATGAAATACTTTATAGCAATAAAAGTGAATGAATTACAACTATATGCAAAAAAAGGATACATTTTAGAAACAAAACATTCAGTAAATTAAAGGAAGTAGCAGGAAATGATATACAGGATGATACCATTTTATTGCACTCATTTTATAAGACTAAATCAAATACTGCTTGGTGATAAATTTAGGAATACATGAAAAAAATAGGGTTTGTTTAGAAAACACATGGAAATGATAAGAACTAATTATAAGATAAGAGTTTTGCCTGTGGAGTGTGAAATAGGGGGAGAATCATACAGTATTAATAATACTTCACTGACATTGTAATATTGAGTTTTGAGTGGTTTTAATTTCATTATCTTTTAAAACTATTTTCTATAATTATAAGAAATGCTAGAAAATAGAAAAATAATTATGAGTTGATATGAAGTATTATTTAAAACTGATGTAACTACTGCCCATAAACACAAACTATGTACAGTTGATAAAAATATTTGACGTCTGAATAATTTTAAAATAGGTAAGTCAAAAATTCTGTATATCATGAATATTCATAGGTCAGTATGTGTGTGTGTGTGTGTGTGTGTGTGTGTGTGTGTGTACGCGCATGTGTGTATGTGTGTGTGTGGTTTTCCCCTTAAATCCATGAATATGTTTATGACAGTTACCACATATTTCATGAAAAAAATGGGTGCAATCTGTTCTTTGCGTTCATAATGTGACCCGAAATAAAACTGAAATGAATCATCTGAGATGACCTCAGACGAATATGTTTACACTCTGTGATAAACTAGTCACCATGAATTTAAGTGATATAAAACCCATATGTGGTAGGTTGAATAATGGCCATAAGTTCACATGTGCCCTTTTACAATTGACTTGACTGTTCTTCAATCAAGAGATGGAGTCTATTTCTCCACCTTTGAACATTGGCTAGACGGGTCCAAAGCTGTGACCAATGGAATGTGGCAGAGTGACTTTTTTTGAGTTCCAGAGCCTTGATTTCAAAAGGTCTTGCAATTTCACGACCTGGACTGGCTCACTGGAGACTGAAAGGTTGTGTGGAAGGAAAATAAAGGTGCTATTGCCAGCCCAAACTGAGTGTCTTCAGGTGACCCATGTGACTGTCCAATCCAGCTGCCTCCTCCCCTAAACATATAGCCCAATAAGTGAGCCCAGGATAAAGAAACAGTGGAGTTCACATATATTGGTGAGAAATAATAAATAAGCCATAATTTTGTGTTGGTTGGTTATGCACCAAAGATAAACACCAAGGAAAGCTGAATTTTACCAAAAACAGAAAGAAGAATCCATGACTTGGATTCTAAACCTTCCTTCACTTTCTGATTCAAGTATTCTGACCAAATAATTAGGTAGCAAGGGGCATCTGATTATACATGCTTTGTCATCTGAAGTCAAAACATATTTAATTCAGCATTCTATGTAAGGTTAAAATTCCAGCAATTTGCTCTCCTCCATTTTGGTGAGTAACAGCTACATAGCAGGTGCTACCAGTGTTTCTTTAACATTTACTGAATAAATAATAAATGTTGAAAAGTCTTACTCTTGTTGCTGGCTGAGTATTGGCTTCCAATTCTATACAGAAAATGCCTCAGGTGGCAAACAGTCAAACTTGGTTAATGTTTTTCCTTTTTTTTTTTTTCCAAAAGATCTGCCCAGGCAAGATAATAATGTTGAAAAGGTAACTAAAAAGAAGGCATGACAAATTAGATTCCAGAGTTCAACAACAAGGAGGATGTTTCCTAAAGGTCAAGATACATTCTAATGGTGGTACTTGATATGATTTCAGTTCGAACCCTGGAGAAGGTTGCTAAGGATCTGTCCAAAGACATTCTCTTTGGATCCAAGTGGGATTTTCTGCACTCCAAACTGAGTCCCCACCCAGGGTCCCTACGATCTAAAGCATTGCTCCCATCACTTAGCAGGGCCTTTTGGTGCTTTGAAAAGAATGCACACTATTCCCAGCTCCTGAATGGCTCAAGTCTATGTGTCCTCTGACACTGAATGTGTCCCTAAGGTTGATCTCTAGGACCCACAATCAGTGACTATGAGACAAAAGAGTACCTCTCTGTGAGTTTTCAGGTTATTTATTTACCTTAATTTCACTTGTTTGTTTTGACCTTACACTTCAATATGACACTTAATATGACACTTAAAATAAAACAGGAGTTGGGATGGAAACGTGAATATCAGAAGTGATTTTGACAAGAGCATTAAGCCAAATATTCCCATATTGTTGAATAATCACTTTTAATGGCATTTTTATCAGGATTTAGTTTTCAGATATGACTTTTGTGAATTAGGCTTATTATTTTTACTAGTATTTTTATTTCAAAAATTTATGACCTTCTAAATTGGGTATGTCAGTGCCCGGGTGGCTCGATCAGTTTAACATCTGACTTTGGCTCAGGTCATGATCTCGCAGTTTGTGAGTTCCAGCCCCATGTTGGGCTCTATGCCCATAGCCCAGATCCTGGAGCCTGCTTCAGATTCTGTGTCTCCTTCTCTCTCTGACCCTCCTCCACTCATGCTCTGTCTCTCTCTCTCTCTCTCTCTCTCAAAAATAAACGTTAAACAAAATAAAGAATAAATAATAAATTGAGTATTTCTCTTTCTGGGTATTTTTAATTTTATGGTTTTCTATTACTATTGTGAAAATTTTTCCATTTACAAGGAATGTATTTAAATTTTAAAAGATGAGATAATTAAAGAAAAATATTGAGATGAATCAAAGTGACTTGCAGATATATCATTAGTTGTTTTTTTTTCTTTTCTACAGAAGTAGGTTCTTTCCAAGAAGTTCCTAATCCTAATGAAAAAGGTTACACAATCTTTCTCATGACTCTATCAGAAATAAAGTAAGCTGCTGTATATTACAGCCATAATTTTATTTATCCATATATTCTTTTTATTAGCTTGACTTCCCAGATTGAGGAATGAGCCAGCTATGGGAAGTGAGTATGTCTATGAATGCTTCACTTAGGGCCTTGGAAGTTATGGGAAATGGTTTAGATTTTATTCTACGTGCATTTAAACCTATTTAGCAGTTTAACTTAAATTTGATCATGGTGTTATACATATAAAACATATTGGAAAGTATCAAGAATAAAGTGATGAATATTTAGGAGTGCACTGTAGTAGACCTAACAAGATAAGCTAGCACTTTCAATTAGGATTGTGACAAGGGGGATGAAGTTGAATTAGTATCTTAGTGTAGAAGCAACAGAAATTGCTGAGTGTATGTGGGTAGCAAAAGAGAGGGTTAAAACAAGAATGACTCCTGGATTTATGAAATGAGCAAAAGTGTCTATGGCACCTATTTATTCAGATGTAAATCTACTGAGATGGAAAAAGATATGTAGGAAAAGGCATGAAGAGCTCACTTTTGCACATGCAATTGTATGATGTGCCTATGCCATTCAAGAGAAGATCTTAAATAAGTAATAGAATGTATGAGTCTACAGATGAGGTTAGAGGTCTGGTCCAGGCATAAAAATGTGGGAGTCAACACAACATGCATAGTGTCCACAAAAGTAGAAATGAGTAAGGGTGGATAGAGAAGAAAGCAGGATCCAGGCCCTAAAGAATGCTAACAGTGAGGTGTGCCTGGGTGGTTCAGTCAGTTAAGCATCTGACTCTTGATTTCTGCTCAGGTCATTGTCTTGCAGTTTGCAGGTTCGAGTTCCAGATGGGTTTGAATCCTGTCTCTCTTATATACAGGATCGTGGCCTTGGGCAACTTACTTGTCTTCTTAATGTCTCAATTTCCTCATCTGTTAAATGTGATTTAAAGTAGCATTTTCAGTATAAAGTTGTTGTATTTAAGGAAATAATATTTACAAACCACTTAGAATACTAACTGCAGCATTTTATTTTTTTATTTTTTATTTTTTTTCAACGTTTATTTATTTTTGGGACAGAGAGAGACAGAGCATGAACGGGGGAGGGGCAGAGAGAGAGGGAGACACAGAATTGGAAACAGGCTCCAGGCTCTGAGCCATCAGCCCAGAGCCTGACGCGGGCTCAAACTCACGGACCGCGAGATCGTGACCTGGCTGAAGTCGGACGCTTAACCGACTGCGCCACCCAGGCGCCCCTAACTGCAGCATTTTAAAACTAAAATTACCTATGATATTTATTGGTAAAAATTTAAATAAATGATGACATAACCAAAAAGCTTATATATGGATGTAGTTTAACTGAAGCTCTCTGATTATTTTAGTAATAAATCTATAAACAAAAAACCAGCAACTAA
This sequence comes from Prionailurus viverrinus, assembly GCF_022837055.1. NCBI lineage: Eukaryota > Metazoa > Chordata > Mammalia > Carnivora > Felidae > Prionailurus > Prionailurus viverrinus. Next base: position 108,684,153 of record NC_062562.1, read on the forward strand.
ACTCCTAGTTCTATTCCTTTCTTGCTAAGCTAGGCAGATGACATGATTATCTATGCAGAAAATTGGAAAGGATCAACAAAACACTCTTAGAACTAGTAAGTGATTAGGGCAAGTTTACAGTATACAGCATTAATATAAAAAGTCTATCATTCTCCTACATACCAGGAATGAATGGAACTTGAAATTTAAAAGTGCAATGCCATTCATATTACAACTAAATAATAATGATAATAATAATAATAATAATAATTACTCAGGTAATAAATCTAACAAAATACTGTATGTATAAGATCTATATGAGGAAAATTATAAAACTGCAAGAATGAAATAAAAAACTAAATAAATGGATAGATACTCCCTATTCATGGATATGAATCTATACTGTCAACATGTTAAGATATCAATATTGTCAAGATGTCAGTTCTTCCAACTAGATTCAATGCAATCAACATCAAAATCCCAGCAAATTATTTTGTGATATCAACATACTTATTCTAGTTTACATGAAGAGGCAGAAGACCCAGAATAGCCAACACAATTTTGAAGGAGAAGGAAAATGCTGGTGGACTGATACTACCTGACTTCAAGCCTTACTGTAAAGCAACGTTGATCAAGGCAGTGTGGTACTGGTGAAGGAAGAGGCAATTATATCAATGGAACAGAATAAACAGCCAGGAAATTGACGCACATACATACAGTCAACTGATCTTTGACAAGGGAGCAAGTACAATGCAGTGGAGCAGTCTTTTCAACAAATGGTGCTGAAAGAAATGGACACACACACACACACATGAATCTAGACAGACATTACATACTTCATTAAAAAAATACTCAAAATTTACTCAAAAATCACAGATTTAAATTAAAAAATGCAGAAGTATAAAATTCCTAGAAGATAATATAGGAGAAAACATAGATGATCTTGGGAATAGTGGAGCGTTTTTGTACATAACACCGAAGACACAATCCAAAGAAATAATTTATAAGCTGAATTTTTTAAATTAAAAACTTCCACTATGCAAAAGACGGTGTCAAAAGAACGACAAGACAAGCCACAGACTAACAGAAGAGTTTCCTAAAAACACATATGAGGGACTATTATCCATAATATACAAAGAACTCTTAAAACTCAACAATAAGAAACCTACCCAATTTTTTTAAATGGGCCAAAGATCTTAACAGACACCTCACCAAAGAGCATATGCAAATGGAAAATAATCCTAGGAAAAGATTCTCCACATCATCTGTCAACAGGGAAATGCAAATGAAAACAATGATGTATCACTACACACCTATTAGAATGGCCAAAATCTGGAACACTGCCAACGCCAAATGCTGGTGAGGATAGGAAGCAAAAGGAAATCTCATTCAGGGATGCAAAAGGGTATGGCCATTTTGGAAGACGGTTTGAGGATTTCTTACAAAACTAAACATACTCTTATCATATGATCCTGCAATTGTGCTCCTTCATATTTGCCCAGATGAACTGAAAATTTATGACTACACAAAAACCTGTACAGGAGTGTTTATAGCATTGCTATTCATAATTGCCAAAAGCAACCAAAATTTCCTTACATAGGTTAATGAATAAACTGTGGTATACACAAAAAAATGGAAAATTGTTCAGCACAGAAAACAAAACAAAAGGGCTGTGCCTCCATAAAAAGACATGGAGAAAGCTTAAATGCATACTACTAAGTAAAAGAAGACAATCTGAAAATATTTCATACTATCTGATTCCAACTATATGATTTTCTGAAAAGGCAGAACTATGAGCACAGTAAAAAGATGAGTGGATGTTAGGGACTAAGGAGCACACAGATAACAAGCAGAGCACAGAGGAGTTTTAGGACAGTGGAAATTCCTGGTATGATACCATAATAATAGATATCTGTTACTATACATGTGTCCACACCACAAATTTTCAACACCAGTAGAAAACCATAAGGTAAATTATGGACTTTGGATGACTATGATGTGTCAACCTAGGTTCATTGATTATAACAAATGCACCACTCTGGTAGAGGATGTTGGTAATGGAAGAGGCTATCCATGTGCAGGGGCAGGAGGAATATGGGAAATCTCTTTCTTCCCCTCAGTTTTGCTGGAAAACTTCAATTGCTCTAAAAAAATAGCTTTAATTTTTAAAAACTCATGGTTTCATGACATCAGTTCCGTTACTTTACAGTGACACCTCAAATAAACAGAAGCCCCTGGACTCTGACAGCACAGCTGGGGGAAGCATCTCTCCCATCCAAGGTGTGCTGCTCCCTGTCACTGCCAACAGCATTCAAGTGTCTTTAACTGAAGCTTTGACTTCTCTCTGGTTGTCCAGACCTATCTCTTACATATTTTTTTTCTCAGTTTCTATTACAAAGCTCTGAACAGGTAATCTTGGCTTAAAGAACGAAAAGACTTCACGATATAGGATTAATAATAATATATGTTCACGAAGGAATGTAGTATCACAAAGAAAAAAAAATCAAGTCACAACACATAAACATAACCAGTAATAAACGGTGGGTGTATTTTCTTACCATCTACTGTCTCTTCTTTGAATTGTGTGTTTGTGCAGAACAGATTAATAACCCTACCAGCAAGAAGATAACTATGAAATCAATAAACATAATCCTATCAAATAAAACTGAACCCGGTGATCTATCCCCATTTCCGGCTTTTCCTACCAGATTCTTCCCATGTCAGTTCATGGGTAACTCCATTCTTTTATTTCCTCACACCAAAACCACTGGAGTCTTTCGTTTTTTGTTGTTGTTGTTTCCCCATTTTTCTCATTTGACCTGTCAGCAAAACTTACCTTTTCTACTTTAAAATTCCTTCCTGAATCTGACGACTTCTCACCTTCTTTGGGATGCCAGCTTCTCTCACTTGCATGTTTACAATAGCATCCTAACTGCTATCCTTAGTCCTCTTGCTACCCCCTTTCATTTGTCTTCAACTGAGCCATCAAAGTGATCTTAAAATGTAAGTCAGCTGATACACTTCCTGTGCTCAAACTCTCTGGGTGGAATCATTTCAGCTGGAGTAAAATGGATAATAACAAGACCGAAAGGAGCTATGTGGTCTGACCTCTGCTACTGCTCTGACCACATTTTCTACCACTTTCCTTCTTGCTTACTCAATTCCAAACATGTGCAGTATTCTAAGAACATGCTAGGTACATCCCGCCTCAGCATCTTTGCACTTGATGTTGCCTTTATCTGCTCTTCCCCAGGAATCCACATGGCTTTTGCCCTCATATCAGGTCTTAACTGAAATGCCACCAGCCTTTGCTAGGTACCATGTTTTAGAAAAATTTTGCCTTCTCCATCTCTGATTTTTCACCATAGTACTTAGCATTATCTAATAAACCATATACATGAATATAAATATATGTGTATATGTATATAAATGTTTGTCTGAGTTACTGTCTGCACCCTCCTCAACTATCGCAGACAGCAACTAGGGAGGCCCATAGTCCCTACCCTGGCTGTATATGACCTGTCAGCCTGTACAATCCCCTGCCCTGGAGTGTAGGAGAAGCCTGTGACTTGCTTCTAGTCAACAGAATATGGCATAGATGAAGATATAGCAGATGTAAATAAGGTCCTAAATTAGTTGTTTTTCACTTGATAAAACATAAGATTATCCTGGAGGAGCCTAGGTTGATCAGCTGAAAGCTCTTAAAAGAGGGGTTGAGCTCTTCCTGAAACAAGTTCCTCCTTGCTGGCTTATGAAGTACACAGCCATGTTGAGGAAGCCCATGTGGCATGGACGTACAGGCAGCCTCTGGGACCTGAGGGCAGTCTCCAGTCAAAAGCCAGCAAAAAGCTGGCGCCCTAAGTCATACAGCTGCAAGGAAATGAGTTCTGTCAACAACGTGAATGAGTTTGAAAGTGGATTTTTCCGTAGTTGAGCCTCCAGATGAGAACACAATCTGGCCAATACTTACCTTAAATGCAGTCTCTTGAGACGCTGAGCAGAGTTCTGAGCAAAACTACTCCTGACCTCTGACCCATGGGAACTATTAGATAATAAATGTGTGTTGTTTTAAGCCACTAAATTTGTGGTAATTTGTTACACAGCAATCAAAAATTAATACACTGATTAAAATCTAATCTCCACAAAGACAGGGCTTTTGCTCTGTTTTTACTGGGGCAGGTGTTCAGTAAGTGTTGAATAAACGTTTCTGCCTGCCATTTAAAGCATTAGGCAAGCTGGTTCTATCTTCTGTGGGCATTTTTTTACCTCCTATCAGGATCCACACATTGGGCTGTTGTTACTAGGCTCCTCTCATCACTTAAACAGTCCATGGTCTCCCCTGCTTCCAGACTTTTCACTGTACTCTCCCTTTAGTCAAGGTACATTCCCTCCATCTTCCTCCCTACTTGTCCAAATTCTACCCAGCTCTTGCACACATCTTCAGCAGATACAAATTGGTTTACCATGCAGCAGTGATGTGTTTCTATTTTAATGATTTAAACTAAAAACTGGAAATTAGATTTTACGTTTTTTCCAAAGTCTTAATTCAAAGTTTGGGGCACCTTGGTGGCTCAGTTGGTTAAGTGTCGGACTTTGGCTCAGGTGATGGTCTCACAGTTCGTGAGTTCGAGCCCTGCATCGAGCTCTGTGATGACAGCTCAGAGCCTGGAGCCTGCTTCAGATTCTGTGTCTCCCTCTCTCTCTGCTCCTGCCCTGCTCTCACTCAGTCTCTCTCTTTCTCTCAAAAATAAAGATTAAAAAAAAATTTAAGAAAGTCATTGCACGTTCTTTTGGAATCAACTCAAATTATTTGGCCAATAATAACCAGGTATTCTCAGGTTTATTTTTTTCATTTTTTGTAATGATCTTGTTTTAAAAACATTTTAAATTTGTGTGTGTAGTTTGTGTATGAATGCATGTGTATAATACACATGTATACAACTATTATTGATAAGATTCATTACTTAAATACCAAGTATTATGCTAGATTCTATTGACTCTATTGCCTTTACTCCTTAATACCAAAACAATCCCCATAGGATGTTTATTCTCCTTTTTGCTGAGGGAGCTAAGCTAAGAGAGCTAAGATGTGGTTGTTCTAGAAAAGTTCCTGAAGACCGCATAACCATTTGGCAGCGCTGGGAATGACACTTAGGTTATTTGACTTCAAAGCCAATGCTTCTTCTAGTACCTTAACTATCTCCTCAATTAAGTAAGAAGTTATATGAAACAAAATACACATAGGATCAAAATATCTGTAAACAGCATTTGCTATTATCTTATAGACCTATACACTTAATAAAAATAGCTACTCATCTTTGACTTTGTAATCTTCCTTTTAAAGGCTCATCAAGTTTATACATTTTTAAAAAAAATTTTTTTTTTCAACGTTTATTTATTTTTGGGACAGAGAGAGACAGAGCATGAACGGGGGAGGGGCAGAGAGAGAGGGAGACACAGAATCGGAAACAGGCTCCAGGCTCCGAGCCATCAGCCCAGAGCCTGACGCGGGGCTCGAACTCACGGACCGCGAGATCGTGACCTGGCTGAAGTCGGACGGACGCTTAACCGACTGCGCCACCCAGGCGCCCCAAGTTTATACATTTTTAAAGCTACTGATGGAAGACAATTAAATAACCACAAATTCACAGACATATATTAGAACAAATTACACTTGGCTACTAGAAAAAAAAAATGTGTGTGCTGTATTTTAGTGAGAAATGTATGAATGAAAGAATGTTTTCTGTCAGATTTACTGTGAATGAAAAGTTAAAAAAAAGCATATGAGTTGGTGCTCAAAATATTATAACCAACCTAGCTAAAGAAATGTACAAGGATATGGACTAACCACTGCACACACTAAATAAACCACTAAGCATTTGTATAGCAGTTAGTTATGTTTATAAATAGCCACAGCACCCCTCCCTTACTTCATATTCTTGCACATAGAAGCTAAAGAGAATAGTAGGATCATTCTCATGTTAGTTTTTCGATGAACCCCCATACTGTTCTCCAGAGTGGCTGCACCAGTTTTCATTCCCACCAACAGTGCAAGAGGGTTCCCCTTTTCTCTTCATCATTGCCAACACCTGTTGTTTCTTGTATTGTTAATTTTAGCCATTCTGACAAGTGTGTGGTGTTATTTAATCATAGTTTTCATTTGTGTTTCCCTGATGATGGGTGAGGTTGAACATTATTCATGTATCTGTTGGCCACCTGGATGTCTTCTTTGGAAAAGTGTCTATTCATGTCTTCTACCCTGTTATCCAGCAATTGCACTATTAGGTATTTACCCAAAGGATACAAAACTACAGATTCTACAGATTCAGAGGTGCATGCACTCCAACGTGTATAGCAGCATTATCAACAATAGCCAAACTATGGAGAGAGCTCAGATGTCCATCGACTGATGAATGGATAAAGAAGATGTGGTATACACATAAAATGGAATATTGGTCAGCCAACAAAAAGAATGAAATCTTGCCATTTGCAACAATGCAGGTGGAGAATGTATTATTCTAAGTGAGATAAGTAAGTCAGAGAAAGACAAATATCATTTGATTTCACTCATATGTGGAATTTAAGAAACAAAACAGATGAATATATGGGAAGGGGTGAGGAAGAGAAGAGAGGAAAATAAAGCATAATAGATTCTTAATGATAGAGAACAAACTATGGGTTGATGGAGGGAGGTGGGTGGGAGATGGTCTAGATCCATGATGGGTGTTAAGAAGGGCCTTTAACAACAAGCCCCCCTTGTTGTGACAAGCATTGGATGTTGTATGTAAGTGATAAATTATTCAATTCTACTCCTGAAACCAATAACACACTGTATGTTGGTTAACTAAAATTCAAATTAAAAAAGAAAAAAGCTAAAGGGAGTAAATCTTCCACAAACAGGTCACAGGATCGAATTTAAATTCTACTTTGTACTTCTGCTCAGAATTATAACTACCTAAGCACTGTTTTATAACCTAAGTACAAAATAACATAAGGTCAATTTTCCATTCTGTGTGTGCTTGTGTGTATGTGATTAAAGTTGTAAGTATAGCCAGCAGCGTGTTTGCTTAGTGTAGAAGGATTGTTATCATGCAAATCTATGGCATTTGACTTACTTAATGAAGCAGTATAACAGAAAGCCTCCAACCAGCCTTCTAGATAAATAGAGAAGAGTCACAGGGCTACAAGTTGATGTTGCCAATAAATACAACATTAATTTATAAAAGAAGGGATTAATTGCTTCAATGACACTGATTCTAAAGATAACTTCAAAGAAAAATGATGAGAACATTGTGTCCCCATAGTATAATCACTGCAAGTCAGTAACCCCTGATTCCTATTGAATGGAGTCACTCAGGCCATTTATTAGGCTTCTAAACTCCTTATGTGGGCAAAGAATAGTTTTACTAATACTATGATAATTGGTAAAAATTCATGTAAAGTTCTAAGAAATGTGAGGAAAACACAAATTTGAAATTCATAATTAAGAATATAAAAACTGGGGTGCCTGGGTGGCTCGGCTGATTAAGCGACCAACTCTTGATTTCCGCTCAGATCATGATTTTACAGTTCAGGAATTCAAGTCCCACATCAGGCTCCTCACTGACCACGCAGAGACTGCTTGGGATTATCTCTCTCCCCTCTCTCTCTGCCCCTGCTGTGCTCTCTTTCTCTCTCTCAAAATAAGTGAAATAAACTTAAAAAATTTATTAAGAATGTAAGAGCTGATAACTAGTTTTTTAAATTTTGAATTTAAATTAAAAAGTAAAAGAATTGATAACTAGTCTTTTTTTTTTAACTTTAGAAAACGTGGAAGAAAAGGCTGCTTCACAAGTGAAATGCTGATCATAAAATACTTGCCCAGTCTTTACCATATAGTTATTGACCTCCAGTCAGAGAAGACTTATTCAGTGTTAACCATGGAAATTCAATCATTAATAATAAAAATGATGATAATACCTTAATAATAATAGCAGTAGTAATATTTTAAATGATAATTATAGAATAATCATATTAATATGAACAATGATAATAACCAAATTGTATCAAGGACTTGCTATGTGGTACCCTTTGTGTCATTGAATTTATCCACAAACCATAAGAAATAGATAGCATTAGTACACCATTTTAAAGAAATGTTTAATAGGCATATCACAGCCAATGTTTACTCTTGAAGAATAGGCTACATGTGTACCTAGATGGGCAGGAATGGGTTCTGTAAAGTACTTTCGCTTCACTGTAAAAATATCTTTTATCTAAATTCCTTGAGGTGAATAAATATTGCTATCATTACATGGAAGAAAATGTTGCTAGATAATTAAGAGCTACAGTGTCAGACTGTCTGAGTTTGTATCCTGACTTGTTCAGTTCTTAATTATATTAATTCAAACTAGTTTTCAACCTCTCTGTAGCTCAAAATTTTTTCATTATACAAATAATAATAGTAACCGTATCATGAGTCACACTGATATATAGATTAAATGAAGTAATAGGAGTAGGGCATTTAGAACATAGTAAAATCTAGGTGTATGTTAACTCTCATTTGGCAAGTAAACAACCTGAAGAACAGAGTCCAATGTCATAGAGTCAGAACTAAAAATTCATAATCATGACTTTTAGATTCCACATTACTGCTCCTCTATATCCACCATGCCAATTGTTTCCAAACTTGACTTTTGGATCCTGAGGTAAACCAAAGAATTATTCCAAGGGATCTTCAATTTCATAAAAGTGATAATAATAATAGGATATAATATATATTAAGCTTGTATTGTATGTTAACCACTATGCCAAATCTCTTATACAGATTTTCATTTAATCAAAATCCTATTAGATAGATATTATTACTTATCCATTTATAGATAAGGAAAGTAAGTCTAAGATTATTTAAGTTGATAAATAACTGTCCAAGGACACAGTAGTAATTTCCTGGGTTAGAAATCAAATTCAGTCAATGTGGCTTAAAAGCTCAAATCTTAACCACTAACTTTTACCTACTGACTTAACATAAATAAATAAATGGACAGCATCTCACCACTAAAATTCATCATATTCAAAAGTTGGACACACCACACTGTCCTCCACTATCCCATCATCAAAGAACCTCAAATGCAGTGTAGTTCTCCAAGCATATATTCCACTTGTTTATACCATGGCTGCCTTAAAGAACCCACATTTTCCATTTGTTTCTGGAGCATTGAAGATAAACTACTACAATATACCCAAGAGTAGATTCACTAAATGGTACTGGTTTCTTTCATACCTATAATTATAATATCTGTCCTCATGCAGAGTGTGAAAATATATACATATTTTTGGCATGTATATTTACAAATTTCATTGATTAAATGTAATTTAAGCTTCATCATTTTGCTTGAAGTTGTATTCTCAAGAAAAGATAAAAGTACATAATACATAAACTTTATTTAGTGCCTATTTAGATGCACTATTCATTCAATTAGATGATATCTAGTATCCTGATACTAAGATTTTATGCTTCATTTTTTAAATTTGCATGACTTTTAAAGTAGAAAATATATTCAGGTGGTGCAGAAATTTTAAAGGTAGTAAAGAATATTAACTTAATGGAAAATCTTCCTCATATTTCTTAATCCTAGTCATATAATTCACCTTCCCACAGGCAACCATACAGTAAGTTCTTATTACCTTTCCAGATATATTTACATATATTTACATTATATATATAAACTTACATATATATATACATATATACATATATATGTATATGTATATATGTATATATGTACATATATGTATATATGTGTATGTATGTATATATATATAAACTTATATCAACTGTATATATAAACTTATATATATAAACTTTTATAAAGTATATATATAAACATATATATGCACGTATATACATATACATATACATACAGATATATATGTATATGTATATATGTATATATAAATTTCCCCTTCCTCATTTTTATATTCATATGCCTTCTGTGGTGGTGCCAAATTGTTTTCCAAAGAGCTTGTTCCAATTTACGGTCATTACTAATTTATAAAACTGCCTGTTTTAGTTTTTCCATCAATACTGGGAGAATATTTGCATTTATGTTTCATACTTAAACAAGGTTACATATGCTGGGCATGTTAGCAGGCTGATCAGCACCAAAGTTAAACAATATAAACCTTAATTTAAAAGAATAAAGTTATGTGCATTAACTCTTTAGTGATAAGATTAAAGATTTTGTTAACACGCATCTGAGATCTGAAACAATAAATATATACCCAAAAGCTTTTGGAAGTTCTTGGAAGAGAAGTTTTAATCATCAGAGAAGGTTAAATTATAACTTAAATTTTTCATTTGTAGAAAAATCTCAGTGACATCAGTGATTTTATTTCTATAGAATCATTATCTTTTGTGGGCAATTGATAAGATGTTTTAACCACCTTAAAAACCTAAGAAGAAAAAATCTCAAATGGCAGGATCTCTGCCAAAAACTTTTTAAAAAATTATTTGTTTCCTTGTTGAAAGCCAACTATGTGACTGAATTTTTCCTCATAAACATCACGCAATATAATTTGTCCAACAAGTCTATGAGGTTAATGATATCAATACATATTTTAACACCAGAAAAATGAAACTCCACAATATTAACTAGTTCCAGGTGACACAATTAATATGGTATGGTAAGTAAATGAATAGGTAAATGTTTCCCATAAGTACTAGTCACAAGATAGACAAAACATTGTTGAATGAAAAGATTAAACATATGATAGCTGTATAATTGTGCTAAGCCACCTAAAAAAATATGTCTTACCTCTAAAACAAATGACAAAGAAGGAGTGAAAGGCTTCAGATGACCAAATCTACACAACATTAAGAACACCAAGCAACGGAAAGTTTCCAGTACAGCTGCCTTAGGTCTGAAATAAATATCATTGACATGTATTAGCTTTAATATGTTCTTTGTATGTTTACATGTTATAATTCATATGATGAAACACATTTTTTTCTAATTTTCAAGAAATACACGGTATGTTAATGTATTTAAGGAGCATGTGCCTCTGAGGTGGTTTGAAAACAGCCATCACACTAAGAAATAAAATGCATTTTCTTTTTAAAGAAAATCAGTTCCTAATCAATCTATTGCTTAGTTTGAGCACTGATGAGTTAGGATGAAGCATACACTCAATTAATAAATAAAATATCAAAGAACTAAATTTCTAGGATCCAAAGTAAGTGAGACTCCTGCCACTCACTAAATACTTTTATACTTCATTCATTTCATTTCATTTTGATTTTTTTTAAATAATGTCGATTATTTATTATTGAGAGAGAGAGAGAGAGAGACTGCACATGCAGGAGAGGGTTAGAGAGAGAGGGAGACACAGAATCTGAAGCAGGCTCCAGGCTCTGAGCTGTCAGCACAGAGCCCGACATGGAGCTTGAAATCACGAACCGCAAGATCATGACCTGAGCCGATGCTTAACCGACTGAGCCACCCAGGCACCCCATACTTCATTCATTTTATTTATGTATTTATGTATTTATGTATTTATGTATTTATGTATGTATGTATGTATTTATTTATTTATTTATTTATTTATTTATTTATTTATTACTTCATTCATTTTAAAAATGACTTGCAGGGGTGCTTAGGTGGCTCAGTGGGTTAGGCTTCCAACTCTTGGTTTTGGTTCAGGTCATGATCTCACGATTTGTGAGATGGAGCTGCATGTCGGCCTCTGACCTGACAGCATGGAGCCTGCTTGGGATTCTTTCCCTCTCTCTCTGTTCCTCAGCCCACCCCCCTCTCTCTCTCAAAATAAAAAATAATTTAAAAAAGAGAAAAAAATGACTTGTAAGGAAGATTTTAACTCTTCTAAAATAATGAACTGTCAATTTCTGAAATATTGGGAAAATGGATAATGTATGATTATGCCTAATATGATAGGTAGCACAATTATAGTCCTTTGTTATCTATTTTGTGACGTTCATTTTTTGTATGCATGGTATTCTTAAAATTCAAACTCTAAAATAAGTGAACTAAGCATGTTTATGTATTTGAAACAGCATCAAATATCAAGCACAGGTAAGTGTTTACAAATTATCTTGTAATGATTGGAATGAACAGCTTTTTTTATTAGCATAAAATAAGCTTCTTATGATATTCATTTGTTGGATAACTATTTTTTGTAACAGGTAAATAGTATTGTTATGACAAGTGAATTTTTTGACTAAAATATTCTTGAATTAATCTCATAATACAGACATATTGATTAGTTAATTTAGATTATAATGGTATAAAGAAAAAAGTGAAGAAAATATAAAGTAGTATATTTATTTAACTTAAATATTTCTTCTGCATCTATTTTTAATTTTTTTAATGTTTATTTATTTTTGAGAAAGAGAGAGAGAGAGGAAGAGAGAGTGTGAGCAGGGGAGGGGCAGAGAGAGAGGGAGACACAGAATCCAAAGCAGGCTCCAGGCTATGAGGTGTCAGCACAGAGCCCAATGTGGGTCTCAAACTCATGAACCATGAGATCATGACATGAGCCGAAGTTGGAAACTTAACTTACTGAGCCACCCAGGCACCACTGTTCTGCATCTATTAATTATGACTGTTTCTGTAAAACTGAATACAAATTTTTATACAAAAGAAGAGAACATTTTTTCAAGTATTTTAAACTCAGTTAAAACAGGGTAACAATTTTTGATTTGTTTGTATTCAAGTAATGTGACTTATCTTTTTGTGAATAAGATATAAAATCAAATTAAAATTTTTCTCCTTGTAAAATAATGCTATATAATTGGTATAAGCTATTTTTTAAAATTGGTATCTGGGTAGGTTCCAAGGGAAAGAAAAGGAAATTTCTATTTTATCTTATTTACTTTTTTAAGCTTCATTTATTTACTTTGAGAAAGAAAGAGAGAAGGTACAAGCAGGGGAGGAATAGAGAGAAAGAGAGAGAGAATCCCAAGCAGGCTCTGCACTGCCAGTGCAGATCCTGACTCGGGGCTGGTCCCACAACCATGAGATCATGACCTGACTGAAATCAAGAGTTGGATGTTCAACAGACTGAGCCACCAAGGTAGTCTATAAAATTTCTATTGTAAAACACAATTAATTTCTATTAATTATATTCTATTCTTTGCTTTTTAATCTTTTATATTGTGAGAAGAAATCTACATATAAAGAAATATATAAAACAGAAATGTGCAATTTGATAATTTTTAACAAATCAAGAACCTTGTAACTACCACTCAATATCAGCACCCCCAAAGAGAACTCTTACCTCCTCAATACTTCTACCTTCCCTCTATCTCAGAAAGAATCAGTACCCTTTTATGATAATCATATTCTCTTTGCTCTGTTTTAAATTTATATTTTTACCACATTAGCATAAATGTTTAAAAATTCCTGTATAGGTGTTTCTTTTTACTTTTAATAAATGGGATTGTATTGTATGCACTGTGTGTATCTAGCATCTTTCACTTAGTGTTAATGAGATGCATCTTTGACGTTGCATGTAGCAGCAAGTCATGCTTTTCACTCTTGTATACTGTTCATTGTGTGAATATACTGATATCCATGCATCGATCTGCCTTGTAAAGGACATCAGGACTGTCGGCTACACTTGATTATTATGAAAAATGTCTGAACATTCTTTTCCGTGCCTTTAGACTTCCAGGTAAAATTGTTTATATGTTGAAATTTAGTAAAATCTTCAGTATTTCAAGTTAGTTATCACAATATAAACTCTCCCCTCAGTGTGTGAGCCCTTCATCAGTAGGGATTGTCAATACTTTTAATGATAGTCATGTGGGATAAAAGGTGTTTTCTACTCATAAAATTTGCAAACAGCGTCTCTGATTTGAAGATTTTATTTTTTACTATCTTAATGAGGGTTAATTATTGAAGAACTGACTTTCTTAATGTTATTATAGTCTAAGTAATCAATTTTATCTTTAGGAATAGGGATTTGTGTGTACCATTTAACATTTTTACCTACTTTAAGGTTATAGAGATACATTACTCTGCTATTTTCTGGAATATTGGTTTTCCATTCACTTGTAAATCTACAATCCCCTGGCCCCAGGATTAACTTTTTATGGTGTGAAATATTTGTCAAGTTTATTTTTCTTATTCCTATGTGGAAATCCAATGTTTCCAAGACCATTTATTGAAAAGACAGCCTTTTCCCATAGCTCTGCAGGGACACCTTTGTCACAAATCAAGTATGTATGTATATGTATATAGATATTTCCTAGGTTCTCTGTTTTAATCTTTGTGCCAATAAAGTATGTCTAATTACTGTAGCTTTATAATAAATCTTGATAGCCAGTAGTGCAACTATTGCCATTTTGTTAAATCTCAAGACTGTGTTGACTATTACAGGTCCTTTTCATTCCCATATACGTATGTCTTAGAAATGCCTACCCAATTCCAGAAAAAGCCTTTTTACAATTTTAATTCCAACTGTATTAAATATGTAAGTCAATTTGGTGAGAATTGTAATGTTTATAATACCGAGCATTCCAATCTTTGAATATAGTTATCTCTCCATTTATTTAGTTTAATTATTTTTCATAATATTTCAATAGTTTGACAATGTTCTATAGAGATATTTTACTCATTTTTTAAGTTTTTATTTTAATTTCAGTTAGTTAACATGCAGTGTTATATTAGTTTCATGGGTACCATAGAGTGATTCAACACTTCCATACATCACCCAGTGCTCAACACAAGTGCACTCTTTAACCCACATCACCTATTTCACCCATCCCCACTTTCCACTCCTCTCAGGAAACCATCAGTTTGTTCTCTATAGTTAAGAGTCTGTTTCTTTGTTTGTCTCTCTCCCTCCTTTTTTTTTTCCCTTTGCTCATTTGTTTTGTTTCTTAAATTCCACATATGAGTGAAATAATATGGTATTTGTCTTTCTCTGACTGACTTATTTCTCTTGGCATTATATTCTCTAGCTCCATCCATGTCATTGCAAATAGTAAGACTTCACTCTTTTTTGTGGCTAAATAATATTCCATTATATGCATATAAAATATATCATTATATATAATATATCATCATATGGAATATGTATTATTACATATATATGTCATTACATATATGTAATATATATCATATATTCTTTACCCATTCATCAATTGATAGATTGCTTTGATCCATTTTGAATTTATTTGGTGTATGGTGTATGTTTCATTTTTTTGCATGCGGCTGACCAGTTTTTCCAACACCATCTATAGAAGAGATGAGTTTTTCCCAATGAATATTCTTTCCTGCTTTGTTGAAGATCAATTGACCATATAATTATAGGTTTATTTTTGGGTTTCCTATTCTGTTCTATTGATCTATGCGTCTATTTTTGTGCCAGTACCATACTGCTTTGATCACTACAGCTTTGTAATATAACTTGAAGTCCAGAACTGTGATGCCTCTAGCTTTGTTTTTCAAAATTGCTTTGGTTACTCAAGGCCTTTTGTGGTTCCATATAAATTTTAGAATTGTTTGTTCTAGTTCTATAAAAAAAGAGTTACTGGTATTTTTATAGGGATTGCAATGAATGTGTAGATTGCTTTAGGTAATATAGACATTTTAATAATATTTGTTCTTCCAAAGCATGAACCTAAAATATCTTTCCATTTCTTTATGTCATCTTCAATTTATTTCATCAGCATGCAGTTTTCAGAATACAGGTCTGTGTCACCTCTTCGATTAGGTTTATTACTAGGTACCTTATTATTGTTGCTGTAATTATAAACGGGAATGTTTTCTTAATTTCTCTCTCTGCTGCTTCATTATTGGTGTATAAAAATGCAACAGATTTCTATACATAGATTTTGTATTCTGTGACTTTACTGAATTTATCAGTTCTAGCAGTTTTTTTGTTGGAGTCTTTCAGGTTTTCTATATGGAGTATTAGGTCATCTGCAAATACTGAAAGTTTTACTTCTTCGTTACTAATGTGGGTGCATTTTATACCTTTTTGTGTCTGATTGCTATGGACTTCCAGTACTATATTGAATACAAGTGGTGAGAGTGAACATCCTTGTCTTGTTCCCGACCTTAGAAGGAAAGCTCCTAGTTTTTCCCCATTGAAGATTATATGAGCTGCAGGTGTTTTGTAGGTTGCCTTAATGATGTTGAGGTATGTTCCCTCTATTTTTATCACTTTATGACACTTTTTTTAAAGTCTATTTCTTTATTTTGAGAGAGAGAGAGAACGTATGCAGGAAGGACAAAGAGAGAGGGAGAGAGAGAGAATCCAAAGCAAGCTCTGCACTGTCAGCATGAACCATGAGATCATGCTCTGAGCTGAAACCAAGAGTCAGACACTTAACCAACTTGAGCCACCCAGGCACCTGTGAGGGTTTTTATCATGAATGGATGCTGTACTTTGTCAAATGTTTTTTCTGAATTTATTGAAATGATCATATGGTTCTTATCCTTTCTCTTACTGAGATGATATGTCATGTTGATTGATTTGTGAATACTAAACCACCGTTGCAATCCAGGAATAAATCTCAGTTCATCGTGGTGAACATTATTTTAATGTATTGTTGGATTCTGTTTCCAGTATTTTCTTGAATATTTTTGAATCTTTATTCACCAGAGATATTGGCCTGTAGTTCTCTTTTTTGGTGGAGTCTTTATCTGGTTGTGGTATCAAAATACTACTGGCCTCATTGAATGAATTGGAAGCTTTCCTTCCTCCTCCTTTTTTTTTTTTTTTTTTGGAATAGTTTGAAAAGAATAGGGATTAGTTCTTTAAATGATTGATAGAATTCCCTGGGAAGCTTAGCCCTGAACTTTTGTTTGTTGGAATTTTTTTATTATTGATTTGATTTCTTTGCTGGTTATTAGTTTGTTCAAATTTTCTATTTCTTCCTCATTCAGTTTCAGGAAGTTATATGTTTCTAGGAATTTATTTACTTCCTTTTGGTTGGTCAATTTGTTGGCATATACTTTTTCATAATATTCTTTCATAATTGTTTGTATTTCTGTGGTATTGGTTTTATTTCTCCTCTCCCATTTGTGATTTTATTTGAGTCCTTTCTTTTTTCTTGATAAATCTGGCTAGAGGTTTATCAATTTTATTGCTTTTTCAAAGAACCAGCACCTGGCTTCAATGATCTGTTCTACTGATTTTAAGTTTCTGTATCATTTATTTTAGCCCTAATCTTTATTATTTTCTTCCTTCTGCTGGTTTTAGGTTTGTTTATAGTTGTTTTCCTAACTCCTTCAGGTACAAGGTTAAGTTGTTTAGTTAAGATTTTTCTTGCTTCCTTAGGTAAACCTGTATTGCTGTAATTTCCCTCTAAGAACTACTTTTGCTGCATCCCAAAGGTTTTGAACCATTGTGTTTTGATATTTACTTCTTTCCATTCACTTTTTTCATTCCTTTGTTATTTATTTTTTTTAATTTTTTAATTTTATTTTTTTAAATTTACATCCAAGTTAGTTAGCATATAGTGCAACAATGATTTCAGGAGTAGATTCCTTAATGCCCCTTACCCATTTAGCCCATCCCCCCCCAACCCTTCCAGTAACCCTCTGTTTGTTCTCCCTATTTAAAAGTCTCTTATGTTATGTCCCCCTACCTGTTTTTATGTTATTTTTGCTTCCCTTCCCTTATGTTAATCTGTTCTGTGTCTTAAAGTCCTCATATGAGTGAAGTCATATGATATTTATCTTTCTCTGACTAATTTTGCTTAGCACAATACCTCTCGTTCCATCCACGTAGTTGCAAAAGGCAAGATTTCATTCTTTTTGATTGCCGAGTAATACTCCATCGTGTGTATATGTGTGTGTGTGTGTGTATATGTATATATATATATATATATATATATAAATCCCATCTTCTTTATCTATTCATCCATCGATGGACACTTGGGCTCTTTCCATACTTTGGCTATTGTTGATAGTGCTGCTATAAACACTGGGGTGCATGTGTCTCTTTGAAACAGCATACCTGTATCCCTTGGATAAATACCTAGCAGTGCAATTGCTGGGTCATAGGGTAATTCTATTTTTAATTTTTTGAGGAACCTCCATAGTGTTTTCCACAGTGGCTGCACCAGCTTACATTCCCACCAGCAATGCAATAGAGATTCTCTTTCTCAGCATCCTCGCCAACACCTGCTTTTGCCTGAGTTGTTAATGTTAGCCATTCTGACATGTGTGAGGTGGTATCTCATTGTGGTTTTGATTTGTATTTCCCTGATGATGAGTGATGTAGAGCATTTTTTCATGTGTCAGTTGGCCATCTGGATTTCTTTGGAGAAGTGTCTATTCATGTCTTTTGCCCATGTCTTCAACTGGATTGTTTCCAGTTCCTGTCTTTATTCCATTGGATATTCATTCCTTCTTTGTCAAAGATTAGTTGGCCATACATTTGTGGGTCCATTTCTGCGTTCTCTATTCTGTTCCAATGATCTTAGTGTCTGTTTTTGTGCCATCTATGCACTTTTTGATTTCTTCTTTTATTTCTTTACCTATTCATTGTTTATAGCATATTATTTCACCTCCATGTATTTGTGTTTTTTGCAGATTTTTTATTGTGGTTGACTTCTAGTTCCATACCATTGTGATCAGAATGGGTACATAGTATGACTTCAATTTTTTTCAATTTATTGTTGCTTATTTTGTAGCCTAATATATGATCTATTCTGGAAAGTGCTCCATGTGCACTTGAAAAGAATGTGTATTCTGTTCTTTTAAGATGGAATGTTCTGAATACATTTGTAAAATCTATCTGTTTCAGTGTGTCATTCAAAGCCATTGTTTCCTGGTTGATTTTCCATTTATATGATCTATTGATGTAAATGGGGTATTAACATCCCCTACTATTATTGTATTATTAGCAACTAGTTCCTTTATTAACTATTTTTTGTATTTTTTTAAAAAGCTTATTTATTTTGAGAGAGAGAGAGAGAGAGAGAGAGCATGAGTGGAGGAGGGGAGAGAGAGAGGGAAAGAGAAAGAATCCCAAGCAGGCTCTGCATTGTCTGCACAGGATCCAATGCGGGGCTCAACCCCATGAACTGTGAGATCATGACTGAGCCAAAGTCAAAAGTCAGATGCTTAAACAAATGAACCACCCAGGCACCCTTGTTTTATGTATTTGAATGTTCTCCTGTTGGGTCCATAAATATTTACATTTGTTACATCTTATTGTTCAATTGTCCTCTTTATTGTCTCCTTTATTACTATATGCTGCCCTTCTTTGTTTCCTGTTACAGTCTTGATTTAAAGTCTCTTTTCTTGGAGTGCCTGTGTGGCTCAGCTGGTTAAGTGTCTGACTCTTGGTTTCAGCACAGGTCATGATCCCAGGGTCATGGGATCAAGCCCCATATCAGGCTCCAGACTGAGTGTGGATCCTGCTTAAGATTCTCTCTCTCTCCCTGTGTCCCTCTCCCCAACGCATACTCTCTCTAAAACAAATCAAAACAAAAAACTATACTATTGGTATTAGCTTATTGCTACCTCTCATAAGTATATGCAACCAATAGAATTATAATCTTTAAAATGTGAGATCCTGATTCTTCGGATCTGGGTTAATTATTTCAGAGGGAACTGTGACCTATTTTTCCATTTTATTAGTTCATGGCTCTGTAGGTACTTTACTTCTAGTCTAGAAAAGTAGGGATAGAGAGCCCCCCAAAATAAATTATAAACACAAGTGTTTATAGGTGCATGTTCTAAACCATCCCATTAACCAGTATGTTCATTTTGATCTTGATGATTTGGTGACTGATAAAACTCCAGAATCTGCTGTTATTCCAGAACACCAATTAAGCATTCCTTGGGAAAGTAACATAATATTTAATATAAATTAAGCATGTGTTTCCTGGACTTTTATTTTTACAATTTCCTGAAAGTAATGGTATTGGTTACCTACTTAAACAATTACACTACAACAAAGATAAGATCTCAAGAATGACTGAGTTTTTTGTTTTGTTTTGTTTTGTTTTGCAGTTTTTCACCAAGTTACAGTATATGTAAACTGTAGAATACGTGAATTTGGGAGTCACATTGTTTGGGTTTCTACTGTGTTCTATCTCTTACTATCTGTCTGTCTGACTTTTTTAGCCTGTAAAATGGGCTTTATAGTAATTCTTATCTCAGGGCGTTGTTGTAAGAATTAATAACATATTCCATGGCACATATTAAGTGCATAAATATAGGTATTAGTATTAATATTAATATTTGATAAATACTAAGTAATAATGAATAGGTATTTTTCTACATACTTCCTACCGTAAATGCATTTAAAATTTTTTTTTTCAACCTTTATTTATTTTGGGGACAGAGAGAGACAGAGCATGAACGGGGGAGGGGCAGAGAGAGAGGGAGACACAGAGTCGGAAACAGGCTCCAGGCTCTGAGCCATCAGCCCAGAGCCCGACGCGGGGCTTGAACTCCCGGACCGCGAGATCGTGACCTGGCTGAAGTCGGACGCTTAACCGACTGCGCCACCCAGGCGCCCCCATAAATGCATTTTAAAATTGTGCAAGTGAATGCATTTTCTCACTAGGGTAGTATTTAAAGCAAGATTCTTTAAATATGCTGTGTGAGGGAAAGGACATACACTTTAAGTACATAGCACACACATTCTGGCATATATGTGAACTGTTCAATGGCAAAGGAAAAGTACCCAATATGTTTCATATTTTATTAATTACTCAGAATTATGGTCTATGTTTTGCCAAATTACTCATTACACTTATAAGTTTTCCTTATAACCTTAAACAACCTAAATCTCATTTAAAAGGCTTAGATTGTAAATGCATTCTTGATTTTAAAAATTGGATAAACTACACTGTTTAACAACATACTGTGAAATTATAGTTTCAACTTTATTTTTTAATAACAAATGTTTGATGACTATTGAAGTTTCACATATATTTTTAAGACAACATTATAAACTACACAAAAGGAAAGAATCTCACTTCTTACCTTTGATCCAGAAGAAATCCAATGGAGGTCAATGTCAGAATAATGAAGCAAACCCTCAGAAGGAGGGTAACTTGTGATAGTGCCTGTCAAGCAAATACAGAGACCAAAGATTCTTTAGGAGAGTTCTCAAAAAGAACATTAGAACTAAAAGCTGTCAAGAAAACCAGCCTCAGATTTTATTTTATATTACACCATTTGTCACTGGCATTTTTCAAAAAGGCTAATTATGCAGCAGACATTTTGGTTTCCTTAATGTCATTTAATTATCTTGCTGAACACTTGGGAGAATCAAGTGGACACTTCCACAGAACTATTTTGTTTAAAATATTCTTTCTAAAAATTCTCCTTTAAAGTTATGACTGTCATAATTCTTTGAAACACCTGTGCCCCACATATGGAGAAATCACTTACATTTTTATGAATAAATAGCACAGTCCAATAGTTATTTTTATTATCACAAATTCTTTGTGGCTTCAAACCCAACACTGTTTTTAATACAGAAAATATTTAAAGCAGAACATGTTTATGCGTGCCAACACATAAATAAAACATATTGCACAAATATATATTCATATTTGATGAAATCTACAGATTTCCTATGTACATGCCAAGGGTTATATTTTCAATTATTGTAATAAAACATTTTAATCATAATTATAAATGAATTATGCATTTTGTTTACATGTCAAAATTTAATAATGTTTATTGAGCATCTACTATTTTATAGCTTCTATGTTATATGTTTCATATATTTCAATTCTTTTCTTTAGTCCCAACAACCTTACAGATAAGGTATCATTATATCTGCTTCATATATGAATAAGGTAACTTTTCCATCGTCACATAGAAATAAATAACACCTCTGAAATTCAAAATACCTTTCCCTGACCTCAAAGTATGACAATGGTGGAATAAATATGAGCACAAACCTAAACAGTCAGGGGCAGAGAGGTTGAAGAGCTAATATTTAGGGTCAGATGAATACTGTTTTCATGTGAGAGTGGATCTGTAAAAGCAAGAAGTTGGATGCACACCCCTTGAATGATTCCCCTACTCACTGATGGTGTTTATGTTGCATCTTAATGAGAACACCAGAAGTGTGACACAGCAAAGTGGCTAATAGAGTTATCAAAACATGCAAACACTCTTTCTCTGCTTTTTCATGAAATACCTAGAGGTAATTTCAACTCATTTATTAACTAATATATATACCTACAAAAACTGCATCTGTCCACAGTTTTAAACAGTAAGCAAAAGCCATCAATCACAAACACTGTTCACGTCCAATACCCCCTCTCCACACTGCCTTATACATCAAGCCTGACCTCACAGCCAACTTATAACACCTCTCTATTCAGTATCGTATGCTTGGATGGTACCTGGAATTTAAAGGGATTTAAAAGCTTCCAAAGAAATAGTTTTCTAGACGAGTATTGATGAGTAATCAAAAATATGAATAAAAAATATCGATTTGTTTTGGAGTATGGGGACTAGGTAGGTATCAGATATAAGAGGGAAAGCTCAGTGGACACCAGAATGTTTTAGTGGAGAGCTATAGAGTGCTATTTGGATATGTGGAATTCAGCAATGACTGCTTTGGGACAATGCAGCAAAAGTGCCAGAAAATTATTTTCAGGGTGGTAGCAGTAACTAGGTCTGTTTAAGTAGATTAATGGCTGTTTAAGGGATATGTTCTAAATACTCCAAGAGCTTCAATTTCTTCTTAGAATAAAACTCAGAAGTCCTTACTCTGGCCCATATATAACATATCCCCTTACCATATTGCCCCCTAGTAATCTCTCCGCCTTTCATATCACAAATTTTGTTCTTCTTTCAACATGGCAAGCATCCTTCCCACTCAAGTCTGTTTTATTTACTGTTGCTTCTATTGGAACAACTTCCCCCAGGGATCCTTAGAATTCATTCCTTCATTTCACTGAGGTACTATTCAAATCGACATCCTTGTCTGTCATATATAAAATAGCACTTTTTCATAATCATCTATAACCTTATTCGTTATATTGTTCTCCATACAACACTTTTGTACAATTATTCATTTATACACTTATCATTTCTATACAATTGTAGGTCTGTCCATTCTTTTGTTTTTGTTGTCTGTCCCAGCCCACTAGAATGTAAGCTCCATTAGAGGTTATGTTTTGTTATTCACTGTTATATCTCAAGCATCTAGAACATTTCCTGGCACATAGTCAGTACTCAAATATTTTTCTTGAATGACTGACCAAATGAATGAATATTTTATTATATTTTTGTTTTAATGTCCATGCCTTTGATATTAATAATTTCTTAAATTATCAATTGGTTTAGTCAATACTTTAACACTTTATAGCATTAAATATATAATTTCCTATCAGTGTTTTAGTTTATTAAAATTAAATTATATTAAATGAGTTAAAATTTGGTATTTCATAAATTAATATCAATAATTTAATATCATATATTAAGTGTTTCAAAGTGTTAAATATGTTAAATATTAAATCCTTTAATATTTATTTCATTCCTTAAAGAACAGAATTGTCCTAAAGACAAGAGTCCACTTCTTTATTTAACTTCTAAGGTTTTCCATAGAGCATCATTTGATAAGCTAATTAAGGCATATAATCAATTAGTTATATCTAATTTCTACATATTCATTTCATAAATGTTTATTGAGCGTGTGCTAGCCATCATAGTAGGTATGAGTTTAAGAAAGTGATCAAGATGGACAAAATCTCTACCCTAGAAAACATACTGCTTTAATCCCTGATTATATCATCATAGGCCAGCTATACTAGAGCAAAAAGGGAAAAAAACAAACAAACACATAAAATAGGATGGATAGGCTTTGACCATAAACATTTAGACTCCTGTGTTTTAAACAATATGACTTAAAGACTGTTAGTTTTTTATAACAAATAAAACTTTATTTTTCATTGGGTTAAATCTCATTTCATACATTCCACTACTGGTAAATCTTTTATGTAAAATATTGCTGTCCTAAAATGCTAAGATGGAATTATTCTAAATTAACCTTTGAATGCATTATAAGTTTTTATCACACACACAAACACAAAAACATACGAAGAAGACCATAACTATGAAAGTTTTATCAAGCAAGGAATTATTTTTCCTTTTTAAAAGTTATCTTTCAAATCAGCAGTTCAGTTGCCCTTATTTCCATTGAAGTTTCCTGGTGCAGCAATCACTGTACAAATTTGTATGCCTGAAAAACTCTACTTCTGTGCAACTTACTTTTAAGGAAAAAACAAAACAAAACAAAAACAAAAAAACACCTCAGAAGCAGCATTATTACATAGAAATTCTAGTAGAATTACATGTTTGATGCAAACTGCATAATCAATGAGTTGTGGGAATCCTTCCTCTGCTCACTAATATAAAGAAGAAAGCTTTTTGCTTCTTGACTGGGGATATCACCCTGTTAACATTACATGGAAAAACACTGTTGGTCAACATAACTACCTTTCATACTTACCCACCTGACAAATCTCACAGAGGGAGGTATCAGCTCCATACGCTGTCATAAAATACTCCTATGCCTCTATGTAAACAAATTCTTTTTTAAAGCTTTGTTGTTTCGTCAAAAATGCTTTGATAATATTTTCTATGATTTTTTTTTCAAAGGACTTCAAAATGAAGATGTCTGGATTTGGGGATTCTAACAAGGTAGTACGCTTTTAGGAGTTTGTCTAAAAGGTGTCTGAGAAGAACCACTAAAGTAATTATTTTGATTCAAAATGCTTCTCTTCACAAACGTTGTTATAATGAGGTCAGAATCACCTAATACTTAAACCTTTGTGACTTGTGATGTGAAGGCAGCAGACTGGGTTTGCTGGCACAGCTGCTAGTCTGCCTCACCCAATCTGTGACTGTGGGCTCCACCTTCCAGAAGCTGTAGAAATCCACGGAAAGTGCCAGTCGAGTCCAGTATACCAGACCATGCATGGGAGAAAACCATGGAGGTGAGAGAAGGATTAGTAGGGCTTGTAATATTAGAGCTTACTAAGGACTGGCAATAGTTCATGGCCAGGCTGGATAACCTCACTGGGCACTGGGTAGAGAAGACAGAAGGGTCTTGACTGAGTATCAGTTAATCATTAATCCCAGGGTGAGCAACCTCAGAATGAAAGGTTACACAACAGTTGCTGGAAAAGATCTATTTTGACACGATATCTTTCTTAGTTGTTGAGTAAAACTATTTGGGGGATCATTGAAACTACTCTAAATTATCAGTGTTTGCTTCAAGATCTCACTGAAATCTGTACACCAACTTTCGCTATACTTGTGATAGAAAACTCTTATTATTTTTTTCACTAAGAAATAAATGGAAATATAAGCTATATTTCTTTCAGTTATTCCCCAAAACACAAAAAAAACAGGAAATGTTAAAGGACAGTCTCAGAAAGACAAATTTTCTTTTCATGAGGATTTCTTTTATTAAGAAAATATGACTCCTCAGAACTGTGTATTTAGACTTTGAGTTTCCAAAGTTGAGTTAAAATGTCTAATTTTTATACATTTTTCATAAATAAAACTAGGATCTTAATTCAAATTATAAGAAGCTTATAATTGGATTTATTATTAGTATTAAAGGAGCTACCTGATAGTGATCAAATTTTGGGACAATACTAATAATATGAAGATATGTTCAATTTCATAGTTAATATTTCACTATTTAATGTAAATTATGTTTTTAATGTGTGATTTCTCACTTAATTATAATACAATTTAGTGTACAAAAATTATATTTTTCATTGGAACTCACAATGAGCACTTTTCTAAGTTCCTGAAGCTTATGTTCATCAGACAGGTAGTTTTTTAAAATATCCTTCCTTTAATACACACATATTACATTATTTCATAGCTTTCAGTTATAACTGATGCTCATTTTGGCTCACATTTCTTTTTTTCACATTACTTCAGTTACCACCTAAAAACTTTAGGAAATTAAATTAAATCTCAGTGGACTGCACTGGAAGAAGAAATTAGACACTGGATACTGACCTGAGAGATTTCATGTAAGACCTAAGCTAGATCTAATTTGTGCAAGTGACACTGTAATACAAGAGTACAATTAAATATATCGACTTTATTCAAAGAGTCTCTTAAAATATGTCAACATGAAAACTTTAGTTACAAAACTGTAGTCCCCATAATATTTTACAGAATACAGCATACAGGGGAATTCAAAACTGTAAAAATCTGTTTCCAAATTTATATTGGATATTCTCAGATGCCTCATTAACTTGAAATATATCATCAAATAATCTGTTAAAACCTATATGCAGTAACTTTATTACACATTCTATTATAAGACTGTTAAATATTCAAATTCTTTTGAGTGTGTCTATTATTGAAAGGATAGCATTGCTTTTACAGTTTTACTTTGGAAACATGCTAGTGTGTCCATATTTTCATTTCAAACGTGTATTCATGATATCACCCCATGAACTGGACCCTGGCAGCTAAGGAATTGATTTCCCAAGCATTACTAAACCAAAATCAACAGAGAAGTCTGTGGGTCATATCACTAAACTAAACACTATATATTTAAATGTATGCATTTCAAGTTTCAGCAAGAAAGGAATGTGCCTTTTACACCTTTGTGGTGGCCATCAAATTGCTTTTTTGACTCCCAAAGTTATTTATACAGAACTTGCACACATAAAACAAGTAAGTATTTATCTACTCTGGTATATGCATAAACAGAAAAGGCTGTGGGACCACAGCAGGGCCCCCAATTACAAGTCAGCCACAACTTTTCTATGTGATTATTGGCTACAGTGAATCTGGAAAAAAAATATTGCTGTTGGATGTTAATGTCTTCATATGCTTTTAAACATCCCTGAGACGAGAATGGCACTATAGAATCTTGCAAATAAGCAACCTTTTTTTCCTAGTTGCACAGCATGTTTTTAGCAAAGAAAAACATGTGTGGGAAACAAGCAAATACACCTTTCAAAATTAATTTGTGTCAGGAATGAAGCTATTTCCAACTCTAATTTCAGTCTGAAAAGGATTTCAACACTTGGCATTTCTCTTTGTCAATATATCTATACGAGTTTCTGTTTTTTATGGCAGCAGAAAAATCTTGTGATGCCTTGCTATAAGTTGAATCTTTTAATATACACCGGGGCTAGCCTCATTTCTGCCCAGGAAGTACTCACTCATGCATATACCCTGAAATCTCTTGGTGAATTTAAGAGTTTCTATTTAAAAATCAAAATGGATAAATTTATTTTTTAATTGTTTTCAATGTTTACTTATTTTTGAGAGACAGAGAGAGAGATAGAGTGCAAGTGAGGGAGGGACAGAGAGAGAGAGGGAGACACAAATTCTGAAGCAGGCTCCAGGCTCCGAGCTGACAGCACAGAGCCTGAACCCAAGAACCTCAAGATCATGACCTGAGGCGAAGTCAGACCTTAACCGACTGAGCCACTCATATGCCCTCAAAATGGGTAAATTCCTTATTGTGTTTCTATGAATTGGTATAATTTATTTTGGGATTTTGTTTAGTGCAACTAAAAAAGTTCGATTAACACAAACTATGCTCGACAGTGATACATACATCAAGAGTTAGATATTTAGATGTGGATGATGTAGCTTTTCTTCTGGTTTCATTCAACCATGGAAAACTCTATGAATACATACATATTTCAGTAATTAGGTAAAAAAACTAAGATAACAAAATGGAAACTAGAATTTATTGTTTTTTGTTATAATCAGTAAAGTCTATTAAATATTTTCCTGTAGGTTTTTAAAAGTCATTGTTTTTGGACAGAGAGTACATATGAACTTATCTATTGTCACTACTTGTAACAATGTTTGGTTATTAATTTTAAATGCAAAAAAACACAAACATATATGAATAATACCAATTAGTAAATTCTTTCAATAATGATGAAAGGTAAAATGGGCCTTCCTTAATATATAATCTAGTAATGGCTATAATTACTTTCGGTAAATCTATTTTATTAGCAGAATACCCAGACACACACTATTGGTTGCTCAGCCAGAAAATATCTGCCATTTCTTCTGTTCTAATACTATGCTGATTTTGTGTAGGTATAAGGAAGTAATGTGCTCAAGGGGAAAGTGAGCTCTTTATCCCCAGGGAATAAATTATGCTTGGTATAATTCATTCATGGTTAATTCATGAGCTGGTATTAGTTATTGGTTCAGTGTGGACATGTGAATTAGTCTTGAATAATGAGACATGAAAGAATATTTCCTGGGAAATATTCTGGGGCTTTTTTTCCTCCTTCCTCAATAAAATGAAATTTACAAGATGTTCTAGAAGAAGTGAACTTGCTGCCTGTGAATACAGGATGCCTGAAGTTTCTGTAATTATCTTATGATGATGAAAGTCAAGAGAATTATAGAGAAGACTTTTTGGAAGCTCTGCATGTCTGAACTGGTGAACTAACAAATCCCAGGAACACTTGCCTCTAAATTTCCAGTTATATTTAAGACATATTTAATTGGATATTCTGTTTCTCAGAGCAGCAGATATCTAAAAGACACTCATGCCATAGACAATTTAAGTGAAGGTATCCTGCAAGAAAGTTTATATATTATCATGTATTTTATAAGTGTTTAAAGCACATTTTTTTGAAA
Source organism: Prionailurus viverrinus (assembly GCF_022837055.1). Classification (NCBI taxonomy): domain Eukaryota; kingdom Metazoa; phylum Chordata; class Mammalia; order Carnivora; family Felidae; genus Prionailurus; species Prionailurus viverrinus. The sequence goes on from NC_062562.1 coordinate 108,712,724, forward strand.
AAAATATTAAATCATATATTTATATTTATCAGTGAGAAGGATTTATAGATATCTAACATTTGTTACTTTTGTCTACTCAATTTTATTTCCTTTTTCCTATATACTATCATCTAGTAAATTTTCTTTCAAGCCATTCTTTCTTCTTCACTGACCATGAGGATCCTGTGGAGTAGACCCTGTTCTCCCATTAATGGAATGATAACACTGACTGGTTCAGGGACAACCAGATGAACCAAACCATAACATCAGACTCCAACTTGTGTCCTTAATTTCTGCAGTTCTTTGTTTGGTGGCATTTAAAGCTAGAGCTGCTGGTAGCCATCTTGTCACCATGAAGGCTGAGTCTATAGGAGAATCTGCACTGAGAAAAGCACAGCTACAAAGAAAAATGAGAAAGCTCCTGGTAACATTATTTGACTCATTGCATCAGCACTGCCTGAAGAAGAAATAGTCCGAACTCTTCAGTTATAGGAGTTAATAAATTTACCCTGGGTTGAGCATCTGTCACATACAAGAAGTGAGTCCCACCTAACACACTCAATAACCTACTTCAAGTAGACTTCTTTCTTGTAATTCACTGGTAGAAGAAGTATGGAGTATTTGTAATTGTTCCAGTGGCATTACTAGACTAGGAATAATAAAATGGTATGTAATTATTAAGAATGATTCCGTAGGGTTTGATATTAAATTATTAAAAATAACCCTCTAGTGTACCCATTTTTTCCACATATATTATTTGATAATTTCTATTACATATAGCATTTTAAAAACTGATATCTGTAAATAGCACAAATTTGTTCTTTGAAAAAAAGTAATTTATTTTTCTTGAATTCATGGTCTACTGATCCAATTTGTATTCATTTAAATTTCTTTCTGGATTTTTGCATCTTTTTTGGACTTTTCCACACTATTCTTTATGTATGAAGATAACTTGTCATGTTTTATTTTTATCTCATTGTCTTTTATCACTATATAATGTTTTTTTTTAAATAACGGATGACTCTATTAATACACTAATTTTCTCTTGATCTGGCTTTAAATTCTTAAATAGATCATTGACTTTCTCATATCTGTTATCACATCTTTGTGTTCTAGAAATTTAATGTGATTATTAAATGTGCCTTATCATTTTGATAGTCTTGCTTTTTAGATTTTCATAATTTTAATTTCTTTTTAATTTCATCTTCTGTATCTTCAAACATACTAAATTTACTAAATTTATATTCTCCTTCAATTTCTAACATCTGTTGTTTTTGAGAGTTTGGGTCTGTTGTTTGTTGTTTCTGCTAATGCTTTGTCATGATGGCTTGCTTTCTCCCAGAATGTTCCTGTGCTTTTTAACTGAGTTCATAATCATTGGAACTTTATCTGTGGGAATACTCTGACACTTGGGTTTAAGGGGATTGCCCCAAGCATGCTTTGAACATGGGTCTTTTAGACACATGAGACCTAATCTGAGGACACTTTAAATTAAATTCTTAGTTTAGGTTTATAAATTGATGGTTAGTATAAATCCCAGACCCATATCTGAATGAGAGTTGGTTTGTGGTTAAAAATTCTCAAGGAAGACTTTTTATTCTGCCTCCCCAAAGCCGAGTCAATATCAATAGCATATAATTTGATAGACAGTCTACACAAGAACATTTTGGGTATAACTAATTTATACTTGATAGTCTAGAAAAAAAATAATTTACCTGTTTAAACAGGAGATAGTGCCAACATTAAAGCAGAAATTACAGAAAAGAATAGAGCACAACTATAAAATGGGGAGTTAATTTTCATTTTCAGATAAAGTGACAGATAATTTTCTCACAAAATTTTACTTACAGCTTTATCTGCGAAGGTCTCTTCATAAAATGCTAGCATCAAAGCAAACTGTACAACTGCATATATCCTCAATAGATGAGACACCGATGATGAAAAGGGAACTTCTTTCCCGGTGACCTAGGAAGACAAGAAAGAAGCTTTATTTTGCTCCCTGGCTTATTCTACTCATTGACATTCACACCAAGTAAAGAGGAGATGTGTAAAAGAAAGGAAAAGCTTTGCTACTTTTTTTTTTCCCAAAATCACTCACATTCTTTTTCATTTTTATAGAAAAACATAAAAGTTCAGAAACTTGTTTTTCATTTCAGAAGCATCATGATTATGATTTAGTCTACTTTATAACAAACTGGTATAAGAATTGATTCAGCAACATGTACTGATGACAAATACAACTAAAATGAACATAAAAATATGAATACAGAAACATGTCGAGGATTGTAGATGAAAGTAAAGAAAAAGAAAAAAATGGAAGGTGATTTTTAGTAGTGGAGATAATCATGCCTGAAAGGGAAATATTACATTATTGGAAACAACTTTCCTAAATTATGGAGTTTCCAAAAAATACCACAACTCTACTTTCATAATGCAAATTTAGGCATAAATATGACTTCAGAGTATTCACTTTGGATTATCTATTGAAAAATAGAAAAAATAATAAATGGATCACAGCAAACTAAACTTTTTAGAGCTGAAATAAAGCAAATCATTTTCATCTATATCAGATTAGCTCATTGTTACATAACTGATTTTGAACATAACTAAAAATATCTGGGAAATTTCAGCAAAGCAGCTTCCATAACTGGATGAAAAAACATCCTCATTTGGATCAAGAGTTTTAAAATAACAATATTAAAATAAAAAAAGATATTATTTCCATATAATATTGGCTAATTTTATACTTACAATTATCTTTGAAACCAACAATAGCTTACCCTTTCTGTTGCTTTCAGGTTACTATTAATGACAGTTATTTTAATAAGGAACCACAATATATATCCTGAAAGGTTGAAAAGAAAATCCTTTTTTTCATCTCTATAAGAATTCCAGATTGAAATTGAATTTTTCATTTGGTTTCCAGGGTTTGAAATCTCCACCTCACTTATTTTTGGGTTTTAATGTGATTTCTGAATTTAATGCTACTGCTGTACCTCAGAATGAATAAGGTTATGATCTAATCTAATAACCACATCATCTTGGTGTGGCTTTTGACCTTCCATTCTAGAAACTTTATTTATTTATTTTTTTAATTTCAGTATAGTTGACACACAATGTGACATTAGTTTCAGGTATACAACTTAGTGTTGTGACAAATTCATACATTATGCTATGTTTGCTACAAGTATAGCTACCATCTATCCTGGTATACTGTTATTACAATATCATTGACTATATTCTTTATGCTGTGACTTTTATTCCTGTGACTTATTCATCCCATAACTGTAAGTCTGTACCTCCTACTCCCCTTCATTCATTGGCTGTGCCAATTTAAATTCCCACCAACAGGATACGGGGATTCTTTTTCTCCACATCTTCACCAGGACTTGTTATTTCTTGTCTTTTTGATTTTAGCCACTCTAACAAGAGTAAGGTGATATCTCATTGTGGTTTTGATTTGCATTTCCCTGATGATTAGCGGTGTTGACCATCTTTTCATTCTTTCATGAACAAAATGAAAGCTAGACTGAAGCATCTTTAAGGCTCCATCTCTAATGTTTTAGGATTCTGTGACCCAGTAACATATGTTTGTGTAGTTTTTGCACTACATAAAGCTTCTTTGCTGTAGGTTTGAGTGGATCTGAAACCTAGCCTCTGCTGCTCTGCCTCCGAACCAGTCTCCCCAGTAAGAGGCAGTGTCATCCTGGGAGAAGGCCCTCCTCTTATCTGCCGCTAGGTGGTACCTACTCAGTAAGTTATGCACCACAGGGCTGTATCTGCTGAAGGGAACATCTTTTTTTTCAGATCTTCATGAAGTCAACATACATACAGGCTGGCTGTCGACCTGACGATATGATACTAATCTTTACCATCACCAGCATGAACTCTATTTACCTCTGGGATTTCTTCACTTAGTCCAAGTCTTGGTTTACCTGGACTCCATCCTGGTCCTTTAAATAGGACAGAAAACTTATTGAAGAATCCAGGTGTGGCCCAGAATGTAGTCCATATGTAAACTAAATGGTGGCACTAGAAGAACAAAAATAGAGCTTATTTAAAAAAAGAAAAACTCATAACAAAAATATTAAGTACAACTAATCATACATTTTATTTTCTTTATTTACTGTTCAATGACATTTGTATATTTTTTTCTGTAATATACAGGTTATGTGTAATGTGGTTAATGTAGATTAATGTGCAGTGGCATTCCAAATTGTAATTCATTCTATTCATTCTGTGTCCTTTAAGTGTGTTCTTGTCAATATTTCTGAAGTGCCACAAAATTATAATTTTGAAGTTAAAGAAGAGGACAATTATTCAGAAAACAGCACAATAGAAAAAAAATGAGTTAACAGCTTTGCTTCCAATGGAATTAACCAGCTCTTGTGAACTCTACATCCGCATCTAATGATATTCTTTCTAGAGTCTTGCTAAATGGATATTAAAGTTGAACACAGAAACACACAAATATTAAAAATAGCCCTTTATTTGCTGTATTGAGTTATAGACAATCATATTTAAGGAAACATATTCAAAGCCATTTCTGCATCTTTTAGCAGGATTCCACATTCTTTAAATAACACATTTGACATGTGCAGTACTTAAAAGTATGCTCACGCATGAGAAGTACTCAGTAAATATTAGAAATTAGGGTAATTAGACATATATTCCATCCATGTGATAATAATGCATCATAGGTTAAAAATAGTCCTAGAGGTTGTACATCAGCTACAGACGCTAGAAATGAGTTCTATTAGAAGTGAAGTAAAAAATTAATGTACAAAGAAGTTTTGGCTCTATGGGAATTTGTGGTCTCATTGGCATTTTCACTGTCTGTTAAAAAATTTAAACTGCTAGGATTATAAAACTGGTTTTAAAATTGCTTGAAACATTACAATAAGTAATCTGAAGCAATTAATGAACAATGTAGGGTTTAGTGGGGCAGATTTTAAAGTGAATAGAAATTCCAGATAGAAATTTACACTGGGGCTTAATAATAATAATAATAATAATAATAATACAAAACTTACTGTGCTTAGGAATTATAACATATATTAATATACTTATCTGATCTGTTATTTTGAAAACTGACAACATTTCATTGGTCTCGTTGTAGACATAGCCATGAGAAATACACGGTGACTTTTTAAAATAAGGAGTACTTTCCCACTTATTTGCATTCCAATTTTCCCACTTATTTGCATTCCAATGCCCTTAAAGTCCTGGACTCCAAATGAGAGCAAAGTGAATGTCCTATACCCAATATACAGGGGGGACAAACCCCTCTCCACCTAGTGGAGGTCATCCTCTGTTGCTTTTGACACGTCTGAGGGAAAGGTGAGAAATTTAGCGGAATATAAAGGAATACCAGTGAAAGTAAGTATATGTTTTTGTAGGTTCAAGAACTCCTAATTCACTCAACGTTGCCAATATGACATTTTTGACAATGTAAGTGAGAGTCTAGAAGCCTATGTCTTGTACACAGTTGTGATAAGGAAATTTTTACATGAGGACAGAGGCCTGGGGAACTGAACCTGACACAGATTCAACATCAGCTCATAAAAAGTCTAATCATCTGATTTTTGTTTCCCCCAAATCCTGTCATCTAACTCCTTGTGCTGCTAGTGTTGTGCGGTTTTCAGCCTCTCATCTGTCTCAGCGATGATCCCCTTGCCCTCATCAGGAGTGTACGCTCCCATATCCTTGCTACTTAAGGATCAGAAGGAAACAACAGGTTCTGCAGCTCCTGGGAGCTTGTTAGATATACAGAATCTTGGACACACCTCAGAGCCAGTGAACAGAATCTGGGCTAAATTTAGTAAGATTCTTGCATGATTCATATGCACATAAAGTTTCAAAGGCTCCTTTCCAGAGGACAAAGACCAAGCTTTTAATGTCCTTATTACAGAGATAAGACTATACCAAGTGAAAAGGTAGTTCTCAATGTATTACTTTTAAATTAATTTCAATTCTATAAAGTTTATTAAGAAAGTACTCTGAAATATTTGCTAATATTCTCCTGAGGGATATAACTTTAGGAATGCCCAACACAGAGAGAGGGAAAGACAAAGAGACAGAGCTGGCCTACAGTTGAGAAGGAAGAAAATGAATGATCAGCTTTTCTCACTTGATAAAAACACCATTCATTTGAAAAGTGGAGGCAATTTGTGACGGCCTTTTCTATGAAGAGGCAGTACAGTGTAAAAGTTAAATTGAGTTAAGCAAGTCTTGGGCTTGGCCTGCAACACTCCTTGGTTATGTCTGAATCTGACAAGCTGTGTATGGCTGGTTGAATTATTTAAATCCTGGGAAATTCAGCCTCACCCACTAAAAAACGAGGATTAAAAAGTATCTCTATGTCATAAGGTTTAAGTAAGAGTTTCATTAAATATGCATGCTGAGCTGCTAGCAATACCCTGTACATAGTAAAAGCTCAAGAAATGTCCATTTATTTTGTTATTTTAACTTCCTTAAAAACTTTTAAGAAATAGGATCAGAGAGCAGACCTGACGGGAACCTGTAATTACCGCCCTTCCCAAATGCTATAATCCCGGTGCTATGTACAGAGCTGTCACTGCCTGACCTCTTCAGCTTCTCAAGCATTCTTATCTTTTTCTCATTTGCTAGTCCCTAACCCCAGGAGTGTTTGTGGTGCTCTGTTGCTGACGGATCAGAGCTTCACAGACATTCCTCATTTCTCTAGTGCCAGCCATTGAGATCAGTGAACAACCAATACCACATGTCTAACAGAAAACTGGTCTGGGGCTACAAGTCTTAGCAGGTGAGGTAATGTGCAGACCTAACCAACTCGTAATAGCTCCTGACATTTAGGTCCAAGTAGAATAGGGCAAAGGCCTCATGTTGAATTTCTAACCAGAGTCATGCGGACTTGAAGCAAATATTTTTCTTACTGTGGTATCAGCCTTTATAATGCATTTACTACTGTTCCTTCTGAATCCATGAATATATTTCAGGTCTATTCTGAGAAAGAATATGTTTGCTTGAAGGGCTATTTTTGAAAAAAAATTCTCTGTAGTAGGTATATTTAAAAGTTCTTAAAATGAGTTGTTTTCAAACACATTTTGCCCAAGTTAATTCAAGATTTTGCTTGAGTGTCAGAGTTACTTCTAGCTTCTTTTATGGTTAAAAAGAAAATTTCTTTTCAGGATAGTGTGAGGTACTTTCACCTTTCAACAACTGATCTTTATTTTAGCTATAAAATTTGTGAAAGGATATAACCAATTCAGAAATAATAAAATCAATTACATTACCTGCACCATGAATGGTTCAAATGTATTAATGGGATGCGTTAGACCATATACAACTTTTTCATTTTCTGCCTCGAATGTCCCTGGAAGATAAACATTAAGGATATGATCTTTGACTTTCTATGAGCTTAGGAGGTAAGTTAATATTTTTATGTTCACATATATTTTACTTACCAAAAATTCTATCCCATATAATAAGAACGCCAGCATAATTTTTGTCAATGCAATAACGGTTTCTGCCTATGACACACAATATTAAAAGAAAAAAAAAGGTTTTGAAAAATGAAGTTATACTTTTGAAACATCTTATTGTATTTTAGAACCCATTCACAAAATTAAGACTTATGCAACAAAATGATTTTCCTAAGAATCTCTTTTCACTGACAACATTAGATTATTTGCTAAGTAAATTGCTTTTATTTTATTTTTTTCTATTGAGTTAATTTTACCAAAATGACCAGAGAATTCCTTAAAACTACATATATATTTGGAATTTCCCCAGATTTCTTTTTCAGAGAGTGAGAGAGAGAGAGAAAAAGAGAGAGAGAAACAATGTGTGTGTGCATACAGGGGAGGGGCAGGGGAGAGGGAGAGAGAAAATCTCGAGCAGGCTCCATACCCAGTGCCAAGTAGGATGTGGTCCTCGATCCCATAATTTTTTAAAAAATGTTTTTGTTCTTAATTTTCCAGTTGTTTAGAAATCTGGCATAATTTTGAGTAATTTTACTTTTTAAAATTTTACTTTTTACTATCAAAGAGTAGTGTGTCTGGTGGCTCAGTCAGTTAAGCTCCCAACTTCAGCTAAGGTCATCATTAAACTGTTCATGAGTTCAAGCCCTGCATCAGGCTCTGTGCTGACAGCTCAGAGCCTGGAACCTGCTTCAGATTCTGTGTCTCCCTCTCTCTCTGCCCCCTCCCCACTCCCGCATGCATAGTCTCTCTCTCTCTTAAAAATAATCATTAAAATTTTTTTAAAAAAGACTATCAAAGAGTAATAATTAAAAATTAAATGGCCCAGAAAAAGGCAATAGGGAATAAGATAACTAATATATGTGTATTCGCATTTGGTTGATTTTTTAAATTTTGAAATGAGTTGCTATCTCTAGCTCTTCTCTCTGAATCTTTTCCAGGAAAAAAAAAATTTCTACTTAGACTGACACTTTACTATTTATTTTAATCATGAAAGACATAAGTGAAAATTAAATTACCCTTAATTATTTTTATTAACTATTACTCAAAACATATATGTTTTTCTTCCAAAGTATTCAAATTATAATTTAAAATGAAATAGTTGGGCATTGTTTCTTTAATAATAAAAAATGCTTAAATATGTACCCCCGTATTCACATAAGTATAAATCAAAGGAAAAATATTAACCTATCAAGCCACTGCTCCAACAAATTCAACTGTCTTCATGTGTCATTTCTTTGCATGCCTTCTATACATGTTAACATATGTTTGAAAGTGAAGACACACAGGACAACCTCTCCAGTCCAAAAGTAGTGTGGGTCTGGCTACACAAATGCACAACCCATTGCTATATATGGGCTAAACAGTGGTTCTTAGTTGGAGGAGAGAACATCTTGCTTCTCAGGGGACATGTGGAAATGTCTGGAGAATTTGTTGAGAGTCACAACTGGGAGGGGATATTATCTGCACTTAGTATTCAGAAACCAAAATCCTACAATACAAAGGGTAGCCCCATTCCTAACCTCCCACCTCCAAGTGAAGAACTATCTGGCCCAAAACATTAATAATGCTGAGGGTAAGAGGTGCCTCGGTGGCTCAGCTGGTTAAGTGACCAACTTTGGCTCAGGTCATGATCTTGCAGTTCCTGGGTTGGAGCCCCACATAGGGCTCTTGCTGACAAAGCCTGAAGCCTGGTTTGGATTCTGTGTCTCCCCCTCTCTCTCCTCCTCCCCTACTCAAGCTTTCTCAAAAATAAAGAAATGTTAAAAAAATAATAATAACACTGAGGGTAAGAGATGCGAACATAAAACAACAGGAGTGGGAATGTGCTCTGAAGCTAAACAGAGAACACTAGTAACTATTTCTTCTTCAGTATGGATTTATTCTTCTCCACTCCTTATGTTTCCTTTACTGTGAAGGGAGCCCCAAGAGTATTACACCCTTAGTCTCTCCAGCTTCTCACTAACAATTCTCCTTGGGACCAGGAATGTATGTGAAGTTTGGAAGAGGAAACTGAGCATGTGCAGCCTGACCCCACCCACTTCTTTTCCTTTTGAAGGGAGATGATGGGACTTGTGTTTCTGCTCTTCTCCCTGCCAGCCAGAAAGGAACCCACCCCTTGGGAAGGCAGGCCTGCAGTGTTCCAGCGCTGCCTGCGATGCCTGCAAACTTATGAAAACAGAACAATAGTATTTATTATTTTATTACTGTCTTCCTTTTCTCAGCACTATGTATGTAAGATGTATTCAGGCCATCACAAGTTGCAACAGTTTGGACATGTTTTTTTTGGTATGTAATTCCCCATTATATGAAAAGTCTACAAATTTATCTGTTCTCCTGCAATAAGCAGTTGAATTTTATCTCTATTTTTTCCATTACATAAAATGCTGCTATGCACATTCTTATACATGTCTTTTGGTGCACACATGTAAACAATTCTGTTATGTCTTATGCTGGTATCTTTAAATCTTAAGTACTAGTCACATGGGATTTTTTTCTCTGTCATGCTAATGCAGTTCACAGAATTTAGGCAAAAAGTGAATTTCTGCCTATTAGGCTTTCCTGAAATCGCAACAATTTTCAAGACCAGAGACTTTCTGGTTGTATATAGGAATGACCCTCAACACTGGGTCAGGTGGTACCTTCAACATGGAAAGTGTGTATCCCCTCAGCTGGTTAAGTTGTTTTCCACTACAACTAAGGAGATCTAGACAAAAAGGAAAATCCAAACAAGATTTTTTTTCCCCTCCAATCATTGCTTTGGAAAAGAGGCTTGTCCAGGTACAATGGAAGACATGATACCTATTCATACACTGAATGGTGACTATGTTGAATAATTGTGATGAAAAGGTACAAAATAATAGTATTTTTAAAGAAATGAATAAGGATAAAAAAGGTCAAATTTCCTTACCATGATGAACCCGATGATGGCTAGGAGTATTAAGAATCAGTTCCAAAGGACCAAGGTTATTAATGATCTGTTTAAAACAAAAGCAATATTTATACACAGTTACCGATAAATGTGTACGTATACTCACATTAACTTTCCTTGTGGGTCAAGAGACATTTCAAGTTTCAAGGTTGACTTCAGAGTCAGAAGAAGTTTCTCTGATTCCTGGGGTTCCTATGAAAATAACAATAATCTCCTAACTCTATTCTGGGAGGCAGTACAGTAAAAGGTTAAGAGTGATGCTGCCTAAATTCAGCTCCAGGAGCCTCCATTTATTGCTGTGTGATCTTGGGGAAAAAACTTAAGCTTTTTATATTCAGTTTCCTCATTTTTCAAATGGAAATATTAAACCTATCCACATAATAACATTCTGAGGGTTACAAATAGTACGGTATTTATATACCGTGTCAAGGCACACTTCTCTCACATCTCCTGTCATTTCACGCTCTTCACCCTTCAACTATGTCTTTGTTGATTAATGGTAACAGCGCATCACTAAAGAAGGGAAGACATCATATTACATTTGCTTTGTGGTTAGTTGAGAGTTGGTTCACCCAATAATCAGCCATGTTACCTACTGCATTAGGGCGATTCTGCTTATTCAAATAGAATCCTTAATGGCCTTTTACCTGTAGATGTACAATCTTTAAGTCCAATTTACAGGCACAATTAAAAATCAAATGTAGGGGAGCTTTTCAGTCAGTTAAGTGTCTGACTTCAGCCTGGGTCGTGATCTTACAGTTTGTGAGTTGAAGCCCTGTGTAGAGCTCTGTGCTAACAGCTCAGAGCCTGGAGCCTGCTTCAGATTCTGTGTCTCCCTCTCCCTCTGTCCCTCTCTGCTCACATTCTGTCTCTCTGTCTCTCTCTCAAAAATAGATAAAGATTAAAAAACATTTTAAGTCAAATATATAAAGGGGTATTTTTTTTTTTCAATTAAGGACCCTTCAGAATGTGGTCTATAACTCTTTAATGTTATCTCTCAAAATTTCCCAGTGAGAATCCCCATTCCAGGGTCTGCAGATTCCAAGGAGTGTAGGAATGAAGTAGGTGTCATAAAAAAGAGCAGGTCATATAAGACATTTGATATGCTACATTAACTGGAAGCAATATTCGGAACTCTTTTAATTTTGATTACATTATTCTTCCATCAATTATGGCAGATACTAGAATGTTTACTTGAATTATGACCTAGGTCAATTTGTTTAGAGCCTACTAATGAAAAAATCAATACATTGTTATATTTTAAGAAATTACTCACCACTAGAGTTACTTTCCATTTATAGGATATATGAGGAAAAAGAGGTAAGTTAGATGATGCTTAGGGGAAAAACATTCACTGACAACGATGATACTTGAATTGGCAACGAGTCAGTGGTACAAGGAAAAAATAGAGATGCGACTGCTTAAGATAAAAAGATATTTAAGATACGTAACAACTAGATGTAGTATGATGGTCTTGTGAGAATACCAGTTTGAACAAACCAAACATAAAAGACATTTTATAGGCAATGCGGGATAAGAAAATGATTATATAGAGGGTATTACATAGTAAATAATACTGCTTTTACTGAAAATTATAATGGAGTTTTGTGTAGGGGGAAGTAACTGTTTTTTTACAGTTGTATAACTGAAGTATACATGACATGAGATCTATGTCTTGCTGAAATATATTTGGCAATGAAAAAATAAAAAGAAGGATAACTAATGAAAATGAATCAAAATCATAACGATTTTTTGATTGAAGTGATGGATATACATAATGCACTCTATTATTCCACTCATCTAAATGTTTGAAAAAATTAACATAAAATTCTAAATAAAAGAAATAATACTCTAGTAATACAAAGTAATGTTCAGTTACCCAGTTGGAAGTATTAATAGATCTCTAAAGTTCCAAACAGATTTCTAGATTGCAACTCTTTATATAGCAGGGTTTAATGACTTTTGGGCAATATCTGACACTAAAACACCCAGTTTAAAGTTGCTGTGCAAATGTGAACAGCTGCAGTACCCACACTATGAGCAGCTTGTGGGGTCCTATACTCTTGAGATAAAAGCTGCAGCAATGTTGCCACATGACAGTGCTGCATGTCTCCATAGGGCAGGTGCCACCATCATCTCCTTACTAAACTCATTGTATACACATCTGAAAGCAGCAGCCCTTGGTTTCCATCCTGCTGCCAGGCTTCTAAGGGATTGTCAGTTTTCATTATGCAACAGACAGAAATGTTTACATTCAAAGGATGTGTAATATTTCATGTCCTATATTGATTTAACCACCCTCCCTCTTTCTTTCTTTTCTTTCTCTTTTCCTTTTCCTTCTCCTTTCCTTTTCTTTCTCTTCTTTCTTTCTTTCTTTCTCTTCTAGCATGGTGTTTTATCACCATTTTTAAAGTTATTTCCCTGAAAAATATATTATGAACCCAAAACAACAGAATTTTTGGATAACTCAGAACAGAATTCATTTATACACAAAGAACTATCCATATTTTTTTTTAATTCCAGGAGTTCAAAATACTGTGAATATGTATAATATGTATAAGGATATCAGACTACATTCCTATCAAATCAGTCACAAAAAATATCATTCCACAAATACAGTACTAACAGCCAGGGATTGGGAAGGGAGTAAGTAGAAATAACCCTGTATTTTATTGGACTCCATTGCTTTGTACTTGGTGGAAAAATATTTGTTAAGAAGAAGGATGGTGATGGATAGAGAACAAGAAAGTGGGGTTTCTCAGCAGTCAGAACATTGAAATCTGATGCTCAGTTCAAGCTTTGTATCTCTGGCAGAATACCAGATGGGAAAGGAGAAAACCATTTTATCCTTGTTTGTCTCTTTGGTGCCTAACATATGTTACAAAAAGAGACAACAAAAGGGGGTGGAGGAGACTATGGTGACCAGCCTCTGCTACCCAGATGCATTTCTGATCCTTGGTCTTGGCGTGTGTGCAGCCAGATTTAAAGCCACACAAATGGTGAGTGCATTCAGATGGCTGGAGCCTTGGCTGAGTGCATTATTTTTTTAATGTCAAGCACTTTTCCTCAAAGAAAATCTTTTCTCCTGCAGGCTAAAGCATGGTGATATCAATATTGAAAGTCCCCCCCGCCCACTTTTTTTTTTTAAGTTAAAAGCCAAGTACAACACAGGCAACCACAGTCAAATTTCCTGGTAGTGCCTATGAGTACCTTGGAGCTGAGGAAGACCACCTCGGGTGGGAGATGATTCATCATTCAGACAGCCCAGTCAGAACCTCTCTTGTAGAAAACGCTTCTGACTCAGTCATGGAGAAGTCATCAATAATTAATAAGGTTTGAGCATAACGACTTAATTATCGCCCACTTTTGCAAATTCAGTCATTTAGCAATTCAACGACATCTAGCTTTGAACCACTTCCTGAAAATATGTTACTGTGGAAATAATTGCAACTATTCTCATTTTTAGGTTGTTATTTTTTGTCTTGCTTTTTAAGATTTAGATGAGTTCATTTAAATGATTGAATTTTCTAACATATAGAAGACTTAAAAACAATATAGTCCAATACTCTGTTATTTAAAAAAAAAAACTGACATTCGGAAAACTTTAATTATCAGTCCAAGTCAAACAGCTTGGAAGAAGAGCTAAAGTCTTCTTCATTTCAACTCAGGGATTTTCTGTTTTCCTATCACATTGCTTTTAAGAGATACAGAAATAGTTCCATCAAATAAAAGCAATTTAAACTTTTAGAAGTTTCATGGAAAATAACTAAATGCTTTTTTTCCTCATTTCAGCCAAAAGAAATCCAGGTATTTATAAAGAACCTAGACACTTCAGATTCTAAACTGCCCTCTCATGGGATTTTAGGCATTTCTGGTGTTTATTAGATTTCCAAAACAATGATCTAAGTCTTGTATCCTTGTCATTTTCTTTCAGAATTTTATAACCTTAGAAGCATGGATACCTAGAAAGGCCATCGATGGGCTTCAGAAGGTCAGGAACACCCTAAGTATTATACCAAATTTTATGAATATGTGCCAGTGGGTATTTTTTTCTGGGAGGAAATTGCTATTTTCATCATATACCCAGAGGGATAGATGATTCCTAGGAGGTTATGAGCCCATGTTCCCAACAAGGTCTTTAGATTATTTCCTTCACCCTTATTTATATTGTTTTTAGTTTCCATATTAATAAAACTTGGATACTAATTTCTCATCCAAACTTCAGAAACAGTGACTTAAACATTTTTTCTGCCTATTTCTTGAAATAATTATTTCCCAAAAAACTCATTTCTTGGGCTGTTTTTACTTGTAAAATAATAAGTTATTATAAATGAACCAATAATAAATAAAACAATTTTATAATAATGAGCTACTTCAATTCTATCAGTGAAATTTTATCCAGCAGAAGCGCTCTAGATCATTTGCTAGACTGGTCACATATTCATTTTTCTCCCCACAGTTTATGGCAGGGGTGGGGAAACAGAGTTAAATATAAAATCAGGAGAATAGGGGCCATAAGACACCGTCATCTTTTCATTAAGTCACTTCCCCTCATCAAAAATAAAATGAATTCAAATGAAAGGCCTCTTACAATGAACCAAATGAAGCCCAAAAGATGTGAAATTCAAAGCTGTTCAAACTCTTCATCAAGACCCATTTCCAATGTTCTCTTTCTTCTGCTTAAAAGACCTTAACCTCCTATCTCAACCTGCTGGAATCCTGCTCTTCCTTTAAGACACACCTAGATTTTGAAATATTCTTCTTGATTTTTCCAATGAGAATTTTCTTTGCCTTTCTCTGAATACATATTGAGGCATCACTAATTTTTATGTCTTGCTGTTCTGATATCTAGTTATTCATGTTCACTTCTTATACAATATTGACAGTTCATTGAGGACAGAAACTCTAACTCAAGCCTCTTTGTTTCTCACAGCACATGCAACACTGCCTTGCATATAGTGACTGCCAAACAAGATTATAATGATAAATCCCCCTCACTGCCCCCCATGCCCTTTCACCTTTATATCTGTGGTTCTCAAATGGGGATGATTGTGCTTCCAGGGAACATTTGGCAATGTTTGGAGATAATTTGGGCTGTCACAAATGGAGGAAGTGCTACTGTAATTTAGTGATTAGTGGATTTTGGTGCTGCTAAACATCCTACAATGCACAGGACAGTACTCCAAAATAGGAATGATCTGCCCCAAAGGTTGATAATCCCTTCTGCTTCATAGGTATACATGTCTTGCTGCACCTCAGTCTTTTTGTTATTCATGAGGGAAGCATTGTATAATTTCTGTCTTCCAGTTTGGAAACTGGAGGGAAGGGTGCATTAGCGAATTCCCAATCTCTAGAGACCAAACATGAGTCTGGAGTGCCCTTGGCGATTAAAGCCCGGAGAGCGAGTCCAAACAGATCTTTGATCTAGTGAATTGGAAAATTAAGATAAATAGCTAAAATGAAAGTGACAAAAACTAGTAACAACAACAAACAAACAAAAACCAAAAACATATACAATCAGAGAACGGATAATGGGAGAGTTGAATTCTGGTGATCATTGGCAGGTGAATTTCTTGAATTATTTTTATGTTCTCTCAGTACAGGTTTGTGAGGGCTTCAGTTTCAGTTGAAAGGACCCAGAGATAGAAAATTTAATTCCCATATCACCAAATGATTCTGAAATGTCTTTTTAGAGTTCTTACGACCTTCCTCCCCACTTGCCCTGCAGTCACATTTTGAGTGAGTTGAATAACTCAGAGGCCTAAAGGTTAATGAAACTTCCATTGTATCTAAGTTACCAGTGGGAATAATATTGCTTTAGAAATTGATAAAGTGACTACATGTGGTAAATCAAATAATTAAATGCCTGCTATGAACTGGTTGCAATTAATTCCTTCCACATTAGAGCTCTCAGGAGCTTTTTGATTACCTTACATCCCCTGAAAAACATACATCTGTAGGTCTTTCCAAATGAAATTGATAAATCACTTAGAGTTGAACTCTGTAAAGCATCAAAGTAAATGTTCTAAATTAATGTCCTGTCTGAAATTATTTCTTATAAAATTAACGTATTCTATTCTATACATTTCTTAGTTGTTTTCACTGATTGTTCTGATAGGGGAACATTGACTGGTTAGGTTTTTGTAGTTCAATTAAGAGTGCAGAAATGATTAACTATTGCACAAGTTGGAGGGCAAGACTTGCTTTAAACAAAAATTCAGTTAATTCAAAACAAAATAATTTTCACTTTATGTATTGTGTGGAAAATTGCCTCTTCTCACCTCACTCTATTAATGTTGGAGAAGAGACTTTCTAAATCCATTTTAAAAAGAAACCTCTCAATTCTATTCTTTTGTCAAATTTTAGCATACTACTGGAAATGTCACATTATATTTCCAACTTACAGTTTTTCTATATGCTAATGGATACTAAAAATACTGGAATATATTATTGAAAGGCTAATGGAATATTTATAACCACTTACTTTTCAGAAAGAAACCATGAGCCTATAGTTAATTATAAATTTATTTCCAAATAAGACATGCTTACAAATATTCAGGCTTCCTGTCTGAGAGGGAAAAACCATAATAGGGAAAATATGTCCTAGGAAGCATATGTTTTACAGAATCCTCATTAACAGTGAATGTGCTAACAATATGATAGATGCTGAGGAGCGACTGGGTTGTGGGTGAAGTGAAATGAAATATCCATAGCAGGAAAATGCCTGTATTCAGATGAGCAGAGGTTAGAGTGACACCATTGACTCTAACTAGTCTTCTTTAGACCATCATACATGACTAATGCTTCATAGACCTATTCCACTGTGGCCTCTGTATTTCACTGAAGTCAGTATTTAAGGGAAATACTAAGCCAGTTCCAAATACATTTATTATCTGATGTACAAATCATTGTCATATTATATTTAACTAAGAATGATATACTTGACATGCAATCTGAAAATGGCAAAATTTCAGGTAAATTAGTCACAATGTTCAATGCAAACACACACTAAAATTAAATAGACTAATAATTATACCATGATTAGTTGTTTATTTCATTGCAATTTTCCTTCCTTGCTCCCTCTCTTCCTCCCTCTATCCCTCCTTCCTTCCTTTATTTTTTTCTTCCTTCTTTTATCTATGTATCAACTAAGCATGTCTGCATGTACATTTAGGAATAAAAAATTTGAAAAATCTTTTATTTGGAAAGATCTTCACAATAACTATAGGCTCTTGCATATCTTTGTGAAAAGTAAGTGGTTATAAATGTTTCTATGACCTTTCAATTATATACTCTAGTACTATAGCCCCATTTATAGAAAGAAAACCTGAAGGACAAATATATTAATGCATACACATAAATTTATCTTTATTAAATGTTTATCATTCCTATATATATTCTTATATATATATCCCTATATATATATATCCTATATATATATATATATATCCCTATATATATATATCCCTATATATATATATCTTAAGTACCAAATTACCAATAAAGATTTTCTATTAGCATTAGAAATAATGTTTCAGATTATTAAAATCTGTATGTATAAACCTTTTTCAAAGTTTCTTATTACAAGATAGTCACATAATAAGCCAACCAAGTACAACCTTGTCAGCCAGTCCATTCATTCTGCAAAGATTTATTGAATTTCTATGGACCTTCTAGGTTTTAGAAGTAAAAATAAATGAACTGATGCACAGGCACTTCCTCCAGGAAGCTTATTTATAGTCCAGGGGACTCTTCAATGGAAAGGTAGAACTATTTAAGAAGAAAAGGTTTTGTTTTTTTTTCCTTTAAATTTTTTTTTAATGTTTATTTATTTTTGAGAGAGAGACAGAGTAGGAGTGGGGAGACAGCAGAGAGAGAGAGAGAGAGAGAGAGAGAGAGAGAGAGAGAGAGAGAGAATCCAAAGCAGGCTCCAGGCTCTGAGCTGTCAGCACAGAGCACTATGTGGGGCTCAAACTCAAGAACTGTGAGATCATGAACTGAGCCAAAGTCGGACGGTTAACCGACTAAGCCACCCAGGCGCCCAGGGAGGAAAAGGTTTTATAGAAAGTTTTCTTTTTCAAAAATTCTGTATAATTTTGAGAAGGATGAGAAAAATCATTCATTTTTTTCCTTCCCAATTACCATTGCACAGTAAAAATATTTGAACTTCTAATCAATTTGAATTTATAATGGGCACAAGATTACCTAATAAGAAGCAAATTGAGTTCTTTTCTAGGTTGGAAGCTAAAAATTACCTTTAGTAAAAACATATGCTTTTATATAGTTCCTACTGTGAAGCGTTGCCAAAAATCCCATTGATTGTTTGCTTCTGGAAAATGCTGTAGAGAGTTTTCACTTGTTCATAAGCTTCTTCAATTGACTATACAAAAATCAAAATAACCTATGTGAGGTACAATTTATTTAATAGGTATTTATTCAGTACTTATTTTATGCAAAGTTTTGTGTTAAGATCCTTTGAGAGATCATAGGGTAGAAGAATGGAAATTACAACTGAGTGCCAGTAATTTAACTATTTTTTAACTTAAAGGTACAATGAGTAACAATGTCATTTTAGTGTTTGAATATATATAGGAATATGATTTTTGCTATCAGGAAATTTTATAATAATTCCTCACTGAAAGTTTTAGGAAAGAATAAAATCCATGAACTACATGAACTACAAGTTACCATGTCAAAATAATTTTACTTTTTGCTCTTAGTTGATTTTTAAACACTCATTATTCTCCTTGTTAAAAACTTAATCAATCTGAACATTTATGGATAAATTTATATTGTAGAGCATCTGGTGATGAAATGTAAAAATAAAATCTTAATTACCTCCCCCACTAGTTCTGCTATGTTAATTCAAGACAACACACTCAAGTATTTAGACAGATGGTGGTGGCGGCCATATTAACCTCTGATTTCTCTACAGGGAAGCAAGAGAAAGCAGAGCTCTTAGGATGTGTGCTTGTCTGCCTAGTTTCACACTTTGAAATCCTTGACAAATGCTGATTTATTCACAGCCAAATGTTTTCCTATCTGATTAGGCAGCTTTCTACTTCAGTAAGCATGTAATATGGAGGTAGCTGAATTTCCACACTAAGGAGTGAAAAAACAATATTTATAGTTTCGAAATAAAACAATCTGGAGGAATCAGGACTGTTGGGATCACAAAAAGCTTCATAGGGAGTAAATTTCTGATGAATCTATACCATAGGGTTAAAGAGTTAAAAGCTTAGTGTTAAGAAGAATGAGAGTAGGCTATGTTTATACAATAAACAGCAGTTTTAAAGGATTGCATTTATAATAAATTATCTTGAAGGCTGATTCTTGTCATTTATGATTGTATTATTCCTCAGACAAGAGGACAGGAGCTAGACAAGTCAGCATTTTATTTGAATTCATCTCAGCTTACATGTTAAATAACACATTTGACTTTTCCTTGGAAAAAAATAAATGCAACTAGCTACTGAAAGTGTTCCTTCAAAAAGAGGTGGATTGCAAGTGACTTTCTTTTTTTAACAAGACCAATTAAATTGACAGAGGGGAAATTGGAAACACTCATAAGCATAACCATATGAAACTTCACTCTAGTGTAACACAATTTTATATTTACCAGTTTGGATCCTCAGGGAAAAAGAACCACATTATTATCAGTAGTAGTAACATTATGTTAAAAAAAAATGTTACTGACCATGTACCTGGAATTATCTAAGTACTAGATACTTCCATCAATAAAACTTATAAATCTGCACTGCAGAGTTTACAATCTCATATGACAGATTTCCTAATTATTACCCTTCATCCATTTTGGTCTGTTAAAAAATATTTGCAAGTATTAATCTTTTAAAGTTAAAGGTAGAATGGATTTTCAGTCAGTAGATAGAAGCTATAAGTATCTGTCTTAAGTTCATTTGCCCTGTTTTCATGTGCATACTTTCCTTCTAAGAATAAGCTCTTCTTGTCCCTTCAGGATTATTATTATTTTTTTAAATTAGTACATCCTGTCTTAGTTCAGGATACTATAACTAAATACAATAGACTGGGTGGCTTCAAAAACAAACATTTACTTCTCACAGTGATGAAGGTTAGGAAGTCCAAGATCAAGGTGCCAGAAGATCAGTGTTTGGTAAGAGCTATCTTTTTTACTGTATCCTCTCTCTCATCTTTTTACTGTATCTTTTTACTGTATCCTCTCTCTCATGTCTCTTCTTACAAGGGTACTAATCTCATCATGAGGATTCCATTCTCATGACCTGATTGATTACCTCCTAAAAGCCCCCTATCCAAATATCATTACATTGGGGATTAAAGTTACAACACATGAATGTGAAGGAACAAAATCAGTCCTCTCTGATCTTTACTATGAGTACTTTTTTCTCCTCTCTTCTCCAATACCGTATATATTGCAAAATATCTAGTTAATAATATCAATTCATTTGTTAATAGGGTTCTAAAATCATCGGGGCGCCTGGGTGGCTCAGTCAGTTAAGCGTCCGACTTCAGCTCAGGTCACGATCTCATGGTCCGTGAGTTCGAGCCCCGCATCGGGCTCTGGGCTGATGGCCCAGAGCCTGGAGCCTGTTTCCGATTCTGTGTCTCCCTCTCTCTCTGCCCCTCCCCTGTTCATGCTCTGTCTCTCTCTGTCTCAAAAATAAATAAACATTAAAAAAATAAAATAAAATAAAATAAAATAAAATAAAATAAAATCATCACCATAAAAGTCTATCATAACCATCTATGTAATTGATGGGAGGGACCTAAGCTAATGTGAGATAACAGAATGGAAAGGTTAAGAGACACCAAAGAGCTGCTTAGGAGGAAAACAAGTGTATAATACATATTTTAAGAGAGTAAAAGAAAGAGCTATTAACAACTGTACCAGAAAAAGGATCACATATTAGGATTGTTTCAGGTAATCTGGGTCATCTCTAAGAAATGTAAAATCAGTGATACCAGATTTCAGAGGAGGAAGGGAGAAAATTGTTTACCAGGCTTTGAATCACATATCTACTACTAACTAGCTACAACACTAGGCAAGTTATTTAACATCTAAAACTTCAATTCCCTCTCTTTGAATGGGGACAGTAGAATTACATGATGATTAAATCTTATGAAATACTTAGCATAGTGACTGACACATGGTCTGAGCCACATAGGTGCTTGATCTTAAAAAAGGGGACAGTTTATGAAGAAGGAATTTGATTTGGGCCTTAAAGAACGTATAGAATAGCAACATCTAGAAAATATGAAAGGAGATAAACAGCAATGGTAATATATCAGATTCATTTAGAAAATGGAAAATAGTCTAGTTTGAATGAATTGCACAGAATGGAAAGTAATGGGATGTACACCAGGAAATCTATTTGGAAGGCAGTGCATGAGAAACATAAAATGAAAGCAATTTAGACTTGGCTCATCAAGCAACTGAACATCACCAAAGGATTTTCAGTAGTACTAGCCTCTGAGGATAGATTAATTTGGTCCAGGAAAGATTACAACTGAGTTCTGTCTTGACTAACTAACAACTTCATCTTATTTCACTGTGCCATAAGAATTATTTGTAAAACCTGTTGCCATCCATCATGGTACACTGACAAAGAAGCAAATAAATATATCATTTGAGGAGGAAGTAATGGCCAAAACATAAGTAAGCTCTGAAGCCAGCTGTGTTGCCTTATATAAACTGTAGAATACCAATATTCTTAGCTTTTAAAAGGATAATGTTTGCTCACAAAGTTGGCAAGTATAAAAATTTCAGTTTTCTAAAATTGTCCATTAAATTTGGGATAGTTTCCTGCTGCATGTACTTCCACATGTCCCCTTAATATAAAGCCCCATTAACTGAATTTATTTGAACTTATATTCATTCTTTACAAGCTATAAAAATTGAATTGACCTTTAGTGATTCAAACTATTTTATGAAAATTAAATGAAACTTTTTGCGTGGCCTATATTGGATGTTTAATACATGGTGGCTATTATATTATGACGTTAAGATCAGAAATAGATGAGAACAAGGAATCTGGAGCCTGACTACTTGGTACAAAGCCCAGCTTTGACACTTACTAATCCTGTGACTCAGGACAAGTTACTTAGCATGCTTAGTTTGAGGAAATAGTATTACTTATTCCATAGACTTGTTATAAACATTTAATGAAATAATATTTGTTAAAATGCTTGAAATACTTTTTGAAAAAGTGAGTGCTGGATAAGCATATGATATACCAAATGAAATAAATAAAAAAGTCAAACCAAAATTTTATCTCATCAAGTTTTTCCTTGGGACACATCAAACCAATGACAAATATCAGTAACTGAGAATTCTTGGCTTGGGATGACTATACCTGTTTATTCTTCTAAAATTCATTCATTTAAAAAATATTTTTAAAGCTACTTTTCCTTCATCCAGAATATTGTATCTCATTGTCCCAGTCTTTAATTCTTTTTTGTCCTTGTTATTACATGGAAGATGAGGAATACAAATGGTACTCAATGAATGTCTGTGGGATATAATAATTGAAATATTTAAAAAGATACATTAAATTTGGCTAATTTCGTGATTTTGCACATTGATTAGTTTCTGAATTAGAAAAAAACCAGAAGATAACAAAAAACCTGAATAATACATTTCATCATCAGAAACTCAAACTCATAAAGATACATATTTTTCTACACTAATATTTTGGCATTATTTACTTAAATCTAAAATCCAACTGCATTAGTTTATATTAATAATTCATACTAACCAAAATATGGGATGCATCAAAATTATGTTATAAAATGTGCGTGAATAATCATGATGATGGCTAGGAATGATTAGTGAGTGACATACCTAGAATGTGCATACCTAGAATGCACAAAAGATAACAACGATAATAGTACTACAAACATCTAATTGATTTATTAGAACATGAATTATCTTTTTTTTTAACAGTCACAATACTGTGCATTGTTATCTTTATTTTACATATGAGGGAACTGAGGCACAGGAAGGTAAAGTAAACTGTCCAAGGTCATAGTAATAGTAATAAATGAAGTTAGGACTTGAACTAAGGGACTCTAACCCCTGAGGCCTCAAAAGGAAAGCACAGTTTACATTATGCAAATACTTACTTTTATTTTTTTTATATTTTTTTAGGTAAGCTCTATGCTCAACATGGGGCTTGAACTCACGAACCTGAGATCAAGAATTTGATGTTCTACGGACTGAGCCAGCCAGGTACCCCTACATTTATTATGTTTTAAGAAAAGCACTTAGGATGAATAACTTTGTGTTATAATTTTCACGTTTAAGTTTTAATAATTATAGTGTGTAAAATATTCAATAATGTCTTCCCAAGTGTCATCTTTATGCAAAATAAATAGTAATTTGTTAATGAAAAAGCTTTGTTGTCTAGTTAAATAATTCCAACACGTTTCCTGCCTACTCAGCAGGCAAAATAACAGCTACAGAAACTTGAGATAAACTAAGCATGTTTCTCTATAACCAGGACTTAAAATTCATGTTATAAATAGTATACATTTTATTCTTCCTCAGTGATTTACTAAAATGATAGGATAAAATAGATATACCGACTTTAAATAAAACTACATTTTACACAACACTGGCTCTGGGTAGACTCCGTAAGATTTTGAAGAACAGATAAATACTGCTAGACTTCCATGAAAAATCATAATGTGGGATACAAAAGGACAATAAATAAACCACTCTATTAGTTGTATAAAGAAGTCAGACCTTCTAAATCTCTCTCTACATGCTGCTACCGATTTTTTGCTGCTATAAAGTTCCATTTTCCTATTCTTCTCTGTATCTCTAGGCTTCTGCAAACTTCTGATTCCTATTGTCTCTTCAGTTATGTTGCTTCATAATTCCACTACATATCTCTTAAGCTTTCTAATTTTTCACATTGCATTCTTGGAGTTCTCTTATATTCTAATTTCTATTGATGCTCATTCTCATAAGTGTGCCATTCATATATATATGTGTGAGGAAAAAAAAAGTCTGATTGGGACAGTTATATGAGTATAGTGTTGCCAATGAGAAGAACTTGTTTTCCTCATACCTTACCAACCAAATCTCTGATGGCAGCATTTGTGCTTAGTGAATATAGTTGGCTTAGTAGGATTCTAATACATAACTGCCCTAAGGCATGTTCTGACTGCAAGGAGAAGTGGGTGGGAATGGGAGATGCTGAAAGAGAAAGTACTAGCCTCACCCAGCTAGGATCAGAAATCAAAATTTGAGACCACAAGAGTGACTGAAAACCAAAAGGTTTCTCTCCAATAAAGAAAGGACCCAGAGAGGGAGAAGCCACAATACTGACACACAAGTCTCCTGACTCTTGAATTAAGACTCTTTGCTAATTCTTATAATATTCATGCAAATATTCATGTATAGGAAGAGGCTCTAAGGAACTTGCTGAAAAGCCAGAAGGTAAAAAGCTAGAAAATTGCTGACAATGATTTAGACTGCTGCATCATGCTGGTAAGAGAAAATGTAGAAAGCAAATCCTACTAAGTTAATGTGGCTTTGAAAACACCTTGGGGGACGCCTGGGTGGCTCAGTCGGTTAAGCATCCGACTTCGGCTCAGGTCATGATCTCGCGGTCTGTGAGTTCAGGCCCCGCATCGGGCTATGTGCTGACTGCTCAGAGCCTGGAGCCTGTTTCAGATTCTGTGTCTCCCTGTCTCTCTGCCCCTCCCCTGTTCATGCTCTGTCTCTCTCTGTCTCAAAAATAAATAAACGTTAAAAAAATTAAAAAAAAAAAAAAGAAAACACCTTGGGCATTTCATTAATTACACACACACACACACACACACACACACACACAAGATAGTTCTTGCCCTAAGATTAAAGGCCACCAAGGATAAAGAATATGCCTCATAACTAAAGACCATACTAAAATACCCATGTCCTATCAAATAGAAATCAAAACCTCCAAAAACACAGGATAATTAGTTAATTTTATTTCCCTGCCTCCTACAATAAAAATAAGAAAAGGTCAGAGGAATATATCAGAATCTAACATCGCTACAACAAATGTGCCATGGAGATTGGCATGTAACAACAATAATAATATACTAGACATACAAAGAAGGCAGATGTGATCCATAACAAGAAAAATAACAGTCAATTGAAGTAGACTTGCACATGACTTGGATGTTGGAATTAGCAGATAAAAATTTTAAAATAATAATTATAATTAATACTTAAAGTAAAATACAGTCATAATGAATAACATAATTTCAGCAGAGAAAGAAAAACTATTTATAAATATAAATGGAAATTCTAAAACCTAAAGCATAATATCTGATGTGAGAAATCCACTGAATGGGCTTAAAAGTACATTAGAGGGAGCAGGTAAAAAGGTAATTAAACCTGAAGACGAATTAATAGAAATGAACCAATCTTAATAAGAAAGTGAAATTTTAAAAATTACAAAGCAGTGCTGATATGAATCAATATCAAGTAATGTAATAAACATGTAGGTATTTTGAGTCCCAAGAGAGGAGAGAGATAAAGGTATAGATATAATGTTTAAGGAAATAATAGCATTTATTTTTTTCAAAATTTGACATAAAATATACTACCTGTGAACTCTAAAAGAGGCAAAAAAAAAAGAGACAGACTCTATATGACGTAAATAAAGGAAATAAAGACAAAAAACTATCTACTCAAAAACTACATAATTGTCCATTAAAAAATCCTGGAGAATTTTTCAACAAATTGTTTGACAATTGTGCAAACAATACTTCCTATAAAGCTATAATACCCAATAATGTGAAGGATTGGTATAAGAGGAAACAAATCCATAGAAGAGGATAGAAGTCTAAAATTAGAGCTAACTATATATGGTCAATTTTCTTTTCTACAAAGGACTTAGGTAGTCCAATGGCTAAATGAAAGTATCTAAAGGGTGGTATATTAAGTGGGTATTCATAAAATAACATACCCCTGCCAAATACCATATTCTTTTAGAAAAAAAATTTTAATGTTTATTTATTTTTGAGAGAGAGAGAGAGAGAGAGAGAGAGAGAGAGAGAGAGAGAGCATGAGTAGGGGAAGGGCAGAGAGAGAGGGACACACAGAATCCTAAGCTGTCAGCACAAAGCCTGACAAACGGCTTTAACTCACAGACCAGGAGATCATGACCTAAGCTAAAGTCGACACTTAACTGACTGAGTCACCCAGGCCCCCCCCCCAAAATACCACATTTTAAAGTTTATTGAAGTATATGAAAGGTCCAAAAATAAAATTAAAACTCAAAAGATTCCAAAAGAAACCTTAGGATAATTTATTTGAAAGTTTATGATAATCAAAGACTTCTTAGAGAAAATACAAAAAGTAGACAAAAAAAACACCTGAACTCACCATTAAAAAAAGATAAATTAATCTTTTCAAATTAAAGCTTCAATATTTTTCAAAAGAATTCGTAAAGAAAATGAAAAAGCATGCTCCAAACTGAGGAAATACAATTGAAATACATGTATCTGACATTGCTTTATACCCAGAATCTATAAAGAATTCCAAGCCACTTAGGCAAACAACTCAAGAAAAAATAAAGGCCTGAGAGGTGGCTGGGTGGCTGCGTCAGTTAAGCATCTGACTCTAGATGTCAGCTAAGTTCATGATCACATGGTTCATGAGTTTGAGCCCCTCATAGGGTTCCATGCTGGCAGTGTGGAGCCTGCTTAGGATTCTCTCTCTCCCTCTCTCTGCCCCGCCCCAGCTCTTCCTCTCTCAAATAAATAAACTTAAAAGTAATAATAAAAATAAAGGCCTGAACAGGCATTTCATTAAAGCAAATTCATCAAAGTCCATCAAATACATGGAATGCCACACAACATCGTTGTTATTAGGGAAATAGTATCACAAAAAGAAAGTTCTCTGCCCACATTAGAATGAGTAAAATTAATGCTTATATTTCATTCTAATCCTTATCTCCTAGCCATCCCAAATATCTCTCCTCTAGGAAAAGAGTTGATTACTCATGTATACTTCAACAGACATTTTATGCATATGTGAACATATAAAACACATAGTTGTTTTCCCTTTTTTAATAAAAATAATATCCTTTGGTATGTACCTCTGTTTTTTGGACATCTGTCCATATTAGTCCATAAAAAGATTGCTCATTTTATTTGTAACTGCATCATATTCCATTTAAGGGCTTCAGTTAAGCACGATAAAAATCCTTGAGTCATATGGGTTCAAATATTTAAGCCAAATAATTATTTCTTTTATATTTCTTTGCCCAAGGACCAACTGATGTGTACATGAACAATGATAATAAGTAAACATAATAAATAATGATAAGGTAATGGATAATGTTACTACTGCTATTATACTGTGTAGATCATCTGATATTCAAATATCATCTAAAACCTCAAAAAATTATAACATTCCACAGTTATTCACTTTAAAACATACATTAAATAATAAGTTTTTCTACTTGCCTTGAGTAAACTCAGAGGAAAAGAATATAACTGACTATGTACTTCGGACACTTTGGATGAAGGAACAATAAACAAAAATGTAGGCAAAAATTAAACAAGAGAGTACAGTTTGTAGCAGAAGGTTTTATAACTCTCCGAAAAGAGGAAGGGGATAAACAATATTACCTCTCCATCAGAGTAATCCAAAATTAAACAGAAAATTTCATCATAAACTCTTCATTTTGTTTTATGATCTTTTTATTCTCTCATATACAATATTTCAAAAGCATGTTGTCAGTCTTTTGTTTTGTTTTTTGTTGTTGTTGTTTTTTACTTTCTCTTATCCTAACCTAATTGCTTGAAGTGAATGAACCTGTCCTCACTTTTAAAAAATCAGTACCTTTTTAAGACCAAATCTCCCTCCGAGTGAAAACTGATTTTATGGATGTCCGTGGCAGTGAAACAACTGAATGAATCAAACCTCCATTCAGGAATGTTCAGGGCTTTTTGGCCACCAGTGTCACGTCTACTATGGCTTCTGTATTGCTTATGTGAATGGACTATTGTTTCTGTGTATTGAACTTCCAAAAACTAGGGCAAGCATTTAATTTTTTTAAGTTAAGTCTTCTCCCCACTCCAGTTCTCCATTTCACTTGCCCCTCTGTCCAGAAACAGCCAGTGTTACAAATCTCTTGGCTCTACTTCCTGTGTGATTCTGTTATTTAAATAAATGGTAGTATGCTGTCTATAATAATAAATGGAATTAAATGCACAGCTGTAAGAAATCTTATAAATGTTTTCACACCTAATACTATAATTTAAAATTTCAAGACCCAAACCTTAATTGCAGAAAGTGTGTTCTTGCTGTCTGTGCAGCTCAACTGTAGAAATTATGCATTGTATACTACTTTCAAAACCTTGAAGTATAACACAAGTGAAAAGTTGTAATGCATTGCTTTTGAGTTTAGAAATGAAGCCACCTGGAGGCTCTGAGTGTAAAAGAAATGTTTCACCAGTGGCTTTCCACCACTGCCTCTTTACATACTGAGATGGAACTCAAGCTCATAGACCTCTCAGAGGAACACAGGAAAAGGCGGAAGTTACTTAGGCACCAGTGTTCTGTATTCACAAACTAATACCTGACCCAATACGTGGCTTGACCTGGAGCAGAGCTGCTATAAAAATGTAATTCTCCTTTAACCCCTCCATGTAAATCATCAGAAAGCTTTCCTTTACTGATTTAAACAAATTTGGTCTTTGACCTCTACAGTCAGAATTGGCCTCAACAACTCTTTCAGACAGTTGTAGTATTTGACTATTTGATGTATGTCAACTGCCATAAAATGCAATGCTATTTCACCACAGATCTTCAAATAATGTCACATATGTCCAAAGCCATAATAACAGTCTCTTTACTCCCAAGTAAATCAGTAGCATGAATACTGCAGATTAATGAAATAAAGTACTTGGTGTATCAAGCTTTGGTATCTAATGCAGCTGTTATTTGCTGTATTGTTCAACCATCTGCAACACCTGTCAATGTGTTTCCTATGGAACTTCAAAACACTCCCAACAAATACCAAATGCTTGAAAAGGTTCTCATGTACATAAGCAAAAATTTTTCTAGGTCTCTGATTTTTGGTATTTGACAACCAGCAGAGTACAATAGCTCATAAAACAATCAGTTGCTTAATGATCTATCTGCAAAAATTCAAATCTGGAAATTTGAGATACGACAGACAATCCAAGAAATTATATATGCTACTTTTCTGGGGGGAGAAAAAGCTAAATGTACTGAACATTCTCTAAATAAATCCTAAACTCTAAAATAAAGCAGGATTTCCAATCAAAAGAGTTTTCATAATTTCTTTAAGAGTTAAACATTTTTCGGAGTCCCTACTAACTGATATGTATGTGTGTAAGTATAAATATGTAAATAAAACTGTATCAATATTATATATTTTAAATAAATATTTTTATTATTATATAATGAATCATATTATAAAATAAATATTTTAAATAACAGTTACATTCAATAGATAAATTACATATATGTATATATTTATAAGTATATAAAAATTACATATATATATATTTAAATTTATATATTTAAGTTGAAATGAATTTCAACATCTTTGGGTAAACAATGTTTAATAAACTGTAATACAGGAAGATACTGTATTGAACATAGTATTAGAATGTTTTGGTACTTAATAGTTCAAAAATTATTTAATTGAGACCAACTGGCCTCATTGCTTCTTATAAACTTTGCAATATATATTCAATATAAAAGGAATAAAAATGAACAGATGTTTCTCCTTAAAGAAGGCAGACAAAGATTTTTCTTACACAATAAATCAGCTGCTAGTGGATTTCCAGGACATTGCTTCAGGCTAACTATTTAGGTACAGAACTTTAAAAACAAAAAAGAAAAAAAAGTCACCTCTGTGTGGATCCAAAATTGGTAGAGAAGATTGAATTGAAGATGAACAGCATATACTGAAGGCGGTATGAAGAGGGCCAAGGGAGAGTAGAATATCTGAAAAATTAAAAATTTAAAAATTTGCACATCTTATTTCTCAACATGAAATATACTTTTACTAATGATTGAATGTTATGAGTATAAACTTCGTGAATACATCTTATTCTTTAGCAAATATGCCTTATTCTATATATTTTATTGCCACATTTGACTTTGCAACATTAATTTTCCACAAGGTGATAAAGTTACAGACAGGTAGAAGCTAAGTTCACCAGACTTTTAGTCCATATTTAATACTAATTAAAATAGCATACATGGTGTGTTATTTCCTTAATCTTGAAAAGGTTGGATGTGTTTCCTGGGAGTAAAGAGGTTTTTCTTATACACAGAGAGACTCACTTTAGTCGGAAAAAAAAAAAAGTATCCTGTGCCTTTATGCATTGATGGCTCCCAAACTGTATTATGGCCCAGCATGCTGAGTAATGAAATGAAATTCTATTTTGAAAAGGTAACTTCATATAAGAAGTTTTCTCTTTCAAATATGGTTTTATGTAGTTGATTGAGAGCACGATATGTCCTAAATTTTTTTAAGTGACTAAGGAAGAAGCTATGATATGATGCCATAGTGGAAATAAATTTTAAAGGTCCATATTTCCTAACAGACGGAAATGCCTTTGCCTTAGAAAAACAACTTATGCTTAAACCGCAGAACTGGTTAGAATCAACTAATAGGCACAGTCTGCTGTGTTCTGCTAATGACTTTGATCTCCAAGAGTGATTTCATGTTGTAAAAAAAAAACCATTTAATTAAATGACATGCTAAACAAACAAATAAGAATAAAAAGAATCGTACTTTCATTTTACATTCCGGATTTTCTCGAGTTAATATTTCCAGACAACTAGCTATTTTAAAAACATTTCTTCTGATTATTACAATTTTATTTCTGTTAAAGCTTTTGTTCTCAATTAGGCCAATATCATTTCAACTGTGTTTAGTTTGATTGTGAATTTAAAATTGGACATTTACAAAAACCATTCCCAGTTTTGTTTTGAACCTTAAGTCATGAAAAATCTCAACTGTCATCACAACCAGGATCGTTTTTATTATTTATAAATGTATTATTAAAGATGGATTGGATTGGTGAGCAACAAAAGAATATTGGGCTCTTTTTTAGGACATCCATTTTAAGTCTTGGATCTACTGCAGTATCTCTCTGTGATGTTCACAAAGTTCTTAAACCTCTTTATACTTTAATTTTCTCATTCAAATGGTGAAGGAGAAAACCATTTGAAACTTAGCCATCCTTTTGGTTTCAAAAGATTTATGATAGTCTTTTTTGACTTATTAAAATATATTCAAATAGATCTCTTACAGTAGGTTAATAAAAAATTTTTGAAACATATATAATATATGATTTAAGTATTTAAAAAAAATAATGTTTATTTACTTTTAGAGAAAGAGAGAGAGAGAGATAGAGGTGTGAGTGGGGGAGGGGCAGAGAGAGGGAGACACAGAACCCCAAGCAGGCTCCAGACTCAGCTGTCAACACAGAGCCCGCCCGCCCCACGTGCCAAACTCACAGACTGCGACATCATGACCTGAGCTGAAGTCAGATGCTTAACCGACTGAGCCACCCAAGCGCCCCTATGATTTAAGTATTTTAGGTTAAGGACTATTTTGGAATCTTGGAGTTGTGAATAAAAACGTAAAACAACTTAGGTTGGATGTTTAATAAATAGTTTTATTCAGAAAGAGAGTACATACCAGGTGAATATTTATCGTCATTATAATTCCCCAAAGTGTGAATGAATAGTCCTTTGAGATAACAGCTGCTGTGGAAAAAGGGGTTCTAGGATCAAATAAGTTGTGAAGTGCTGAGTTAAACAAGTTAAATTTGTTTACCACAGAACTTCTCGGAGCCTTTACCATGCTAATGTGAATCACAAGTGTGTTAGCCCATTAAATACTTCTCTTGTTTATTTATTGAGAGAGAGAGGAGAGAGAGAGAGAGGAAAGAGGAGAGAGGGTGGAGAGAGACAGAGAGACAAACAGACAGAGAGAATGTGAGCAGGGCAGGGGCAGAGAAAGGTGGAGAGACAGAGAATCCCAAGCAGGCTTCACACTGTCAGCACAGAGCACAATGGAGGCTCCATGTCAAGAAATGTGAGATCACGACCTAAGCTGAAATCAAGAGTGGGACGCTTAACCACCAACTGAGCCACCCAGGTTGCCCCATTGAATACTTTCTCAAGGAATTTCCCACAGGATTAGATTTCCTAAAACACATTTGATGAACCAAGGTCTCAAATCTTACAAATCAGTATATATAATTATCAGAAAACTGGAAAAATGAGTTCAGCATGAATTCCAAAAAAGGAAACTTCTAATAAGAAATATAAATACATTAGGGCACCTGGGTGGCTAAGTTGGTTGAGCATGCGTGACTTGGCTCAGGTCATGATCTCACAGTGTATGGGTTCAAGCCTCACTTCAAGCAGGCTCTGTGCTGACAGCTCAGAGCCTGAAGCTTGTTTTGGAATCTGCCCCTCCTCTGCCCCTCCCCTGCTCTCTCTCTCTCTCTCTCTCTCTCTCTCTCTCTCTCTCTCTCTCAAAAATAAACAAACATTAACAACCAAAAGAAAGAAAGAAAGAAAGAAAGAAAGAAAGAAAGAAAGAAAGAAAGAAAGAAAAAGAAAGGAAGGAAGAAAAATATAGGACAGGGAGTAAGTCTCATGAACCACATGAAAGTTAATTTCGTTCTAATTTCTAAAATGAAAGCAGCCTAGCAAATGTCCAGGTCTGAAATCCCTCCCTCATCTTCTGTACCTCACATCTTCACATTCCCAAATCCTCTGTAGTTTTTAAAACGAACTTAAGTGTCAGTTCCATCGTAAAGCCTGAAATGATACTAATTTAAGAGAAGAAATTTCTCCTTCCTCAAAGTTAAACTCTCAGTACCTGGGTCAGGGAACATTATACCATTTACCAAAGAAATTCATTTCTGCCATGAGCTCACCATGTCATTCTGATTCCAAGTCTCTTTAGCTTTAAATTTGATTGTCTACCCTGGGTTATTTTATTACATTTTATTGGAAGTCATATACAACAGGTTCTTAAAGGAGAAAAATAACCCACACTTATGTGTGTGTGGAAAGAATGAGGATAGTCCTACAGTTGACCTTTGGTTACTAGATGGAAAATGAGTGGGTTTTATTCTGCTCATCACGTGAACAGAGCAGCCTGGGATTGTGTGAAGGGTACCATGAAGTAGGACACTAAGGGGAACTGTAAGTTTCTCTGCCTTGCTGAAAGTGTTGGAGAGTGTGTCCAGAGACTGGATTGGACAATGGGGTTCACTGACAGATCTAAGGGAGTCTGTGAACCCCTTTAATATCACCACAACAAAACATGAGTTTGTGTGCATGGGGGCATATGTAATTTTCTGAAGAAACAATCTATGACTTTCTTCAGAGAGTCTCTGGTCAATCTCTCTCACCATCACAGCCAAATGAAAGTAAAAACAAATGATAATTAGACGTTAGTCAAAACCAGGAGGCGAGGCATTTAATTCCATTCTAAGGAGAAAAGATTTATCCTAGATCGTGAGAGAGCAGTTACATTTTTTTAAGCTTGTGAGAGAAATATAAAATATTGTCAGAGAAATATAAAATATAAATATAAAATATAAAATATAAAATATATATATATAAAATAAAAAATATAAAAATATAAAAATAATTTTGAAATCTAGTTCACTGGCCCAATGGAAAGTCACCCACATTTAACCACAGCAGTAGCCATGGGGATTAAAGGGCATGCAAGAAATCTAAGGCTTTGGTAACTATTTAAACATAGATGAGAGGGACAAAGGAGTATCAGAAGACCTCCAGATTTGTGGCTTGTGTGTGGCTTGTGTGTGATAACTGCTCACCAAAACAGCAGACAGGAGGAAAAAGAGGTTTATAAAGTTCAACTTAGGGAATGCTGTGTTGGAGTCTTTGAGATATATCCCAAGGAAGCTACTGAGTAAGCAAATATGTTCTGCAAATATCAACTGAATTGAAAAATGACACTGGATTGGACAGTGGAGAAGTAGGCTTGAAATCCAGACCTCAATAAGTTTTAAAATGACTCAAAGGAGTAGATGAAATAGAGGTAGGGATTATTTACTTCTCTTTTTCAGAAAACAAAGAAGGAGAGAGGTGGGGATATTCTTTCAGTAGAACATGGATGAGGGAGAACATTTTATTTATTTTTTTAGTGTGAGAGATATGAATATATTTTTTGGTATACTCAGAAGGAGCCAGTTAAGAGGAAGAGGGACACATGCCAAAAGTAGTTGGTCAGACAAAGTCCAGGACAGGAACTCAGACAGGAGCAATGTCACCAATCTGAGAATAAGACCTGTTCAAAACAGGTGAACATTTTCTATAAACCTAGAGACAAGAAAGTGTGTGCACTTGTGAATTCACAAATCTTAACGAGTATATCTAAAAGAAAGTAGAGTGAGGGAAAAACAGGAAAACTCACATTCTCTGTGAAGTTTTAAATATGGTCACTGGCTGAAAGCAAGGGGCATCAGTGGAAAAGAGACCTTGAGGAGATTGAAGAGTTCTGGAAGGTCTTCTTCCAGGTAAGGAGGAGGCTCATGTTTGGCGCTTGGTGAGCAGCACTCAACTGATAGCTCAGCTCTGTCTGGAAGCCATACGTGGAGGGCAATGAGCTGCCAGCTGGTGCTACAGGGCGCCCACAGGAGCTCAGCAAGCTGGGTGTGGGAATGAAGTACGTGGGCAACCGGATTCAAACACAGCTTGGGGATTTCAGGACAGATGCAACAGAAGGAGGCAGACTGTTTTCCAGAGTCAAAGAAATTACGCATTTCAGGTTGGATGAAGTTGGAAATAAAGTCGTGAGGCACGAAAAACTGCAAGAAAAAGCAAGGGTCAAGAGAGGAGAGCTGTCCACAAGTAAGCTGCTAAATCAAACGGTTAAAGTTAAGTGTATGATTACTTTAAAAGAAATGGAAAAAAAGAAATTGAACTCCAGGATTCATGTCTATCTTATTTTAATAAAGTAGTTTGGATTGCCTGCGTGGCTCAGTCAGTTGAGCATCTGACTTCGGCTCAGGTAATGATCTCATGGTTCGTGGGTTCGAGCCCCGTGTCAGGCTCTGCTGACAGCTCAGAGCCTGGAGCCTGCTTCAGATTCTGCCCTCTGCCCTCCCCTGCTTGCACTCTGTCTCTGTCTCTCAAAAATGAATTAACATAAAAAAAATAAAGTAGTTTAACTTTATTAGTATCTGCACTTCTATAATTGTCATTGATTTTTATAATGCTACTTTAGAGAAAAAATTTTCCTTCATAGTTGATGAACTAAAGATTGAATAATCAAGTACACTTGTCCCACATTCCTAAAATCCGGAATTAGTCATGATATATAGAACCAAATCTTCTGATTGCAGATAGAGAACACCGATCTCTTTCCTAAAACACATCCACTTAAATTGTATGTATGGAATAAGCACTTGTGTTTCTACATAGGAAGTCCTATTTTAAATAATCTAGGCCCATCTTTCTGTTTCCATCACTATGCTTTACCCCTTTTGCCCTTTCCCCATTCCACCTTCTTATACATCCTATATTTCAGCCATACTCAAACTTTATGGGTTGAATCATGTTCCCCCAAAAGATATGTGAAACTTTATCCCCCAGTATATCAGAATGTGACCTTATTTGGAAATAGTTTCTTTGTGAAGGTAATCAAGGTAAAATGAGCTAACTAGGGTGGGTTCTAATCTACCATGGCAGGTTTCCTTCTCAGGAGGAAATATGGACACAGAGAGGGCATGCACACAAGAAGAACGCAAGGTGAATATGAAGGCAGAGATCAATGTGATTCATCTCCCTGCCAAGGAACACCGAAAATCACCAGGAAACCACCCTAAAGTGAGAAGACAAGCATGGTACAGATTCTTCCTCACAGCCTTCAGAAGTAATCAACCCTATAGTACCTTGACCTCAGGTTTCGAGCCTTCACAAGTATGACCCAATAGATTTCTAAGCCACCCACTCTTTGCTACTTTGTTAAGTCAGCTCTGGGAAACTAATACATATACCATGCATTTTACTTGCAATTCCCTAGGTTTATTATACTTTTTTCATAATTTTGTGTTTTCAGTGATGTGCTCCTTCTACATTATATTCCATTTACAACCTCATTCTTGGAAAAAATTTATTCTTCTTCCAGACTGAGCTCAGGCATTTTTTCAGTGATGCTCCCCTTGACCCACCATGGTTCTTAAAGCAGACACTTCTATGGGGCGCCTGGGTGGCGCAGTCGGTTAAGCATCCGACTTCAGCCAGGTCACGATCTTGCGGTCCGTGAGTTTGAGCCCCGCGTCAGGCTCTGGGCTGATGGCTCGGAGCCTGGAGCCTGTTTCCGATTCTGTGTCTCCCTCTCTCTCTGCCCCTCCCCCGTTCATGCTCTGTCTCTCTCTGTCCCAAAAATAAATAAAAAATGTTGAAAAAAAAATAAAGCAGACACTTCTCTAAAACCTTAACAATTTGTATTTATAATGGCTATTGCCTTACTGAAATCCCACCAAGGAAAGCAAGCACTTTAAGGACAGAGCTCATGTCTTACTTATGTCTCTTCATATGCTCAAACTTTGCACCATGACCAGCTCTGCCAATCAAGAGTGTATATGGAAAACAAAAACAAAACAAAAGAAACAAAAAAAGAGTGGATGCACATCTCAAAATAAGAACAATTATACCATGTAGAGGAAGTTGAATAGTTTGGCCAATTTTATGTTTTTTAAAGTAACAATGAGATAATGCTACCTTTTGTAGAGCTCTTCACTATGAGTCTTCTTATTTATCCATGCTAAACCCTAAAATGACTATCAAATTTATGTAAAATGAAACATCAAGTATCAGATAATAATTTTATCTTTACCAAATTTTAAAATGACTTTGGTAAACTACAGAATAATTCCCTTTTCCTGATGCATGCTAGAATCAAGACTCTGAAACTGGTCAAGACACAGAGAGCAAAGGGCTTAATTTATTGAATATGTAGACATGAACTTTGTCTTATATGCTGTCTTTGAATGGTGGTTGAGTGTGGGGAGAAATGCCTTGGAGTTCTGAGGCAAAGTCCTGAGACATGTTTTGTTTCTTTACTGCATGGGGGGTTCAAGGTATGCTTTCCATCTGTGACATATGAGTTATGAGAATTTTATCCCCTGTGTATTTGACTGCATTACATCAAAGTTGTTAGTTTCTTGTGTCTTTATTTCTTCACATTTGTCTTTATATAATTCCAGCTCTCACATATTGAAAAATAGCCTTTGTTTATGAAGTTTGGCAGAAAGTACGATGCAATAAAAAATTTGAGATTTCACTAACAGTTCCTCTATAGTCTTATATGTAATATAAAAACAATATTATATATGTGAATCATACTGCTATAGTTCAGAGAATTTCCACACTCATCATTTAAGGTAATCTTCAAAATAACAATATAGGAAGCAGAGCAAATATTAACTACCCCATGTCTAAATATTTTTTAATGTTTATTTATTTTTGAGAGAGAGAGAGAGAGAGTATGAGGGTGGGGAGGGGCAGAGAGAGAAACAGACACAGAATCTGAAGCAGTCTCCAGGCTCTAAGCTGTCAGCAATGAACCCACTGTGGGGCTCAAACTCACGAACTGTGAGATCATGACCTGAGTTGAAGTTGGAAGCTCAACCACTGAGCCACCCAGGCACCGCTTAATTACCCTACTTCATGTACAAGATCACTGAAATGCAAACATTAATCAGTTGGTTCAGAGTGGCAAAGCTAGTTAATAACTGAGCTAAGACTGGGACTCAGAATTCCTTATTTCTGGTAAATTGTCCCCTAGTGTTTCTTAGATGTAAACAATATGTATTTTTAAATTATTGTGCTCAAAAATAATATCAACATATATTTACAGATTCCCTAACTTGTGGAAGAAAAGTTTTCATAAATGGATATTATAACTATATTGATTTCCTCTGATGGTGGATAAAATTTACCTCTTTTTAGATTTCTAATAAGCTATATTTTATAAATTCTTATTATATTGATTATAACACTAACCTAAAAATTAAAACAATTTAAATGATTGAGAGATACTACAGAGTTAAAAATAAGTTACTCAACCTAGTCATTTAAACTAAGTGCATTTATCCTTTATTGACTATGCTTTTAAGAGAAATATTAAACTCATTAAACGCAGATGTTAGCCTTTCCCATGCTATAGCTTCATATATGAAACAAATATGTCAAAATATATTTTATTCAAAAAAGTAAATAAGTTAATCTCCCTATCGATAATTTTTGGTGATCTTTTAAATACTTAAATTATTTCACTCATTTGACTTACTCTAGTTAATGTAGCAAAATAGTTCCTCTGACACATGTATTTTGACATCCATAAAACATTTGTTTAAATTTTGTTCATTCACATAGTATACATTTATTATGCACTGACTGCAACAGGCACTTTAGAGATACTAGGTATATAGCAGTAAAAAATACCTTTTAAAGTTTACAGACTGGCATGAAAGGCAGTAATGCAAATAATAAGTGCTATAATAGAGATATGCAAGGGTTTTATGGACAAAACAAAACAAAACAAGACAAAACAAAAAACAGCAACCTAGGCAAAGTTAGAAAGGATCTAAGAAAGGAGTGAACTGAGTCCTGAAGGATGAAGGAATCAGGGGTAAAGGGGCAAAAATTTTCCAGACAGACATAACTGCATGTGCAATGACATATCAAGACACTACGACATGGTATATTTAGAGAACTGAAAATTAATTGTTCATTGAAGATGAGGTGACAATAAGTGATTGTGGAAGATGAGATTGGAGACAGAAGTGGGACCAGGTTTTGACTCCATCTGCATGTGGTAGGAGTCTGTGAAATTCCTTTCTCAAACCTAGAGAGCAATTTAGCTTGTTCAGAGCTGGCATTCTGGAAAGCTAAGAATGGGTGATGCGTTGAGGGATTAAGAATGAAAAAATAAGGAATTACCTTAGAACCCATTTAAGATAGTATTGGTTGAATCATTGCTCTTTATGATGCTCTAGGGGTCCCAGGAATCAATGGCTATTGCTGTTAGTTCTAAGGGGTTTTGTTTGGTTGGTTGGTTTTTGGTTTTTAAGAGTTGTTATATGATCCACAGTGGCTCTATGAGAACATAGGTACGTACATATAATTACATTTTTAATAAACTATTCCATAATAGTTTTATATTGTAAAAGAGTTGCAAAAATAGCACAGAGAGTTGTTACATACTCTCCACCAAGCCTCCCTCATTAACACATTACTGAGCTGCGTGGCCACAACTAAGAAACAAATTGGTACAATATTAATTAAACTCCACTAAACTGTACATCTTGCTTAGATTTTACTAGGCTTTTTCTACTTTTTTTTTTCTGACTTAATATCTCGTCCAGGAGGCAATATTACAAAGTCTTAATATCTTATAGTCTCTTCTGACCTGTGACAGTTTCTCAAATGTCCCCAGTGTCTCATTTTACACTTTTGAGGAGTACTGGTTAGGTATGTTGTAGAATGTCCTTCAATTTGGGTTCAACAACGGTCTTTTCTCATGATTACTCTTCGGCTATGGGTTTTGGTGACAAACACCAAAGGGATGAAGGGCCATTCAATAGGCCATTATTATCACATCTTATCAAAGGGTACATGCTATCAACAAGATATCACCGACAAAATTAACTTTATCTGAGATTTTGTTTGCCAGGTGTCTCCATTTTAAAGTTACCTCCCACCCGTACTTCACCCTTTGTCTCTTTCTCTCTCTCTCTTTTATTTTTTGTTTTTGTTTTGGTGTTTTTACTTTTTGTTTGTTTGTTGTTTGTTTGAATATACCTGACACACAATGTCACCTTAGTTTCAAGTATACAACTGAGTCATTCAACAAGTTTATACATTATGCTATGCTTATCACAAGTGTAGCTACCATCTGTCCCATTACATTCCATGTCCATTATGAATTCTCTACTCATTGTACAGGAAGTCCTCAGTACAGTCTGAACTCAAAAGGTCTGGGTAAGAAAGACATTAAGCACCATTTCCTAGAGGCAGGGGTTGGGGGGGTAGATATATCTATGTATATCATCTGTGATTCTTTTGGAATTCTTTAAAGGAACATGTCTCCCATATATTTGTCCCCATTTATCTAGTTATTCCATCATTTATCTATATCAGTATGGGCTGATTTCAAAGATATTTATTTTATACTTTGAATTCTAACTCTATACTTCATTATATATTTTACTGTTCAAGTTGCTCCAGATTTTGGCCATGAGGTGTTCCTTCAAGTTGGTTCCTATGACCCTTTGGCATAACCCATTTAATTTTTCTAGCACTTTTCTAGCTATGTTTTGAATATAAACTGTAGCATTCAGGTATTTTATCCAAATAAAGATGGAAGAAAATGAAGCACTTTCTTGACATTGTTGTCTGTGAAATAATATCCATGGATCTAGACACATTTTATTATTTGAGGAGACTATCATGTTTAAGCTATTGTATCAATTAGGATACGTAGTAAGAGATGGAAGTAGCAGGCAAAATCGCATATTTTGGTGTGTAGTAAATAAGGTTCCCTTAAAATGGCCTCCATCCATCGCAGTTCTTTTTGGATGAGCAATGGTAAATCTGAGGTTAAAAATGGCTTTTAAAAAAGTGCAAAAAGTACAGCTAGAAATTCTTGAAAGTTGAATTCTCATCTTTAACTATTTTAAATGACAGGAGTGCCACCCTAACTTTTGTAGTAATGTAAACAAAAAGCACTCTAAGAATAACTATGTTTTACATTTCACAAATTAATTTTCTCTTCAAAGACATTTATTACTTGTTCTAAAATATGTTGTTACCTTAGTAACTACCAAGTTACCTGCTGTATGCAGCAGCACTAATGAGAAGAATGTTACAAAAGACTCAAAGAAAATGAAAAAAAAAAAAACTAACTAGTGGTATTCTTTGATTTTAATGTCTAGAAAGACCTCCTACAGATCATTGACCATCACAGACCCTTAAACCATCTATGCTATCTTCTAACAGACCTACAAATGCTAGACAAAACTCCAATCTGATTCACAATCTCTGAGTTTCATTTCCCATGTGGCAAATCCTCCAGCTTGCTCCCCTCCCCCAAGTTAGCAGCTTCTGATGCATTCCCAATGCTCATTTCCCCCCTCAGCATATTTTGTGTCCTTGGCAAGATGATATGAGGTTGTAAAAGGGATTTATACTGGCAATAAATAGGTGTGAACCTGTATTTTACTTAGGCTTTCACTAATCTGTAGCTTTGAATGCATTGACTTAATAAGGGGAATGTCGCAAATGAAACTAGGGTAAAGATTACCATAAACTTGGAGCCAAATGTCGGATTCAGATTCCAACCAGCAATGTTCAATACTGTATGAGGTAGTGGGCTCCTCTGAGATTCATTTTGTAGCTTTTAAAATAGGTGATTTAAATATATTGTCTCCCAGATCTCTTCCAGTTCTGAAATCTAAGATGCTCTGATAAAAAGTCTCCTTTGATAATTCCTCAGATAATCAATTTACACACTGCATTAATTTCCTGGACCAACTTCAAATACAGCTACATCTTTTCTTGGAGGCTTTATCCCCCTAAATGTAAACACTAGAGGCTTGACTTATCTTTATGCAAAGGGAAATATATAACTCAAGAGAGAATAAAGATATTTGAGATCATTGTTTTAATCAGGCACATGTTTAGCCTATGTATAGGCTAATATGTTTATGTATAGGCTATGTTTAGCCTATGTACAGGATAATAAATGTCTGCATTATGAAGCTACTTCTTAAGAAGGGAGGATAGTCAGTATCCCTCCCCTCTATCAGAGGCCTGTTCCTTTTATTCACTGGAGCCCTAGGCCAGTCTTGAGCTATCCAACTGTGACATAGGTCATAATTTCTTTCACAATGAATCATTCAGAGTTCCAGCACAAACTGTAAGGATATGGAAAAGATATGTGCTCTTTCTTTTCCACCTATTTGGTTAAAGCATGTTATAGATTGAATTGTGTCCCCCACAAAATTCATGGGTTGAAATCCTATCTCCTACCTCAGAATGTGATCTTATTTGTAAATACAGCCCTTATAGATATAGTTAGTTAAGATGTGCTCATAATGGAGTAGGTGGGGCTTAATCCAATATGACTTGTGCCCTTATATAAAGAGAAAAGGAGAAATCTCGATATAGGCAGGGAGACTTATGCTCCCAAATGTCAAGGAACTATCAGAACCTAAAAAATTCAGAGACAGTAGTAGAACATATCCTTCCTTAGAGTCTTCAGGGAAGGGACCATGGCCCTGCCAACACCTTGATTTCAGTCTTCTGGCTTCTAAAACTATGACACAACAGGTTTCTGATGTTCTAAGCTACTAAGCTTGTGAGACTTTATCATGACAGCCCTAGGAAATTAATACACACAGTAACACAGATGTGTGATGTAGGGGGTGGGACCTGGATTTCTCTTTCAGCAAATGTATTTGTACCATCAGTGACGTATAGATTTGTTTTGCCTATGCTGCTGTTTGGATTAAAACACAGGCCAGTATATATATTTTTATGAAGCATCTGGTTTCAAATATGGGATTTTGTCATGTACTAGCTGTGTAATTAACCTCACTGATCTTTGGTTCCCTGATAATAGTAACACTTGATCTAGCATAGTAATATAAGTGAAAAACAATATAGAGGCAAATAAAAGAGTATTTGGTGTGGAGGATAAGATCAGGGACCCTGCAGCCAGTTGAACTGAACTCAGTTGAATGAGTTCAAATTCAACTCTCCCTTTTACTAGTTTTATAACTGAACTATGGACTCAGTTTCATCATTTTAAAATGAGCATTATATTAGTACCTGTCTCATAAAGTTGCCATGAAGATCAAAAAGTTAATGCATAAAGAAATCTTAGAAGATTGTCTGGAACACAGAAAGTATTCAATAAATGGTATGTAAAAGTGCCTTGCAAACTATAAAGAACCATACAAGTGCTGTAACATTATAAGTTATAGTTAATAAATAGCTTATTGATGAATGCACTTACACAGTGATAACACTTTCTCCTTTTTTAAAATTTTTTTAATGTTTATTTATTTTTGAGAGAGACAGTGTCAGAGTGTGAGCAGGCAAGGAGCAGAGAGAGGGAGGCACAGAATCTGAACCAGGCTCTAGGTTACTAGCTGTCAGCACAGAGCCCGATGTGGGGCTCCAACCCACGAACCCTGAGATCATGACCTGAGCTGAAGTCCGACACTTAATGGACTGGGCCACCCAGGTGCTCCTCTCCTTTTTTTAAAGTGGTATCTATACCCAATGAGTGCTCGAACTCAAGACCTTGAAATAAGAGTCAGACGCTCTACCGACTGAGCCAGACAGGGGTGTTGCTAACTCTGATCTTTTATTTATGTCAGTATGCCTCTTAGCAGCAGTCGTTTGGATAGCTATGGAGACATAAAGAGTGACAATCACAGAGGAGGGCTATTACCAAGTGGGTCAAGTATGCCCAGGGAATCAGAAGAAACTTCAAAATAGAGGCTATTTCTGGTTTTCATTAGTCTGCTCATTTCCTTGTGTAAAAATATTTTAGAGCCAAAATTTTTATTGAGCATCATATTAACTGCTCTAATATGTATATAAAAAGCAAAGAATTTACATAGATTTCACTTGGGCATGGAGAAATGGGAACTGAATTTTTTAAAACTGCTTTTAAAAAAAGTTTCTAATGAAATCTTGGGGCGCCTCAGTGGCTCAGTTAGTTAGGCAGCTGACTCTTGATTTCAGCTCAGATCATGATTCATGGTTCATGGGATTGAGCCCTGGGTCAGGCTCCATGCTGACAGTGTGAAGCCTGATTGGGATTCTCTCTTTTCCTCTCTCTCTGCCCCTCTCCTGCTCACTCTCACTCTCTTTCTCTCTCTCAAACTAAATAAATAAACTTAAAAAAAAGTTTCTTGTGAAATCTTTGCATATATGTGAATGAAGATACATTGCCTATACATCACTGTCATTAGTTATAGTAAATAAAAAAAGTAGACAGCCAATCTCCCACCTTGCTGTA
Organism: Prionailurus viverrinus; assembly: GCF_022837055.1. Lineage (NCBI taxonomy): Eukaryota > Metazoa > Chordata > Mammalia > Carnivora > Felidae > Prionailurus > Prionailurus viverrinus. Next base: position 108,757,177 of record NC_062562.1, read on the forward strand.
TACCTCAAGGTGAAATTGTGTTTTTGTTGTTGTTATTGTTTTGCTTTGTTTTGTTTTATCAAATAAAAGACTACCATTGCAAAATACCACTTGCTTCATATGTGTCTTGCCTTATGAAAGGAGACAAAAGCATTAACAAAACACTTTATTTTAGATTACTTGGAAGAAATGGAAACAATTGAGACTTTAAAAAATGTATTATGGGGTGGCTGAGTGGCTCAGTTGGTTGAGCATCTGACTTCAGCTCAGGTCATGATCTCATAGTTCGTGAGTTCGAGCCCTATGTCAGGCTTTGTGCTGACAGCTCAGAGTCTGGAGCCTGCATAAGATTCTGTGTCTGTCTCTCTCTGTTTGCCCCTCCCACACTTGCACTCTGTCTCTCGCTCTGTCTCAAAAATAAACACTAAAAATTTTTTTAAATTAAAAAATTAAAAATGTATTATATTATTATATGTATTCAATTTTATACAACTTACCCAGGAAGTATATATTTGGAAAACAGATTGCCTCAGTGCTGTGGATAAGTTGTAGTCTTCAGAACTGTGGTGGGTTTGGTGTCCAGCCCACATAATATTAACCTCTGCAAAACACATAATTTGAAATGAGCCATGAGAATAAGAACAAAGCAACTTACATTTTCAGTTATGTATGCTGCTCTTGTTAAGTGAGGAAGAAAAATCTGGAACATCTCTGAAAAACCTAGCCAATATAATTATAATTAAAATAAGCTGCTTCAAATGACTCTTGGAAACAGTGAGGGTACAAATTACAAACAAATAAGAAAACGGAAACATAGCCAATAAGTATGGATAGTGTATGTGAAATAATGCAATGCCTCCAGCAAGCTGAAATGACTTCCAAAATTTATACTTGCTAATGTATTATTATAATATGACAAATCATAAAAGCTAACCATCAGCGTTGTAACAATGCAGTCAATGGATAGTGATGATTTTTCAGTATGTGATAATATACTTATAATTAAAGAAGAATAATGTAATGGGAGAAACTGGTATAAATTTTGGAATGAAATAGTAAATAAAATTTCTTCCTGATGGCTTTTTAAATGTCTCAAAATCTGTCTATTGGAATAAAAGGCAGAGCAGAGTAATATTTGGTCCTAAGATCTAACAATTCATTTTTATTTATAGAAATATATTAGTTAACATATAGCTTTTCCAATACCTTACAAATATCCAGTATCTTACACTATCATTTTTAAAATTTCCACACATAATTGCTGTTTCATCCTTATAATAAAAAATTAAATGTAAGTTGTATATTTTCATCAAGTATTATGCAGACTATTCACATACAGCCTTGCAATTCATTTACATCCCAAACGGATAGTTCCTTGTTTTTTTTTTCTATAACAATATGTCACTCTAGTGACCTCCTTAGTAGACATAATAGAACAATCACACATTTTTCACTCTGTGCATATTTTGTATTTCCTACCGTAATTACAGATACCACATTATAGTCTATTCAGTTAAAAGAAAGTATGTTCTTAGCTAAACTAACTATAATTAAGTTCTTTGCTACAAATATAGGAGATAGGAGGTATAGGAGACAAAATTAACCATGTGATATGATCACTGTATCCATGCCAGTATATATTAGAAATTAAATCCTTTAGTCTTGCACACATGGGGACCAAACAGACTACGAATGGAAATATTGGGTATGGATGTTTACAGTAGCCCTATACTAGAAGTTAAAATACCTGGCATGTGGCGAAATAATTTGTTAGAAGATTATATATATATATATATATATATATATATATATCCCTCCCTCACCAATCTGGGTGGACTTCTCTGCTTCTCATTTAGGAAATGAAAAATCTCTGGACAATCTATATAGAGTTAGCAAACAAAATTGCAAAAGAATTTTTGGTAAATAAATGACAGCTCAGATTTAAGAAGGACTTAACTCTCTGAAAATGGAAAGATTATGAACAGAATTATGAGTACAATTCTCCATCAGAAGTCATTACTATTAAAGTTATATACTTTCGGGGGGGGCAAGTATTTTCATAAACCATAAGTTTATGTGTAACTTAGGTCCTGATTGGTTGACATTTTTTAAGTGTATTTATTTATTTTGAGAGAGAGCAACAGAGCACATGAGTGGGGGCAGAGGGAGAGGGAGAGGGAGAGAGAGAGAGAGAGAGAGAGAGAGAGAGAGAGAGAATCCCAAACAAACTCCGTGATGTTAGTGCAGAGCCCAATGCAGGCCTCAAATCCATGAATCCTAAAATTTTGACCTGAGCCTAAGTCAAGACCCTGATGCTTAAGTGACTGAGCCACCCAGGTACCCCTGATTGGTTGACATTTTAATCATTCCTAGTAATTACCCTGTATGTCTATCCAACCAATTAAGGAAATTGCTCTTATGCAAATGAAAACTATTTCATCATAATGACCCCAAACTTCCCAAGCATAATCCTTGAAATAACCTAGAATCTTAATCTCTTGCTTATTGACTAGTTATACACTTCAAATAAGAAATTTACAAAGAATTCTGTGGCACTTGATATCTTCAAATGTTGTGTGAAAGATTATTGAGAGGTAATAAACTTGATGAATCTACTAAGCCTTTTAAAACTCCTTGTAGAGTTAGGCTCTAAAATAATCCAAACACCATTTTCTCTTTAGAACATAACCATTATTAAACATTTTGGAACCTATTACTTAAAAACTTTGTTACAAAAAATCATCGTCCATTTTGTTGGACTTGTTGGGATTCACTTTAAAAACTCATCATAATGCATGCATGTTATGAATTCAGAAGGGGATGAGCTAATCAGATGAGGCCCAATTAGAGAGTAATAGGATATATTTAAACTATTTCCTATAACTTCCACAGAAGCTAAATGGTGGAACAAAGAATCCACAAAGGTGGAGGTTAAAGACCTATCTCTTTGGTTGTTTTAAAAGCATTTACTTCCTATCACAAACTGTGTGTAACACAAGACCCCGTTCAATGAAGTACAGCTGTATAAACAGGGTACAGTAACTGGATCCTACTGCCTTACCTCTGTCACTTTTCAGAACTAGGAAAAACAAGAAAAAAATATAAGATTTTTTCCCACAGTTTATATGCACCTTACTTGAAGTAAATCATTTAGAAAGTGGTTATAAAAATGCGTTTTATAGAAAATTATTTCAGTAGTTCTTTTATAAGCAAAATAACAGATTAATAGTACACTTTCAAATATGTTCATTTTCACTAATATGTGAATTGATGAATTACCTGTTCTAAGGAATAAAAACAAATATTAAAGAGGAAAGATGATATTTTAAGAATAAACTTCTTTCTATCAATGAACTAACGTAATTTTAAGTTATAGTCCATAACAATTTTCTTTTCCTATTAGCAAAGTACTGATTATACAAGCGTACAGGATGTTGTTATGGCTTTTCAATAATATAGCTAGAAACATTATGTTACTTTCCAGTATTAAAATATAGACTTGTATAAATATATTTTATTAATACATTGACCAATCATTTGATTTGGCCAAAAGCTAATGCAATATGTGTGTTTATGTGTATGTTATATTCTTGAGTTTGTTAACATTTTTTTTAATTGAAGTATAGCTTACATATGGTGAAATCCATCCCTTTTAGTACTCGGTAATATGAGTTTTTACCAAGCAAATACAGCTGTGTAATCGCAATCAAGATACAGGACAGTTCTGACCAACCCAAAAAATTCCTCATTGCACTTTGTGCTTGTGGCAAGTAAACTTGAACATGGCTCCCTGATCAGATGATGATATTCTGAACTGTGAACTGATAACGTAATGGGATGAAACTCTTGGGACCTTGGGGAAGGTGAGGGTGTTTTGAATTCAGTAAAAAACTGAATCACTGGGATCTAGAAGGCTGTCTATGGGAGGTAGCCTCTCAGAGAGCCCCCAGTGATCCTTGCCCTTGTGGATGTTCATCCCTTGTATAATCCCTCCCATTGAGTGTGGGCTGGATTTAATATTTCCCTTCTAATGAACATAATTTTGGCAAAGGTGATGGGATGTCAATTGTGATATTAGGTTGTAAAAAGACAGAGGCTTACATCTCGAGTGCTCTTATATTCTCAAATTCTCTAAGGAAAGTCAGTCACCATGTTGTGAACTGCCTTTTTGAAAAGCACATATGGTAGGGAATCAGGAGAGGCCCCAAGCTAACCAGTGAGGAACTAAGCACCTCAGCTCAAACTCCACAAGGAATTGAATCCTGCCAACGACCATGTAAGTAAATTTGGAAGCAGATCTTCCCCCAGCTGATCCTTCATGTAACATTGCAGCTAGCAGACAGTTTAACTGCTTAACTACAACCTCGTGAAAGACCTGAGCCAGAAGCACTCAACTAATAAACTGTGCCCAGATTCCAGACCCACAGAGACTGTGAGCTAAGCCACTAATGTGTTACAAAGAAGTGGATAATACAGTGGTCAATCCCCCAGGCCTCATTCTCCCAGTCTTTCATATCCACTGATTTGAATTCTTTACTATAGTTTTGCTTTTTGAGAATGTCATATAAATAAATTACATAGTATTTAGCCTTTTGAGTCTGGTTTCTTTTACTAAGCATAATGCATTACCGACTTCTCCATTTTATCTGTACTTTGTTTTTCCTTTTTTTTGCTCAGTAGTATTCCATTTTAATGGTTGAATCAAAATTTTTGTTTTGTTTTTATTCATTCGCTAGTTGAAGAACATTTTAGTTGCTTCCAGTTTGGGGCAATTACAAATAAAGCATCTATAAACACTCTAATATAGTTTTTTTCTCTGAACCTAGGTTTCATTTCACTTGGGCAAATACTCAGGAGTGAGATTACTGAGCTGTATAGTATATTTACATTTAGGTTGTAAAGAAACAATCAAACCATTTTCCAGTGGCTGTGCATTTTCTTGTACTACCACCAGCAGTGTATGAGAGTTACATTTTCTCTACATGTCTAGCAACCCTTGGCATTATTAATTTTGTTCTTAATTTATTTGTTTCTTTTTTTTCAATATATGAAATTTATTGACCAATTGGTTTCCATACAACACCCAGTGCTCATCCCAAAAGGTGCCCTCCTCAATACCCATCACCCACCCTCCCCTCCCTCCCACCCCCCATCAACCCTCAGTTTGTTCTCAGTTTTTAAGAGTCTCTTAGACTTTGGCTCTCTCCCACTCTAACCTCTTTTTTTTTTTTTTCCTTCCCCTCCCCTATGGGTTTCTGTTAAGTTTCTCAGGATCCACATAAGAGTGAAAACATATGGTATCTGTCTTTCTCTGTATGGCTTATTTCACTTAGCATCACACTCTCCAGTTCCATCCATGTTGCTACAAAGGGCCATATTTCATTCTTTCTCATTGCCACGTAGTACTCCATTGTGTTTCATAGCATTCTAAGACCTATATAATTATATCACATTGAAGTTTTACTTCCCATTGCCATAATAGCTAATGACTATGATTATCTCTCCATGTGGTTATTTGCCATCTATACATGCTCTTTGAACTATCTAATCAAAATTTGTGCCCCCATTTTAATGGAGTTGTAGTCTTATTATTGAGTTTTCAGAAATCTTATATATTCATTATACAAGTCCTTTTTAGATATGTGATTTGCAAACATTTTCTCCTCTGCTATGGCTTGACTTTTCATTTCTAAGTGTCTTAAGAACATAAGTTTAAATTTTGATGAAACCCAATTTAGATACCTGAGAGTTTTATTAAAATATATTTTTAGCATATATAACAAAGAATGGGGTTACTTCAGAGAAAGTTTTCAGAATGATGAGACATTTGTGTCTATAAGCAAAAGAGTCTATTTTACACATCTAAAATATATCTAAGTAAGTCTACTGAAGTGTCTTCTCACCTATGGATGGAGAGAATAACCCTCTTGCCTTTGACAAGAAATCTAACACTATAAAACACTGACCTTTTCCAATTCTAACGTCTCTTGGAATCACAATTTTAATGGATTTTTAAAACATGATATTCAAATGGAAGCTTTTAATTCTATCTTGTAGAATTTTAGAATGAGAGTTCTCCAAGTATATGTTTATATGCTTTTAAAATTTAAACAGAGCAAGGGGTGCCTGGGTGGCGCAGTCGGTTAAGCGTCCGACTTCAGCCAGGTCACGATCTTGCGGTCCGTGAGTTCGAGCCCCGTGTCAGGCTCTGGGCTGATGGCTCGGAGCCTGGAGCCTGTTTCCGATTCTGTGTCTCCCTCTCTCTCTGCCCCTCCCCCGTTCATGCTCTGTCTCTCTCTGTCCCAAAAATAAATAAACGTTGAAAAAAAAATTAAAAAAAAATTTAAACAGAGCAAAAGAGAAGATACAACTTTTTAGTATGAAGTAAAAAAAAAAATACATTAGAATTTATTTGGTCATGGACCAAATCCAGCCCACAACCTGCTTTGTACAGCCAACAAGCTAAGAGTGGCTTTAACATATTTTAAATGATTGAGGTAAAATCCGAAGAGTAACAGTTTATGATACAGGATTATTACACTAAAAAATTATGCACCTTCCTCTTTCTCTTTGTTGCATACCCTCTATTCTCTGGGATTGAACACCCTCAGCACTTTCATGGTCCCCTGTCTTTGTGTGACCCGTCAAAATATTCTTCATCTTTCAAGGATCACTGCATATGTCATTTTCTAACCCTCCCAGTCACAATTATTATATAATGTTTATTATTCCTAGGCCTCTAGCATCACGAATACTCTACTATTTTGCATCTTCCTCTGTTTTATAGGCTTCTTAATTAAGGAGATTAATTTGTCTTTGTATTTTCTATAGTGCCTCATTGTGTCTTTGCATGGTAGACATCAATATATTTTTCTTGATTAAACCTGTGTTTATTAAAAACTGGCTCATTTGAATAATCAATAACCATGTCACACTATTTTATTTGTTCAACTTTCTCATTAGTAAAAGCAGTGTTTTTTTTAATTTCCCTTTACACTATTCCTTCTCTTTAATTTCAATCATAACCAAACACTCCACTTTGTAAAACATGATCCATTGACCTTCCGTTCCTTTAATTTTTTTTTCACCTTAAACATCTTAAAAGAGAAATTTATTTACTTTCTTAACTCCCATTCATTCTTAACCTCATTCTTAATGGCACTTAATTCTCTCCAAAATCATTATTGGCATCTTTCTTGTCAAAGCTAAAGACTTCTTTTAGGTGTCATTCTATTTGAACTTTCTAAAACATTTGTCCACTGAATCTATCTTGAAAACCTCTCCCTCTGGCTTTCCCTTTCCCTTGCTCCCAGTTCTCCTCTTCCATTTTTCAGGCCAGGTGCATTTTCCTAACCTCTTCCCTTTTCTCACCTATTTAAAGGGACTAATTTATTTTTCTTTGCTCCTTGCTTCTTGTTTTTCATGGTGTGCCATGACCTGAAATGACTTCAATAAATGCTTATCCTAAAGATGATGGTTCCCAAATACTTCAGTCTATAGGTGTCTGTTGACTTCTAGGTCTGAATTCCTTAGGGGAAATTCCATACATATTATGCCTTGAATCTATTTAATTGTCTTGCTTTCTGTCTCCTGTTGTCCTTTCCTTCTAAATCGCATCATGTCTTCTCAGTCCCCAGGCAAGGGAGAGAATAGACTGGGAAGACCTCAAAACAGAAGCAACCTCAGTGCTTTTTTGTATCCTCTGACCTCTCTTTAGATAGTTACGCAGGGCTTAGCATATAATAAGGACAAAAACCAGTATTTCTGTAAAAATAATTTTTTGTACATTTTATTCATTTTTGAGAGAGAGAGAGAGGGCAAAAATGGAGGAGAGGCAGAGGGAGAAGGAGACACAGAATCCAAAGCAGGCTCCAGGTTCTGAGCTGTCAGCACAGAGCCCGATGTGGGGCTCCAACTCAAACCCTGAGATCATGACCTGAGCCAAAGTCGGACACTTAACAAACTGAGCCACCCATCCGCCCCTATAAAAGTAAATTTTTAAAAATGACCTCACTGAAGCTTGTGATATTTTCTTCTAATACACTGCAGCAAACAGGCCCAAGAGTTGGTTTTATTAGTAATGGAAACATTAAAAAAATGAGAAAATATGAAGAAAAATGTTGAATGACAAAAGTAACATAGAGGAACATGATTATTTGTGAAGTCAAATAATAGAATTTAAGATATTCTTCCTTCAAAGATTTGACGTTTTAGAAAAATTATAGGGAAGAGGGCATGAAAAAACTCAAAAACTGTACTTGACATAGTCAAATTCTAGAGTAATAAGATAGCTTTCATACTGAAGAATATTCTCCCCTAATTCTTAAAAATATATTAAATATTATCATATGACCTATTGCAGCCCCTCTGGTCCTGAAGTTAGAATATCAAACTTGGAGCCTATCCTGGAGTGCTGTGTTTAGTTTTCGTAACCATCTGCAGGATGTCCCTACTAGAGCTATCCCACTTGCTCTTAATTAAACCTACCTCATCACAAAATTAATCTTTACCTGGAGATATATATTTTGATATATGACATATCACTTTGTCATATTTTCTTTTAAGAATCTCAAACAATAAAAACAAAGACAAATAACTAATATATCTACACAAAACTCCCTGATCATTTTTAAATTCCCATATAGAAAACAAAAACAAAAAAATTGTCAAAATACATAAGGCTTTCATGCATCCTCTTTCTCACTCTTTTCTGTTGTTCCAAATATTTGAGGTTGTTCTGTGAACCGGTCTTAATCCTAATGGTCAAATACAAATAACCATATTTTTTATTGAAAAAAAATGCTTTCCTCTTGCAGTAGCATTCTACTTAAATATAATTTCAAAAACAAGTTGTTAGAAATATTTTATAATGTCATTGGTATCAGAAACTATTATTTGTAAAGTTACTATGCATGCAATGAAGATCGCTTAAGTTGGTTAAAGTTTAAAAGACATGAAGCAACATATTATCAAAGTCCAAGGCTCCTATTAGCCATTTCTCAGTACAGTCTAACACTTAGGAGTCCACAATAACTTGCCTTGATCCCTGAGCTTTGCAGTGCAATGTGAATTTGAGCAACCACACATTTATTAGTAGATAACACAACAAGTTAGTGTAGGTCAAAACAGTGATTTTTAACACATCTCTCATAATAATTTTCTTTTTCTTGTGGTCAGCTTGTCTAAAATCTTGTCAAATGACCAAAAACAAACAAAACAAAACAACAACAAAAAACCCCACCACATTCTGCTAGCATTGCAGAGTTGCATAACGTGATTTCTTATAATGATGTCACGTTTGATGCTGTAGACCATGTGAAACAGATTAGCTGTGACCAAATTAGTATTCTTTTGCAAGGCCAGCTGATGTGCACATGTAAAACATAGAGCACATACTCTGAGATGCAAAAAATGATTCTCAAACACTATACCATCAGTAATTCCAGCCTCATAAATATCTACCTTATAGAGATAGATTTTTATTTGTTTCTTGAAACAATCAACATGACAATTTAAGTAATTTTAATACATTTTTGTCCTTGAGAAACTTACTAAGAAAATGCTTTGGTGGCATTTTTTTTTTTTTGGTTGGATAATGCCTCACTTGTTCTTTTTAAAGAGTTCTTATATTCATGTGTTCTCGGCTGTCTTTAGGAAAGATTGATGTCTGGTGTCACTGCTAGGAAGTGCAAACTGTTCAGCCTCACTGCAATCTATGTCCTCATCCTCTTGCTCCACAGGATACCACATACTTTGGCAGCCAACATTCAGAAGGGAAGTGCTTTAATGGCAATAAGTGATGCCAATGAAACCTTTCCCACAATGCTCAAAACTTAGTGGTTGGAGGCTGAGGCACCAAATGGTGGGGCTAAGGAAGATAAATGGATCAATTAGCTGACAGGTCCTAATGCTGTTTACCTAACCAATGCTGAAAGAGTTTCAAAATTTCTGCTATCATTAAAATTTTCACCAAAATATCACCCTTATGATAGCCTAGTAGAATCTGGGTCTGGTTAGCAACGTCTTGACCCTCTCTTTTGAGACATAAGAACTTAGTGATCAATTGTGTTAATAATAACAATTGTCAGTGTGCTTTTCTAGAAGTAATTTCCACAGTATAACATGTTCCAGCTATACCTCCACCCCTGGAGAGTGGAGCAATAGGAGGGAACCCTTCGCAATGTAAGTAAAATGAAAGGAATTTATATAAAATGACATAAAACAGGTGTTAAAGAAACAGTGAGCTCCTTAGTGGGGGAACACATGATATTGTGGAAGCAAGACATTCAAAAGCTATATGATCGTGGCAAAGTCATTTAGAGTTTCCAATGTTCCCATCAATATGAGCGAGTTATGGTATTGCTTTTCATGAAAAACAATGTGGCTACATTCACAATATCAAGCAGGAATAGAATGTGAGTTTTTCTTTTTTTATAGATGGAGTTGGATTCTGATTGGGATAAATAAGTTACTCATTTGACTGCTTTAGGTTACAAATATAGTCAAAGCCACCAAATCCAGTGAAATCAAGTAACCACATGTTGATTTGACCCACTACCTTGGTCTTCTTATATCCATGCTTTCAAAAATTACCTAATTCTTCAAACTATTCCATGAAATAAACATTCAGTATTTTGCAAGTAAATCCATGAAGCATAAGATCTCAAACTGATCCTAACAACCATGAGTGATTTCTAAAGTAAGTTGAAGTGTTTTTGTTTTTTGCTTTTGTTTTTGCCTACTTCAATGCCAAGACTTTTTCAAATGTAAGTAAAATTCTACCAGGTCTCTCATATAGCTTTTGAATTAGGGACACCAAAAAAGTAACCATTAAAAAAAAGGAGTGGGTGAGTCAGGAGAAGTAAAGACAAAAAAAAAAAAAAAAAAAAAAAAAGAGAGAGAGAGAGAGAGAGAGACTCTTGCCAGCAGTTGTGAAGAGAGGTGAAAATAGGAGAATAAAAGATAACATACATTGAAGAACAAAACTGTTTAGAGGGCTAGGCATGAGTTTGAGATTGTCTTTGCTAATCTTAATAGTGAGGTAACTCTTATTTTCTTGCTATCTTAAAGAAGAGGAAATTGAGGAAAAACTTTTTCCAGATCATAATTATAAAGTGGCAGAGCCAGAATCGAAATCCAAACCTATCTGGTCCCAAAGCCCACACTCTTCCCTGAAGTCTGAAATTGGTAAGTGCTCACAGCTCTGCATGAGATGGAACAGCCAGGTGACTAATGCATAGTGCCTGCTTTAAAGAGCGAGTTCTTGGGGGCGCCTGGGTGGCTCAGTCGTTAAGCGTCTGACATCAGCTCAGGTCATGATCTCATGGTTTGTGAGCCCAAGCCTCAAGTTGGGTTCTGTGCTGACAGCTCAGAGCCTGGAGACTGCTTAGGATTCTGTGTCTCCCTCTCTCTCTACCTCTGGCCTTCTCTCTCTCTCTCTCTTAAATAAACATGAAAAAAAATTTTTAATAAATAAAAAATAGTAAAGACTGTTCTTTACACATAAAAAGAAGATGAAGACATTCATATGAAGAAAAGTAAATGGGGACGCCTGGGTGGCTCAGTCGGTTAAGCGTCCGATTTCGGCTCAGGTCATGATCTCGCGGTCTGTGAGTTCGAGCCCCGCGTCAGGCTCTGTGCTGACGGCTCAGAGCCTGGAGCCCGTTTCAGATTCTGTGTCTCCCTCTCTCTCTGACCCTCCCCCGTTCATGCTTTGTCTCTCTCTGTCTCAAAAATAAATAAACATTAAAAAAAAAAAGAAAAGTAAATGGAAAATAAGAAACCACAAGTGCCAGATTAGTTGTGTAAATACTGCTTGTAATGGAGATCAGGGAAAGAATGTAGCTGGGGCCAGGTTAGTCAGGTTAAATCATCAGAAGAGGCTAGGTTTGACACTCTCAATGTGAAGATATTAATTTCCTAGAAATATGGTATCTAGTATATTAAGAGAGTAACTTTTTCTAAACAAAACAAAACATATAAACAATGCAAAATAATTGTTACAGGATGCCTTTATTTTAAAAAAATTCAAAACAGGGACATTGAGATTAGCCTTATTAATATATATTTTTTACTTTTACAAAGTACTAGTTGGTTTTAAAAAAAGGTGATGCAGGACATAGTTTAAAATAGTACTTCGTTTAAAAGTTATGTTCTATTGGCTTAAAAATTCATTTTATGTGCATTTTTAGGAACTATTACTATTGATCAAAGTGAAGCTTACAAAATATAAACAATTTAATAATGTTCCATTTAAGGAAGGACAATGGAATTCAAATATCACTTGTTTTGAATAAAAAAGGACCACTTAACACTTCATCACAAATTAAAAGTTCCTTTCCCCAAATTTTACAATAAATGGTTCTAAGACACAGGCATGTAAATAAATTTCAGCTCAACTCTTTTTTCAAGTTAATTTACATAATCAGGAAGCTTAATTTTTCTCAAAAGCCTTCTGGAAGTTTTAGTAAAGTATCACAAATATTCTCTAGTGTGTCAACTGAACACTAAATTTCTACTTCAGCTAATTTACTGAAAATATTAATTTTTACTCAAAGTACTTGTGTTTCTGCCTTAAAAATTTCACCAAAAATATTTATTTAAATGCGTTTTTTTTAAAAAAAGAAAGAAACAAGTCTTTCTGTGGATTTCAGAGTGAATATTTACATAAACAAGATTATTAATCTTGGCTATTCTATTCACAATCACACACACACACACACACACACACACACACACACACACAAGCAAATACAGTGTCTGATACTATTATCAATGCATTAAGCCCTTGGCCTCTGTACCTTTTTAGCAATAAAATGTGCTCTTAGCAATAAAATGCACATGAATGTATATTACTTCCTTTGGTTTTACTAAAAGGCCTGTTGCTGATAGCCTCTCCTTTTTTTTTTTTTAATTTTTTTTCAACGTTTTATTTATTTTTGGGACAGAGAGAGACAGAGCATGAACGGCGGAGGGGCAGAGAGAGAGGGAGACACAGAATCAGAAACAGGCTCCAGGCTCCGAGCCATCAGCCCAGAGCCTGACGCAGGGCTTGAACTCACGGACCGTGAGACCATGACCTGGCTGAAGTCGGACGCTTAACTGACTGCACCACCCAGGCGCCCCGATAGCCTCTCCTATAATAGAACCAACCCAGTTGGCAAATTTCTTACTTTTATTTGAAATATATACTTAGGAATCAAAACATGGAATACTGACAAGAAAAATTAAATAAACACTTCTATGCAATACTTTGGAAGGGGCATAAACAAAATTAGAAGTGAAATAAAGGAAAAAAACTTGAATAATGTTAATTGTTATGTTGTTCAATTGCAATGTTTCCTTTCAGTGAGAAGTGAAGCTAAATATGTTAGGAAAATTGTCTAGCACCATATTTTACTAAAATGAAATAAAATTTTCAGCAGAAGATGTTTCAGTCAAACCCCTCATCTCTTTTTATCTATAAATTTAGCAGGGTTTCTGTAGTCTCTTCAATGGGGAAAGAAACCAAGAAATTCTGTAGAGTTATACATAATCTTTAATGGAAAAGAAGCCTGATATGACATAAAATTATTTTCACTGTAATGGAAACTATAAATTTCAAAGAAGACAATGTTTATAATTTATTTCCTGTATTTTAAAAAGGTAAGAGTAATTAAAATAATCTTTCTAAATAGGTGATGAGGAGTTCTGGATACTTACATATTCTGGTTAATAGAGGAATGCAAGTCATATGAAGTATCAAATTTCAAAGAATTAAACTAACATTGGCTACATGAAACAGCACAGATAATTTAAATATTCCTCTGTTTCAAAAAATTCCTTCTTTCTTTCTTTCCTTCCTTCCTTCTTTCCTTCCTTCCTTTATTCTTTCCTTCCTTTCTTCCTTCCTTTTCTCTCAAGGACTTCCGGGGGACTTTTTCTCCTACAGTAACCGCTGACCTTTTGGTGCTATGTTCTTAGAGATGATTATAAAGTACTATTTTCACTTTCAAAGAGGATTTGTGGACATAGTAACACTAATCAGAATGAGGAAATGAGGATGTTTCTAATAATGCAAAAGGCACAAGATTTTAAGTGCCTTGAGTTGTAGTATAAACATAAGTAATTGCATTTCATACATATATGAAATATATATGAATATGTATTTATATTTTAGTTCATTTCTTTTGGATTCATTTTCTTCATTAGAGGGACAAGGGCATTCTGGCAAATGTTTGTAGAAGGGCATTGTATCAGGAGGACTTCCCATTCAGTTGCACAAATACTCTCAAGTCTAGGAATAGGCTGGCTCCTATTTGGTATGGGACAAACATTGGCTCCTATAGCATTACCCAGTAAAATGGATATTGCTTTAAGAAATTGAAAATCTGAACAAAGGAAAAAGGAGAAAAAAGAAATAGAAAGAAAGAAAGAAAGAAAGAAAGAAAAAAAGAAAGAAAGAAAGAAAGAGAGAGAAAGATGAGAGAAGAAGAAGGAAGGAAAGAAAGGAAAGAGAGAGAGAGAAATGTAACTGGAGAGTAACCATGTATTAAATGTTACAGGGTTATTATAATGTTATTATCTAAGAATTCATACCTTGACTCCTAATTTTCACTATCAGTTAAAGGTTAATATCCTACTTAATTGTGTACATGGACCTCATTGCTTATTTTTAATGTATCAAAAACAAAAATCAAATTATGACCCTTTGCATTTGATATGTATTACATAATTTGCATAAAACTTGTTCTTAATATATCATCTTCTTTTCTTCTCCCAGTTACTACATATTCTGGTCCTCCAGCCCCTTATCTCACCTGGATGATAGTTCTAGGGTATTCTTATTTCTTGTGTACCTTCTCCTTATGTGCTTTCTTTGGAGTACCAATATGACATATTTCTATGTCACCTAGGATTCACACTTGTTTCTTCGTTCTTCTCACTACAATATATGTAATCCCTGGGCATTATCAAATTTTCACAGGGAGAAGCAAAGTGAGATTGAGAAAGAAGGAGTAACTTGCCCCAGGGCACAAAGCAACTTGACTAATAGTACAAATAAAATTAGATGACTGGTACAAACAATCTTCTCTTATTAAGGTGTAACCATTCACAGTGAGCCACATGTTTCACCATTGTTTGTGTATTATAATTACACTCTCAATAAATCAACTATAATCTCAAGTCTCCAGAATAACATGTCTGTGTCTTTCCCACATGTCATACATGATGTGCATGACATTTTTTAATATTTATCTTTTACCTCTCTGCCCGGACAATACTAGCTCAATACTTACCCAGTAGAATAAAATTCTTTTAGAAGGCAACATTCTAATCATCTCATTCTTAATTCGTTTCAATAAACACTTTCTGTGCACCTTATATTTACAAAGCACTGTGTTCATTCTACACTAAAAATAAATCTAAACGGATCAAAGACTTAAATTTAAAAGCTAAAACTATAAGACTCTTGAAAGAAAACATAGCTGTTATTTCTCTGTGACCTTGGATTAGTCTCTTAGATATGATACCATAGTCTAAGCAAACAGAGAAATAATAGATATATTGCCTATAATTAAAATTAAAAATTTTTGTGCAGTAAAGGATACTATTAACAAAATAAAGACAATGTTTCATTGTCTAGAATGAAGATAGAATGAAGGGAAATGTTTTCAAATTTTATCTGACAAAGCCCTTGCATCTAGAATGTACAAAGAACTCATAACAATAAAAAGATAAATTATCTGATTTAAATATAGGCAAAATGTTTAAATAGACATTCTTTTTATTTATTTATTTTGAGAGAGACAGAAACAGTGCAAGTGGGAGAGGGGCAGAGAGAAAGGGAGTGAGAAAGAATCTCAAGCAGGCTCCACTCTGTCAGTGCAGAGCCCAGTGTGGGGCTCGAACCCACCAAACTGTGAAATCATGACCTGAGCTAAAACCAAGAGTTGTATGCTTAACCAACTGAGCCACCCAGGTGTCCCTAAAGAAACACTTCTTTAAAGAAGATACACAGATGACCAATAAGCATATGGAAAGATGCTCAACGTCATCAGTCATCAGTGAAATGCCAATCAAAACATTAATAAGATGCCATTTTTCATCTACTAAGATTTTTATAATAAAAAAAATGGACAATAACAAATGTGAATGAGGATGTGTAGAGATTAGCACATATACAGTACTGGCAGAAATATAAAATGGTGCAGCTGTTTTGGAAAACAGTTTACAATTCCTCAAAAAGTTAAATAAAGAGTACCTCATGCCTCTGCAATGCCACTCCTAGGTATGTACTCAAGAGAATGGATAATATGTGTTTACATATATCTAAAACGTGGAAATAACCCAAATATCTACCAGCTAATAAGCAGGTAAGTAAAATTTTGTGTATCCATACAATGAAATATTACTGAGCCATGAAAGAAATCAATTGTTGACACATGCTACACTGTAGAGGAACCTAAAAACATCATGCTAAGTGAAAGACACAAAAGATACTGTTTACATGAAATGCCCAAAATATGCAACCCCATAGAAACAAGGTAGATTAGTGGTTGCCAGGGTCTGAAGGGAAGGGGAATGGGGAGTCATTGCTAATGTATATGAGATTTATTTTAGGGTGATGAAAATGTTCTGGAATTAGTGGTGATAGTTACATAATCTTGAGAATATGCCAAAAACCATTAAATTATACACTTTGAAATAAAATTTTATTTTACTTTTTAATTTTTTGAGAGAGAGAGCATGAGAAGGGGAGAGGGGCAGAGGGAGGGAGGGAGGAAGGGAGGGGGGGAGAGAGAGAGAGAGAGAGAGAGAGAGAGAGAGAGAGAATCTCAAGCAGGCTCCACACACAGCACGGACCTCAATGGAGTTTGATCCCACGACCCTGATGAGAACCATGACCCAACCCAAAATTAAAGTCGGACACTAAGGGCGTTTGGCTGTCTCGGTTAATTGACCAGCTGCAGTGCAGGTCACGATCTTGCGGTTCATGGGTTCCAACCCATCGGGATCTGTGCTGACAGAGCTTGGAGCCTGCTTTGGATTCTGTATCTCCCTCTCTCTCTGCCCCTCCCCTGCTCATGCTCTCTCTCTCTGTGTGTGTCTCAAAAATAAATTAAAAAAAAAAAAGTCAGACCCTCAACTGACTGAGCTGCCCAGGCACCCCTGAAAGGGTAAATTTTATATTAAAGGGTATAGAAATTACATCGTAATAACTTAAAACAAAAAGTACACTGGGAGAGAGGATGGTGGAAGGTGAGAGAAGAAAATTTTCTGAATGGGCCAGTTATACACTATTCCACTTAAAAGTGAAACAAAACAAAACTATGTGCTAAATAGTGTGGATCAAAAGATGAATGACTCCTGTGTTTGAAACATTCATAGTGTGGAGAAAGCAGACACAGCCTAACAGAATACAATGTGAGGCAGGCTGGAACTAAGGGCTGCTTCCACAAATGGTTGGAATATGAAGAGAGAAGAGGAAGAAATTAGAGATTCTTTTGTAGGGTAGGGAAAAATCAAACTAAGTCTTGAAGGATGTCTCCCAGTAAAAAGGGCATTTCAGGCAACTGAAAACAAGCAAAGGTGGAAAGACTTAAATGTGGATAGAGTATCTGGAAAACAAAAAGCACTCCTGTAGGCTTGAGCTCAAGCTTGTGGAAGGAAGAGCTGCAGGCAGGTCACTACAGGAAGTTTCTGGCAGCAGTGACCATTGAAGAGTCTGCCAAATGGTTTGGATCACACAGACCTGGCTTCTCATCTCACTTCCACTACCTATATTGCAGAGAGACCTTCCTCAAAATAGCCACCAATCTGAGTCACAGGGATTATACACAACAGTATATTGAGAGAACTTAAGGGCGATGACACAAGTAGACTGTTGTATTAGGTACACAGCAAAATCATACTTTTCTCATCACTAAAGTAAATATATGTTTATTTCAGTAAACTGGAAAAATAGAAGAGTAAATGGAAAAAAATACTGGCCTCTGTACTCCCTCTACTCGGAGATGGTCATTGTTAACGTCTTAGTGTGTATCCTTCCAGTCTTTTTTAGTGTCTGATTAGTTTATAATTATACAAAATATGAGATGATAAACATTTCCATTATCCTCAAACATTTTCAACAGTCCTATAATGCTTTGCTTTTTGTATATATTTACCCTAATTATATAAATAATTACCATCAGTTTGAGAGCTTTGATTCCTCTATTGCTATGAATATTCATGGCTTATATATTTTTAAATATTCACCAAAGTACTACGTGTTCTATAGTTTTAAAAGTTATACACTCCAATATGTATATAACGAAGAACATCAATGCTTGAGCCATCTTTCCCTTTTCTGATTCTTAATTCCCATAGGTAACCATTTTCAACTGCTTGAACTGTTTCCTTTGGTATTTACCTCTACATTTTTAAATAACACCCTTTTAATTTTTTTACCATTTACTTATTTTTGAGAGAGAGAGACAGTGTGTGTGCAGGGGTGGGGCAGAGAGAGAGGAAGATATAGAATCCGAAGCAGGCTCCAGTCTCTGAACTGTCAGCACAGAGCCTGAAGCGGGGCTCAAACCCACAAACTATGAGATCATGACCTGAACCGAAGTCAGATGCTTAACCAACTGAAACACCCAGGCGTCCCTTAAATAACATTCTTACATTAATATTTTTTTCAAAATTTGAGACATTAACTACTGACTGACTGCCTGCTACAATAGAATAAATTTAGCTCTTTACGCTGGCACTTACACACACACACACACACACACACACACACACACACACACACACACACACAAACTTCTTGTCTTCACTTCTTCCCAAAAGGGCTATCATCATTTTTTTTTGTTAAATTTAAATGTGAGCAGCATATTATGAAATTTTCTTCTTCCATTTTGTTTACATGGTTTTTTTCTTACATATCAATGATTTATTTCCAAAGTCCGCTGATGAAAGGTTCTTTAGTAATACTTTCAAATATAATGAGTATTCTAAGAAAGTTTTCTTTTCTTTTTATTTTTGGAAAAAGTTTGTGGGGACTTTGGCTTCTCTGTTCTCAGGTTGGCCCCATAGTTGTTGTCCTAGAGTTGGCCTTTTACCATCAATCGAGGATTTTCTTTAATGTCTCTATCATTGGATTTCCTGTTTCCTAAATACCATTTCTTCCTACTTCCTTAACTTTTTTTCTTAATAAATACATTCTCTAGTCTACAGAAGGTAAAGTTTGATATTAGGCACATATGAATATATTTTTATTTTATTTACATGCTTGATTTCTGGTTTTCTTAGGTATATGATTTCAGACTGGGAATAAATTCCCTTCAGAATTTTGATTGCATTAAAACAAGGGCAACTAGAATCTAGTTGCTAGTGAAAAATCTCATGCCTTCATTATTCCATCACTTTTGGATATCTGACCTTATTATTTTCACCTTTCTAGAAGATGTTAGTCTATTTTTTTCCCAAATATTCCAAAATCTCATGATAACATGTTTGAACATGGGAATTATTCTCATTTACTTGGTTAGAGCATGCTAAATTTAGAAAGTTCCATGCTTTCAGTCTCAAACATTTTATTTATACATTTGATAAGAACCTTATTTCCACTTTCTTTGTTCTTTTTTTTTTTTAGACAAAAAAACAGTTGGCTAACCAAAACACCCACAGGTATTATAAGAAAACTACAGACTGATATTTTTCATGAACACCCATGCAAAATTCTTAACAAAATACCAACAAATTGAATCCAACAAAGTATAAAAGGAACTATACACCACAACCAAGTATGATTTACCCCAGGTATACAAGATTCAACATTCAAAAAATAATATAACTCATCATATTAATAGGCTAAAAAGAAAAATCAGATCTATAGATGTAGACAAAGCGTTTATCAAAGTCCAGTACTCCTTCATGGTAAAAATTCTCAGTAACCTAGGAATAGAGGAAATCTTCCTTAGCTTAGTGAAGACTATCTTCAAAGAACCTATAGCTAAGATCATACTTAATGGTGAAAAACCTGAAGCTTTCCCACTAAGACCAGGAATAAGGCAAGCCTGTCTCCTCTTATAACTCCTTTTCAATATTGTAATGGAAGTTCTACCTGAAACATTAAGACAAGAAAAGGAAATAAAATTTGTACAGATAGAGAAGGAAGATATATAACTGTCTTTGTTCACAGATGACAAAATTGTCTATATGAAAATTCCACTGAAATGACAAAAAAAGGACCTGGAACTAATACAGGATTATAGCAAGGTTGTAGGATACAAGGTCAACATACAAAAGTAAATCATTTTCAGATATATCAGCAATTAACAAGTAAAATGTGAAATTAAAAACACAATACCATTTACATTAGTATCCCCCCAAATGAAATACTTAGGTATAAATCTAATAAATTATGTACAAAACTTCTGTGAAGAATGCTTAATAACTCTACCTAACAAAATCAAATAATAACTAACTAAATGGAGAGACAGTACATGTTCATGGATAGGAATACTCGGTATTGTCAAGATGTCAGTTTTTCCTCAACTGAATCTACAGAATCAATGCAATAACAACCAAAATTCCAGCAAGTTATTTTATGGATTTTGACAAATTCTAAAGTTTTTATGCAGAAGCAAAGGACTCAGAACAGCCACCACAATATTAAAAGTCACTATTTGAAAACTGACCCTATCCGACTTCAAGACTTACTACAAACTATAGTACTTGAAACAGTGTGGTATTGGTGAAAGAGACAATTAGATGAATGCAATGAAATATCCCAGAAATGGGCTCACATAAATATAGAGAACTTTGTCCTATGACAAAGGAGCAAAGGTAATATAGTGGAGCAAATATCGTTTTCTTCAAGCAATAGCACTGGGAAACAGGACATCTACATGAAAAAAAAAAAAGAATCTAGACTCAAACCTTACAACTCTTCACAAAAATTAATTCAAAATGCATCACAGACCTACATGTAAAATAAAAAATATAAAACTCCTAAAAAAATAAAATAGGAGAAAATCTAGATAACTTTGGGTATTGCAATGACTTGATACAACACCAAAGTCATGATCCACGAAAGAATGGATAGGCTGCACTTCATTAAAATTAAAAAAAACTTTGCTCAATGTTAAGAGGATGACAAGACAAATCATACTGGGAGAAAATGTTTGCAAAACACACATGTGATAAATGACAGTTGTCCAAAATATACAAAAAAACAAAAACAAAAACAAAAACAAAACCTCTTAACACTCAGCAATAAGAAAACAATGGGCCCAAGATCTTAAAGGACACCTCATCCGAGAACATATTCAAATGGAAAATAAGCACATGAGAAGATACTCCACATTACATGTCATCAGGGAAATGCAAATTCAAACAACAGTGAGATACCACCACACACCCAGTAGAATGTTCAAAATCCAGAACACTGCCAACTCCAAATGCTGGTGAGGATGTGGAAAACCAGGAACTTTTACTATTGCTGATGGGAATACAAAATTGTACAGCCACTTACAAGACAGTTGAGTAGTTTCTTACAAAGCTAAACATACTCTTACCATATGAGCCAGTAATTGCATTCGTTGGTATTTACCCAAAACAACTGGAAACATATCCACACAAAATTTTGCACATGGATACTCACAGCAGATGGATTCATAATTATAAAACTTTGAAAGCAACCAAAATGTCATTCGATAGGTAAATGGGTACACTGTAGTGTAGCCAGAGAATGGAATATTATTATTGAGCAATAAAAGAAATGAGTGGTGAAGCCATGAAAATATATGAAGGAAACTTAAATGCATATTAATAAGTGAATAAGCCACTTAATAAGTGAATTATTAATAATAATTGGCCTATTAATAAGCCAATTAATAAGTGAATGTAGGCTGAAAAGCCTACATTAGTTATAATTTCAATTATATGACTTTTGGGAAAAGGAATAATTATTTAAAGTAAAAGGATCAGTGGTGGCCATGGGTTGGAGTAGGGAGAGGAATAAATAGGTGGAGCTCAGAGGATTTCTAGGGCAATGAAAAATACTTTGCATGATATTATAATGATGGATAAGTGTCATTATACATTCGTCCAAACCCACAGAACAAGGGAAGTCTCTGTCCCTTTGTCTTAATTTTCTTGTGAACCTAAAACTTCTCTATAAAACTAAAGCCTTGAAAGAAAGTTGATTACATTTCAGACCTTCTGGACTAAATCTCTATTTTTTTAACCTTATTTCTAGTTTGTTTGTTTGCTTTTTATTCTATGCTTTGGAAAATTTTCTCAGTGCGCCTGAGTGGCTCAGTCGGTTAAGCATCTGACTCAGGTCATGATCTCGTGGTCCGTGAGTTGGAGCCCCGCATCAGGCTCTGTGCTGACAGCTCAGAGCCTGGAGCCTGTTTCAGATTCTGTGTCTCCCTCTCTCTCTGACCCTCCCCCGTGCATGCTCTGTCTCTCCCTGTCTCAAAAATAAATAAACGTTAAAAAAAAAATTAAAAAAAAAGAAAATTTTCTCGTTTATGTTTCAACCCATATTTGAGTATCTTATTTGTTTTCATATATTTAATTTGTAAGAATTCACTTTGTTCTTGTGTATTTCTTTTATACACTTTGTTCTTGTGTATTTCTATTTTTGTTTAATAAATGCAATATCTACTCTTCCTTCTCTAAAGGCATTAATCATGATAGGATTTAAAACCTTTTTTTTCTGCTCCTTGCATGTCTCTGTTTCCCCAATTTTCTTTTGTTGTTATTGCTGTTTTGCTTTTTAATTTGACCTCTATCCTTCTCTCACACTTTAAATATCTATAGGCCAGGAAGAAATCCTTTTATTGTTGGCCTGGAGGTTAGAAGAATACTCCAGAAATTATTGAATCCAGTGGGGAAAGATAACCTTTGTTTTCCTGTGTTCAGTTTAGTTACTTTCTTGCCTTCAGCTCCACCCGCTATTCCCATGTCTAAGAACCTTCCAGTTCATTGCATTCAGAGAGTAAGCTGTCTTTTCCTGAATAAGGGAATGGAATTTTCCCAGGTCTTCTGGAGTTCTGGGGATCAACTGATCCTGTAGCTTTCAACTCCAACTCTACACCCTCTTCTGATGCTCTTACTATCTCTAATTCTTGACACTTTCTAGGGTTCTCCAGTACAGATTATCTTTGTTCTTGGCTCCATACTTTGTAACTTGACTTTCATCCATCTTGGTTCAGCTAATTTGTTTAATTCTTGCCCATCAAATTTCAGCTTTCAAAGTTTGTTGCAGTACATCCCGCTTATTGCTCAATATTCTTAGGGCTTATAGCTTTTCTTTGTCGTGTTACTATAATTTTTATGAGGCTTCTTGAAGAAGCAGAGATGAATGCAATTGGTCAAGCAGTCCTATTGAAGTAGAAGTAAGTATCTATGTTTTTGTACTATAAACTGGCACTGGTAATCTATGATCTTTTAATAATACTTAATGCCATAAAACAATATTCAGTAATTTTAAAAATGAACTTGGGGGCACCTGGGTGGCTCAGTCAGTTGAGCATCCGACTTCAGCTCAGGTCATGATCTTGCGTTTCATGGGTTCGGGCCCATGTCCGGCTCTATGCTGATGGCGTGGAGCCTGGAGCCTGCTTCGGATTCTACGTCTCCCTCTCTCTCTGCCTCTCTGCCGCTCATGCTCTGACTCTCTCTCTCAAAAATAAATAAACATTTTTTAAAAATTAAAAAAAATGAATTTGAATGTTACAATGAAAGTTTTCGGATTTTTATTTCACTATTAATTTTTCCAACAAAGAATTTGAAATATTGATTCCTTTTGCATATTATGTTTCAAAAGCAGTATTTTCTGAAATCTACCAGCCATTCAGTGGTCAGATAATTTTAAGAAATGTATATTCCCCATAGAGATACATGATGCTTATTAAGATAACAAAGGTTCAGAGTAAATAAACACATTTAACTTAGTTTAAACTTGAGTTCCCTAAACTGACTTCACAATTTGACAACGTTGCTACAAAATTCCAAGAAGCAGAATTGTAAAAAGTAGAATATTTATTCTGTGAAACACATTCTAAGAAATTCTGTTATAAGTTTAATATTTACCGTGGCACAATTTGCACAAACATACTGTGTAATTAATGTTTATTGGGATTACTATCAATTCTTTTGAATGTGTCAGAAAAAGAACTATAGTGGACAAGTTTACCATGGATATGTGATTTGGCAAGTATCCTTAATATTTGGACTCTAAGTGGCAAGCATGAGAGTTACATTTAACGCAGAATACACAAATATGAAGAATAAATTATTCCTGCCACCTATGCACTTGAACCTAGCTCTAGAGCTGAAATAGAAAACATAATTTTGCTGTTTTACTTTTTAGCACAGACGTACAAATGCTGAAAATCCAACCCCCCTGTGACACTCAAAGTTGTTATTTAATTATGTAGTATATAATTGGGTTAAATTAACGTAAAAACTATTCAGAAGTAGGAAAAGAAAGACAGAACAGTTATTTAGTTCACAGGACTGCTAACTCTCTCACTTGCCTACAAGGAAGCGTCACTTGAATTACCAAAGTAGCTATTTTTCTGCTGTTAGCTCTTAACCAAATATTGGCACCTAAGAGCACCGTCTCTCCTTCAGTGGATCAAGCCAAATACAACTACAGCCCAAAAAAGACATCCTGTCCCTCCTTTAACAGCCAGCAGTCTCCTCTCTCAGTTCCAAAGAAAAACAAGAGCAAATATTTGTAAGGATTTTTTTGTCTTGTACCAAAAATGAGCATTAATAAAATCATGCTTGGAGAAAAGCACTGAGAGGGTATATAAAAATGATACTGTAATGTCAAAGTGGGAAGCATTAATTCATAATACACAGAAGTATTTTTAGATGGTACTGACAGTTTGCATGAAGCTTGGGATTGGTGTGACTTGCCTTCATAGGAAAGGAATGGCCTAGCCTGGGAATTTTATTGGCAGACATCATAGCTTAAAAATGCACATGGGATGTCTGTCTTACAAAGCAATAAGCATAATATTTTACTTTTTTTCATTTTATAAAAGGAATCAGTTATTATACAAGCGAAGAGCTTTCTTGCTTTTCTCATTATTCATCTTACTTTTGCTAGACAGTATTAAACAGAAGTCTGAATATTATCTTGGATTTTATGGTTCTCTATGGTTTGCAAAGTACTTTCACATACGTCACCTCCTTTAATCCTTGCAACAACTGTTGAGGGTGTTATTAATATCTCTGCTTTATCTAAAAGAAAACTGAAGACCAAAAGGGATTAGTGAATTGCCTGAGACTACACGACCAGTGAATAATAGAACCAAATGTGGAACCGTGAACTTCTGCTTTCAAATCCAAGGAGGACACTACCCTCTACCACCTTTGTGACATGCTCTTCCTTTTTTTAATTCACTTAACATAACTTCAGATTTTATGAAACATCAGCCCACATTAGGGAGTTATTTTGCATCATATGCCAGATTGAAGCAGACAAAATTACTTTTTTTTTCAGGTCATAAGCAGGTGAATATCAGCAATTTCACATAGTTCAATCTAATACATAAAGAATTCCTGTAATGATATATGATAATTTGCAATACTGCTCAAGTATAAATGTCCTGTTTTAAATCTACACCATTAAAATTTAATGTTTCTTAAAACAAAAACAAAAACATATAATATCAGTTTTAGCAATCAAAGCCATATCTTACGCACACACTGATTTTGCCAATTTGATTGACTTAGTTAAGCCAATACAAATAAAATTATCCAATTGGTTGTTCTGACTGAGAACTATTTGTTTTCATATTTCAATGAATAAATCCATAAATTTAGTTGAATGGGTTCATTTGTGTAAAAACAGTATACGTGATGCACTGAGAAAAGGTGCTTGTGGGGAGGGGTTCGAGGGAGTTCTCAGATGTCAGAGGCCCTGTGCGTGGCCTCAGGATACTGAGAGGAAGGGAAGAGTGGTCATGTAAGGAATGCTCTCATTTCCTGCCCTCTCCCCAGGGAGGCATAGATATCATAAAAGGTCCCGGAATGAACTCTTCTGAATCCTAAAATAATTCTTTTTCAACTTTTAAGGGATGGGTAAAATTTAGGTTTCATCTTGCTTTTTTTAAAAAAAATGTGACTGTCAGTCATTAAAAAAAAAAAAATCACACTCCCCAAGGCATGAAATTAATAACTTGTGTTCATAGATTTTATAATGGTTCTAAACAAAGTTATATTTTTAAAAAATGTATAATTTTCCTCAGCTTAGATCAGAAAAATATCAGTAAGAAGAGTAAAGATGCCTATATGTCAATCTCCTTGACATGGCAGCCTGTAACAATTACTGTTAAAAAGCAAGGTGGTCTCTTCTGTCAGTCTATCAGATGGATAGGGTGATCTCTAAGGCATGGCCAATATTGAATTTGAAACTGTGATTAGTGATTAGCATTTGCTAAGAATTTTCACTCATTATTTAACTCATTTATTGACTTAAGTTTATTTGTTCACAAATAAATACCTACTAAGTGCTCACTGTGAGCATAGCAAGATTTTCAGGTATTTTGTAGCCCTGGGATACAACAGTGAGCAAAAGGATTACATAAGGTTTTAAAGTAACTATTTATCCAATTTCACTATTTCTTTTAATGAAACTTTGTCAGCCTTAGATGCCAGTCCCTGTTTTTAATTTTTTTCATAGACAATAGCTACAACCACACTTTCTCCAGTTTTCTTTATGAAGAGCCTCTGAAAAGTACAGTCACAATGATTGTGGAAAATATGTTATCTTATTTAAATTAGATTGTGTTCAATTATACTTACTATATTAATTAATGTTTATGATGTAAATAGCTTTAAAAAAAGACTTTCAATTTTAATGAATTATTTAGTAAGATCTGAGAAATTAAATATTGACCTAGGCTTTATGCCAATTTAAACGTAAGATTTTCAACTCACATTGACACGATTTAAAAATAAGGTATTAGTGAAAAAGTAACAAACATACATAACTAGGAACTTTTATAGGAAACTGGAGAAATTTGGAACAAAAACAAGTTCTATAAGAAAATATTTTAGATAAAATATGGAGTAAAAAGAAACTATAATTTCTGAACTGGAAATTAAACTGAGTGAGAAAGTTAAGGTAATTGACATTACAATTAAATATAGATTGGTGTGTAATATTGTAGGCCTATTGTGTTATACAACCAGTGTTGAAGAAGATAGAGGTGGTCCCTGCTCTACAAGGCCTATTATTGAACAATGGAAATGAAGGTTGTTTAAGTACCCAGAGATCAGGGGACATGTCCAGCTAAAGCATAGACCATCAAAGAAAAAGTCATTGCTTCAAAGTAATTGGAATTTTCTGCTACCCCATTTACAGTCTCATTATTACAGTGGTATATACTTTTGAGATCATCATAGTGTTTCTTCAAAACTTTTTATCTGAAGATAACAATAAATATCCCACTTTAACCCCATTTTTGTAAAAATATCTTGATTGCCACTTCCTGTGTTCTTGGAATACGTGTTAAATAAAGGTTGTAGAGGAACAGCATTACTCATATTTCCTCTCAGTGTTACAACTTCATCTTTACCACCTCTAGATAGTAATAACAACCATAATGGGTTATATTCAAGGTCAAGCACAATGAGCTTCAGTAAAAAGCTATAGGACGTGGTGATTTACTTCGATATTAGGATAGCCACGGAGGGCCTATTTTACTGGAGCTCTAACTTGTCTATATCTGAGCAGTAGGGGTTTTCATTAACATTCATCAAATCCTCCTGCAGAGAGACCTGGGCTGCTGGTCTCTCTAGAATGAGCATGTCTTTTGGCACTTTGTTGATCAGACCTCTGGGATATCAGAAGGAAAGCATACTCAGTAAATGATTCAGGATCTTAGAATTCACTTCCTTTGCCAAGAAAGGAAAACCAGAGTCTTTGGGGGGCTGAGAAACTCAGATATTTACACATGTATTTACTTGAAGAAGTGTGGTACAAATTCCCAGTACTCCCAGGAAAATAAGAATATTGTTTTGCGGTTATATTTGGCAAAAGGACTAGAGATTCAATGTCATGATAGACAAATATTACAAAAACTGAAAAAAAATGAAATAAGACCTTTCCCTTATTTATGCACCACAAATGTTTCAAATAATTCACAATAGTTCTGCAAATGACCACAGGTCCACAAACTTAAGGCTGAGTGATATTAAGTTGGACTCAAAAGAATCCTACTTGGAAAAGGTAAAAAGTTTTCTAATGCAAAAACAAGACACAAAATATGTATGATACCGTAGATCAATTTTATCACCGACATCAACATAGAATTTCTAAGTAAGGTAAGTTTTAGAGAATATCAGAAAGCTAATTTCATTGCATGTATTCCCCAGTACCCTAAATTATTCTTTTTACTATTTATTGAGCTACGTAAACTCAATAAATATTAGTCGACATTGATGTATTATAAAATTTTTGTCAAATGAAATTATTATTTTCTAATTTATTTGATGTTCTGAAAAAGATGGGAGGTTTCAAGACTGTAAAAATGAAACAAATGTTTTATACAATTGTTCCATCAAAGGTAAACCTTCAAGATTATTAGTCTGCTGGAAAATCAATCCTACAATGTCATAGATATTTTTCTTTCTATGGTACACTATCATTGGGAAAGTTCTACAAATTAAAATATCCGATTAAGTGCTAAAATATACAAAGCGATAACTTAAACAAAACCCTACTTCTTTTAGCAGAATGGTAAGTCTTGACTACTGGACACTAAACATAAAAATTAACAGGCATAGCTAAATCACAGTTACGTGAATTGCATGACAATGCAGGAACTATAGATTTTTACCAACATTATCTTACTTTGTGGTTCCCTAACTGCTAAATACTATACATTTCTCATTCTAGAACTCTATCACAGGTACAAGGAGAAATTAAGCTGTATCATGTGATTGGCCAAGGCGATCTATATGAACATTTTACATATCCAATCAATGTAACAGAATGATAGTGATTTATAAAGGAGTCCATGCAAAATAGGGAGAAAAGAAAAAAAATGAATTACTTTACAAACTGTACTTAATTCTATCTCCTCCAAAGGCATCTTCTAACACTCACTGAGCCAAATTTCCTAGAGGGTAGAATGCAGCAGGCATAAATTGCAGGATGATAGGCTGTCAGATTCCCTGAAAAGGTCCACTTTCACAGAGTTTTACCACAGGATGTGAATGAAATTAACTGGATGTAAACATCTGGAGTGTCAGACTACTATGAGTTAGATAATTGGAATAAGATATAAAAAGGAAGAACATTCCATTGTCCTTTACTTCTGAATTGCCGGATACAATTTTGGTGTGACTGTTAGGGATGAAATTATTTAACAGTATACAGGGACTGTTTAAAATATACAAAGAGAATAAATACAAAACACTAGATTGCAAGTAGAGGCACTCTTTTTTTTTCTAAGTAGAAGGAATGGACATGACCCAAATAGGAGGCATCTTAGAAGCAATGAGAACATAGAAGAAATTTGTTCACTACTAGCAAATGACATACTCCTACTTTATATTTACTTATCTCTTTTTCCTAATGTAGTCCAGTAAATTGAACTGTATTCACCTCACTTATACTTGCTTGAAGGCAAAGAACAGAGCTGTCTCTCCACTACCTACCTTCTACACTACTCCTACTGGCAATACACACACACACACACACACACACACACACACACACACACAGTGATAATAATAATAAATTGGGTTGTCCTTAGGATTCCATAATTTTAACTCTATTTATTTTGAAAACAAGCATTAATAAGCATTTCTTGAATACATAATAGGTTCAAGAAGAGAGGGAAGGAAGATATTCTAGATGAGAAGAAAAAAACTGAGCAGTTAAGACACAAACTAAAGAAACATTTGGGAAAACAAGAATAATTGCATTTGTCTAAAGACTACAGAAATGTTAAAGTAATGGAGAAACTATACTTTGAATGTTCAGGTATAGGAACATTATGACCATTTCAAATAATTGTGGCTGTAACAATGGAAGAAATGCCTTGAAGTTGCATCTGAATGTTTTTAGTTCTAAGTCTGGATAAACTCTTTGATGCAAGATTAAAAAATCATCCACAGAGTATTTCAGCAGAGCTGACTGAATTTTAGAGCACAATTTGGCATAATGAGCCATGAGAAAACTGTTGACCAATTTCTTTCAAAAATATGCTCCAATAATAGCGAAGGGGATTCCTTAACCTTTCTGCTTTTTGCTTGGAGAAGAAAAGATACAATCCTAGTCACTTACTGAAGGCCTTTTTCATAGGATCTTCAAGCAAAACTGAGATAAACGTAGACCCATTAGAGTTCATATTTGTACATTGTTGTGACTGAACTGGAATGGAAACTGGAGTTTACCAGAGGCTTTCTGCTCCTCCCTCCATAAAAACATGTAATCTTAGCCAGACCTACTTGGTCACTTGCCATAAATAAATTATGAACTTGGCCACTGATGGTCTTTTAAATATTAAAATAATTATACAGCTTAAAATATAGACTTCGGCTAATCCTTTTAGGCCAAATTAATATCTAATGTGCTGCATGTGACATGGTACTTCAGGAAATGAAAAAAAAATCCTTGTAAAATTTTTTTAAGCAGGTAAGTCATACCAATGTTTGTGAATTACTTAATTCCTCTGGTAGTTTCTCTATTACTGTACTTCCTCAACAACCCATGAAATATACTGGCCAACAAGGTCTCAAAAAGAGTTGATTAATGTAAGATGAATGTCTTCAAATATAAAATCATTCAGAGAAATGGACCTGGAAAATGAAAGTGAGATTCATGGTGGTCTCAGATGGTGGTATTGATTGTATCATTATCAAACGGTGGTACTGATTGTAGACAAGAAACTAATTATAAGTATTGTGCATTGAGTCGTATTTATAATCACAGACTTTTTTCTTGAAAAAGAATCACCAAATGGAATGCCTGGGTGGCTCTGTCAATTAAGCATCCAATTCTTTATTTTGGCTCAGGTCATGATCTCATGCCCGAAGTCAGGCTCTGCATTGACAGTACAGAGCCTGTTTGGGATTCTCTCTCTGTCCCTCCCTCTCTCTTTCCCTCTCTCTCTCTCTCTCTTAAAATAAATAAATTTGAAAAGAATAATAATAAAAAAGAGAGTCATCACGTATGATTACAAAAGAACAAATACTAAAGACTAACCTAAAAGAATCAACTATAGAACTTGATCCGTAGGACAAAAGCACCTAAATAGGAAAAAGAAAAACAAAACAAACAAACAAAAAAAAAACAACAAAAAAAACCTCAACATTTTGTAATCACTATCATAAAATGAGGCAACTTTGGCAAGAAGTAGTGCCCTATGTTTGTTGCAAATTTCAAGCACAGACCAGAAGTCAAAGGACTGTTTTCCACATCACTGAGTCCACATCGTCATGTCTTTTTATTTTATTTTTTTTAAGTTTATTTATTTCTGACAGAGAGAGAGAGAGAGAGAGAGAAAGCATAAGCTAGGGAGGGGCAGAGAGAGAGAGACACACAGAATCCAAAGCAGGCTCCAGGCTCTGGGCTGTCAGCACAGAGCCCAACACAGGGCTCAAACTCACTAACCTTGAGATCCTGACCTGGGCCAAAGTCAGACGCCTAAATGATTGAGCCACCCAGGCACCCCACGTCATGTCTTTTTTTATATATAATTAGATAAAGTAGCTCAGTAAACATTGCCTTTTGTTGTATTGTGAAAAACTGTCTTAACTTTTGAGTTTCTTGGGGAATAAATTTAACAGGTAACTTTGTATAAGTTAAAGTGTACAGCATGCTTCTTTGATGTTTACATATTGTAATACCATTGTTAACGTAGCAATATTTATCCATTACATAATTATAATACAATATTAATTTCCTTATTCATTATACTGTGCATTAGATCTCTGTGGCTTATTTACTTCTCATTACAAGTTTCTACCCTTATTACAAGTGTATTATCACTCTTACTCCCCTCACCAATCTCCATCCCCTGGTAACCATCATTTCATTCTCTATTTTACAGGTTGAACTTTTTTAGATTCTACCTATCAGTGATATCAGACAGTACTTGTCTTTCTTTGTTTTATTTTGCTTACCTTAATTTTCTCAAGGTCCAACCATGTTGTCATAAACGAGGATATCTTCCATTCTCATGGCTGAATAGTATTCCATTGTGTATTTGTACGATATCTTTTTTAATCCATTCACTTCACATCTCTCATTTCGATGGGTTGAGTACATGCCTTTGTGAGCCAAATCTACTAGGCATGGGCCCACTAGGACTAACCTAACCTATACTGCTCCCTGTTCTTGAGGTGTCTTTCCCTTCTGTTTTCACCACTGCTTTACAGAAACAAACAAACAAAAAAAAAACCCTGCTTTGGATATTAAATCAGAATAAGGACATAAATCTTCTCATATCAATTAGAGGTTGGTATGTTGGATCTGATGCCACGTGGGTAAAATATTTTATTTCATTTAAAAGTCAAAATATCACCATGGGATTAATGGCGGTGACCTTATTTTACAGAAGAGTAAGTTGCGTTTCAAAGAATAAAATAAACGTGCAAAGATTTCCCAGCTAAAAAATGGCACTATCAAAAACCATTTCCAAGACCTGTAGTTACACTATCTTTTTGGACTGGATCCTTTGTCAGGTTCTTGGCAATATTCAATTTGATTCAGTCAGGGGCCTTTTTTTGTGAGTACCCGTCATTTGGTGATGAAGTGCTCAACAGCATGACAGAAAAGAATCTATGTGTGAAATGTAAGCCTCTCACCATGATTTAAATGCTCGTGGAAAAGTCATAATCAATAAAGGGCACAATGGTTTATCTATAAAACTTAACTACATGGCTTAGTACTAGATTAAATAGCAGTAATTTGATGTTATTGAGGCATGAATTAATGTTGGAAAATACCACACTTCAATTTGTCTAAGTATCTATTCAAGACAGACAAAAGTTTTCCATCTTTTTAATTCAAAGAGGGGACTTAGTAACACTAAGCTTTATAATTTGCTCCAAAGCATTCATTTTTAGCACAGGAACTACTCAGTCTCACATATTTGGGAGCTAATCTATGCTGCCAATATTGTTTTTTTACTTAAGGATGTATCCTAGAGTGCAAGCAAAACTACTATAATGAAAAATTAATGGTTTGTTGTAAAAATTACTCTGCACTACCGTAAAACCTCTAAGTCAGTATAAGATACACTTGCAAGAACACAAATGGAACAGACTCATTGGCATTTATTCTCTCATTTACCTAATGAAACTGAACATACAGAAACACCCAGTCTGGCTATAATTTTCCTTTATGAGTTGGAGGTACAACAGGGAGTGGAAAAGACTGCATGTCAGTCCTCTCTGATCTCATGCTCTATTATTCCAGACCTTATTCTGTAGGCACTGTGCTAATTACTGCAGGTGCAATGATAATGATGATGGTGATGACAAGAGCCAATAGTTATTGATCTTGTCTCTTTTAATATTTGTAGCACTTCCATCTTTATCCTGATGTACAAGTGCAGAAATGGGGCACAAAGAAGTGAAGTAATTTGCCCAAAAACACAGATTTAGTAACTGGTGGGGCCAGGATTCAAATCTAGGTAATCTGAAACTTTTGCAACGTTCTTACTCTTAAGGACTCTTTCAGTTTATTGGAGGAGACAATAATTAATGTAAATAATCTCCTAAATAAATACACAATTTTAAACTATGATAAACACTGTAAATTCAGAGACATGAATTTATAAAAGTGGACAATAGGGCATAGTGGCTTGAATTTTGGACCTTCTCACTCAGTTTCCACCCAGGGCTTTCTTTATATTCTGTGATATCCTATCTGTGCTCTTCCCGAATTCCTGAGGCCAAACTGCGGTTACTGCCAAACACCAATAGGGCCCTAACACAATCAGGGACAGCGCTGGTGGCCGTTTCAGTTGTCATGTGACTCAAGGGCATGGATGAACTGTGTCTTACCTCCAGGTTTTGCAAAATACCTCTGATCTTCCACCATGTGAATTTGATGTTGCCTTTAAAGCAAGAGCCGTGGCAGATCCACTTGGCATCCAGACATGCGCACAAAAGTGTGGAGGAGTTAAAGCCTCGTGGAGCACCCTTGACTAATGGGAAACAAGAGCCAGCAGAATAAATTCTTTTCCCTTCCTAACCCTGATGGACAGCTCAGGGAGCTTATCAGAGCTCTTGGAAGTTGCAGTGGGGGAAGGAGCAATTAGCTTGTCAAGAAACTGGGGCCAGCTGAGCAATGTACTCCTTAGCATTTACTATCTCTTTCTTTAATGCCTGGCTTTCATTTTCCTCACTCCCACTTCCCTAGGATTGTACTTCCTGGGAAAATGTCCAGCCAAAGTGAAAAAGCATATGTTTTTGCCTCAGGCTCTATTTCCTATGGAGCCAAGGCAGAGGGATAGGAGTGCTCACCTAGTGTGAGGGTCAGGAAAGGTCCCCTGAGAAAGCTACCTTTGAACTGACATTATCAGTACACAGACTGATTGGAGATGGCGGGGCTGGGGGTGGGGGGTTGAGGAGAGCTCCACCTTACATGCAAAGTTCTGATTAGGGCAAAGGCATAGTGCTTCTGAAGAAATAAAAGGTCAGAAGGGAAAATCATATGGAAAAAACAATAGTTAACACTCAAGGCAAGTACTGCTCAAAGCATATTACAGCTATTATAACATGCAATCATCACAAGTCTCTGAACTAGGTATCAGGAGTAGTCCCATTTTCTTTCTCTCTTTTCTTTTCTTTTTCTTTCCTTTCTCTTCTTTTTTTATTTGTAATTTTCTTTTATTATTTTTGAGTGAGAGAGACAGAGACAGAGACAGAAAGAGGGAGCATGAGTAGGGGAGGGGCAAAGAGAGAGGGACACACAGTATGTGAAGCAGGCTCCAGGCTCTGAGTTGTAAGCACAGAGCATGACACGGGGCTCGAACTCATGAACCACGAGATCATGCCCAGAGCTGAAGTCGAACACTTAACTGATTGAACCAGCCAGGTGTCCCCACGTAGTCCCATTTTATAGATGAAGAAAGACTGAGAGAGTTTAAGGAAATTACCCAAAGTAGTAAAAATAGAGAGGCTATATAGAATAATTTAAGAATGCAGACTTTACAACTAAACTGCTTGACTTTAAATTCCTGCTCTGCTACTGAACTCTCTGTGATGCAATTTTTAATCTGCGAAATGGACTAATCTGTCTTTAATATGTAAATAGTGGTAGATAAAATTAACTAGGAAATGGAAAGGAGGACAATGATCATTAATGATCTGGCAAGATATGTACAAAGTAGAGGTATACAATTGTATTTAATGGCATGAATCTGTTGATTCTTTTTTTTTCTAATTTAAAATATTTTTAAAGTCTATTTATTTTTGAGAGAGAGACAGAGCGAGAGTGGGGGGAGGAGCAGAGAGAGAGGGAGACACAGAATCTGAAGGAGGCTCCAGGCTTTGAGCTGTCAGCACAGAGTCCAATGTGGGGCTGGAACCCACAAACCGTGAGATCATGACCTGAACTGAAGTCGGATGCTCAACTCACTGAGCCACCCAGGCGCTCCGGATCTGTTGATTCTTAAATACTGTTATATTTTCAAATATGGACAATACAGTTTATAGTCCTACTAAAATAAAAAAAAACATAACAAAAGGTGGATGAATATAAATCCTATTCAATGTAATAGTCTCTCGGGGGATTTTACATGGAAAGCATGATCCAGACAACAATGAAATGTTGTATTCCTACTTGCCTAATAGATGGATTGGATTTACTATGGCTCCACAATTTCATGTGGACATGTGGAACACAGTGAGCAGCAAAAGGTACATTTAGGGAAGTTAAAGGCCTAAAAGCATGGGAATTGTGTTGGAGACAAACTTGGCCAGA
Source organism: Prionailurus viverrinus (assembly GCF_022837055.1). NCBI lineage: Eukaryota > Metazoa > Chordata > Mammalia > Carnivora > Felidae > Prionailurus > Prionailurus viverrinus. The sequence continues at coordinate 108,793,103 of NC_062562.1, forward strand.
CACATTAGGTTTAATTCATGGCAGCTACAGCATCTGTCCTGATGATATAAATAGTTACAGTATTTTTACTTGTTTGACCATAGGTGTTTCTTAAATAAACTTGATTTAATTGAAGGCACTTTAAGTGCTCTTCCCTTTCCAAGCAGACAAAACAAAACAACAAAAAACAGAATTAAAAAAAAATTTACATATATACAAAAGGAATAAAACTTCACAACAGTGCATGGAAATTTAATAATAGCAGGATTCCTGAAAATATTTACACCCCAACACTGTGTCTGTAATGGCTCTTCCAGGCAAATAGAGAATCCAGAATTTTACACAAGGTATTTGCACCATATTAAATGACAGGTATCTGTAGTTTTGGATATTATTTCTGAGACAGTGTGGGATTTGTTAAATAAATCTATATTTGAATTCACTAAGTCTTATTCATAAATTTATAATTTTAAGAAAACATAATTGAAGATAAAGATATTTAATTTTTTACAAGAGAGATTTTATGTGTCCCTGTTCTAGGAAAATGTTCATCGTTCACTACAGTATGACCCTGAGATGCTAGGTAAAGGATGTGTCCCACCTCTGACCCCTGCAGAGCCCCATCACCTCCCACACAAACTCAGCTTCTCCTTTGACCTCAGCAGATCTACTAGACTGTTTCTCACTTGTAATTCTTTCTCTGCCTCACTTAACAAGATATTCTAACAGATCTGCTCACAACAGCTCTCCTCCCGCTTCCTGACTGAACAAAGTGGGCAATTCATTAAATTCTCATATACTTTTGGGTTAACTCATCAAGAAGAATCTGAACTTAAGTGCTGGCTAGAGTCATTAATCCAAAATGGTGATGGTAAAAATACTGTTAACTGTTAAACCCTTTGTAAATATTCTTGTAAGTGGTGATGCTATACAAGGATACTTCTATTTTTATTTTTATTGTTGCCCTGAATGATGACAGACATTGGTATCAAAATGATCACTCCAAGGATGTATTTTCCATGTAAGAATTATTTTTATGAATATTCAAAGGCAAACGTATTCATTTTTGAAATTTCCTATATAGCCTAACAATTTCACTGTAGGGAAAATGTGTAGTGTTGTCAATTGTATAATAATGTGTACATGCATGACATACATATTAAACACACATAACATTTATACATATGCATTCAATATTTGATTTGTGTTTATGTATACAAATTATAAATATGTATAATTTATATATGTGTGTGTGTTATTTTATTCTACACTTGATAAGAAAATTTCTCAGAAGGGTAAACTCATATTATCTTTGAGCATATACATATATATATTTACATACTACATATGTAGATATAATTATATACATCTTATATAAATAATATATGTATGTGTGTAATTATTTATGTGAATTCTTATCGACAGGAGGTTATATTTGATTTGCTTGTCAAATATTACCTGAAGCTTATACAGGTTTGTGGATTGTGTTAAATGGATAGAGGTGAGTGGTTTTAATATTCAAATTTTTTTCTAATATCTCAGTACTATTACTGTGAATTGAGGGGAAAAAATCACTAAAATGCTGCTTTGTTGATATATCCAATATCAAATTTTAAATCAATAAAATATCACAATACCTGAATAAACTAAGAATTTCATTTGCATTACAGGCTGCTTTCTGCTTTCTTTTTCTTCTCAATTTATGTAAATGTAAACACAGAACATACTTAAACTTTTCAAGTAGGAACTTACAGGTTTTCTTTGCATGTAACAATATGAGGAATAATAACTCGATTGTTTTGATAAATTACCACAACATAAAATCATGATGACCTAGACCCAAGTCTCACAAAAGCTCTGGAACTTCTCTGTGTTTCTGGAAAGTACTCTTGGCAGTAACAGGGCTATAGTTGTTGTGCAAAATTACGTTTTCTTTCAACTTTATTCTCCGTTGCATCTCAATGAGAACTTTTACGAGTCCCCTTTAATTAGCTACTTTAATATCTTATGATTTTGGCTGTATCTATATGAAGACTGGTTTGAAAATCTCATATATGAACGTGTAGTTAAATTTTCTTGTAAAAAACTAGGGAGATTGAACTTATGGTAAAATAATAAATTGATATCACATTATCTTCATTTATGATAGCTGAGGAGAATCAGTTAAAATTTTATCTATAATGTCTAACTCAATTATTAATCAAGTAAAGGCATATGTAAAGACAACAGCAACACAAAACTAATTTTAACAAAATAAATGAATGGATTACACTATTCATTATCTGACTAAATAATTAAGAGTCAGAGACTCACAGGAGTTTGGTCACCTTCTGAGACACTGATTATGTACCCTTGAACTGAGCTCCTCATGTTTTATGGCAAGAAATGGACTCTGAATAGTGCAGTAGGAATGAAAAGGAATGGGGAAACTCAAGATCATCATAGTAGTAAATTGACAGGATTTTGTGACTGGATGAATGTGAAAGGGAATTAGTGAAAAGAGTCAATGCTCATTATTAGATGCTTATGAGATCACTTTGAGAGAGTGGTATCATTAAAGGAATTACAGAACACATGAGGAGAGCCAGGATGGGATACAATTTCATCTTAACACAGGTTAATTTTGAACAAACCAGGGGGTATCCAGGAAGAAATACCTAGTAGATACAGTTGGAAATAGAAACCTGGATTTCAGAAGAGAAAGGTCAGGTGAGGATCTGGAAGACTGCCATGTCCACCATACTTGAAAGGGTATCTAGAGAAAACCAAAAGAACAGATGATCTCATTTGGGAATAACTGATTTATAGGTTTTCCACAAACACCTAGTGGAAACCATAGTTAAGGTCTAAGCTAAAAAAGAGGAATGGGTGAATGACCGAGAAAGGATGGTCAAGATGTAGAGAATCAGAAAAGGTATCATGAAATAGAAAGCAGACAGTCAAGAAAGATGGAATAGCATGTAAAAAGGTAAAATAAAATAAGGTCTGGAAATATGCTACTTTATTTAATTGTTAGGGGATTACATTTAACGTTCATAAGAAGAGTTCTTGTAGAGCTTTGGAAACAGAACCTATATGGAACATCTCTGAACAGTAAATAGAAAGAAAATTGAAATTGAGGGGAAGACAACATTAAAAGTCTACAATTCTTTGTATTGTATAGTCAACATAGTCATATTACAGTATTACAAGTTCAGTTTTTTTCAACATTTTTTTTCATTTTACTTATTACATGTGTTTATTATTTTTTTAAACAAAAGGAAATAATAGATTCAATCTATTTCTAAAATTTTACAAATATGGGTATCAATAATTAGAATCTTAATAGATTGACTTTCACAAATTGAATCTCAACGTAAAGTCATAGTAAATTAAAGATGGAAAAAGTCCAGAATAGTCTCATGTGATCTAAGTGGAGCTTTTCTTATCAAACCCAAGTAATTCCAAAATTAAACTGTGTATGATCTTAGGTCACTTAATGACTTTGCTATTTTTTTTCATAATTGTTTTTTATTTTTTTAATTCTCAAGGACAGCAAACTACAGGAATATAAACATTTACTCTCATATGCTTAAAGAGCTTGAAATAAACGAGCCAAATTTCACACCCTTTTTTAAAATGTCCATAGATACAAATATTTCTTTGTGGGGAGTGAATGTATAACAACACATTTCTTTTTTCTCTATAGTATGTCATGTATAGTTTTTATGAATAATTAAATATATCCATAATCTTAGACCTAAATTATATATTTAAAAAAATAACTAGGCCCCTCTGGGACAATTGGCTGCCTGTGAGTAAAAATTAAGTACTCATGGAGATAAATTTTCTCTCTGGATTTAATGATATATTGCAACTCCAACACATTATGATGAACACATTTCCCTAAGTGGTTTATTTATACCTCTAGAATAGTGTGCACATAAATCAGAATTGTACCCAATTGTCATCATTATCATTTCTCCATTTCCTTCATAATTCTTTGTATTGATATCACACACTGGTATGATCTCACAACTTTGCAAGCTAGACATGAGATATTAAATGTCATGGCCATTAGTAAACAGAGATAATACACTGAAAGTACAGAGCTTTAAATTTAATATTTTCTGACTTCACTGTATAGCTAGCAATAAACCATGATGCAAATAGTAAAAAATAAAATAAAAGGCAAAATAATATTTATGGGTCTACATGGAACCTCTTATGAGCATATTCCATTCTGTATAACTGTAAGAATGAGATCATTGTCCAGGATCCGTCTTTCTGCTTTAATTATCAATGAATAATGTCATGATTGTCATTTCTCTGCCATACTTGGCAGGGCATGGAGAAGAATCTGGACTTTTGAATATTGTTTAGTAGCTCTAAGTATAAATGAGGATTACCCCACAATAAAGCAGCATTGTTTCAGAGACAATGTTAACTTTGTGATTAATGAGGTGATGGATGAGGAACATATGACTATTTCCAGGTTCATTCCAGCATTTTTCTTAACTTCAACCTCAGCCAAAACTGTCAGCACTAATGACAAGATGACCAGATAATGTTTCACCTGCAAGTGGGGATCTTGACTGCAATTTAAAATTTCCAAAACTTTCACAAGGCGCAGCTCTTATGTAAAGCCAAGATTTTTTTTTTCTTTCAAAAAGCCTAAAAACAAATGGGACAGCAAATCTCTGAGGAGGAAAAGAAGCAGTTCAGTTTGCACTTTTGGAAGTTCTGGAAGTATAGACTGATTAACAGGGTGACTTGGCTGCCCAGAGGCTAGAATATAAAAACAAGTAATTTTGTAGTACGAAGAATCCTAACAATAAATAAGAGCCTAATTCTGAGTGATCTAGTTATTCAAAATGCTGGAGTCTACAAGTTTTGATGAAAAGTTTTTGAAAGATGGATTGAATTTTAGCAGCTTGCACAAGATTTTCAGCTCTTTGAGGTTAAGGATTATGACCACTCAAATCTCTAAACTTAAGTAAATCTCAAATGCCCTAACACTACGAGTCAGTGCTATAAGCCATCGTCAGCCTTTTGGGGTGAAGTTCTGGCTCAGAGAAAACACATTAATGTCAACAATGATCATAGTGTCAAAAAATCTCATACTATGGTCAACTTTCTCATTCATTCATTATAAAGAATAATTTAGTATACATCCCAAAACCCAAAAACATTTTCAAAAAGCTGAATGGAAATGTGTTTCCTAACAGGAAGGATCTGTGCCTAAATTCAGATGTATGCAATTAGCAAATTATTGTAACCCATTTTCCCTCTGTGAAACGAAAATACAGAACTAAATATGGGTGGTCCTTTCTAACACACTGAAACACTCTAAAATCATAATATTTTAGAAATGAAAGAAACGTTAGATGTCACCCAGTCTAAACCCTCAACTTTATTTTATTTATTTTATTATTTTTTAACGTTTATTTATTTTTTAGAGAGAGTGAGACAGGTCGGGGGTGGGGGGAGGGACAGAGAGAGGAAGACAGATACCAGCAGGCTCTGATAGGGCTCAAACACATGAACCACAAGATCATGACCTTAGCCGAAGTTGGATGCTTAACTGACTGAACCATCCAAGCACTCCTTATTTTATTTAAAAAAAATGTTTATTTATTTATTTTTGGGAGAGAGAGAGAGAGAGAGAGAGAGCAAGCAGGGAGGCGCAGAGAGAGAGGGAGAGAGAGAATCCCAAACAGGTTCTGTGCTGTCATCACCGACGCAGGGCTTGATCTGATGAACTATGAGATATGACCTGAACTATGAAATATGAGCTGAAATCAAGAGTTGGATGCTCAACCAACTGAGCCATGCAGGTGCCTCAATCACTCAATTTTATACACAACAAAGTAAAATATAGTGCTGACTTGAGAAAGGTCACACAGTCCTATTGTAAAATCACAGTGAGAACCCGATGTCGTGATTGTATTAAAAATATTTTTACTCCGAAAAATGTATTTGTTTGATGTGTTAATAATTCAAATGTGACTGTATTTCTTGACACATTTAAAGGGACTTTGTCATGGTGATATCGGCCTTGCCTTCGCATATGTCAAAAAACATGAATGTTTTCACGCTGTAAAAATATATTATCAAATCAAAATATTTCACCTTTTTATGAATGAATTCTTTCATAAAATAATTAGGCACATTCAATATGATTAAGGGTAGACCTAAAAGTCACGTGTGACCGTACATTAAGAATAAACATGAATAGGAGACTAAGCAAAGGAAATCTAGCATCCTATCTTTACAGCTTCACAGTGAACTCTTTACGTTTGTTAGGTATTTCATTAACGTAGCCAAACCCAGTTTCCTTCAATGTAAAATATCAAGAATCTGTAAATCTACAATTATACTATACTTACCAAGAAAGAATTTAGATTTATTAAATGTAAATCTAATAATGCCTTTCCACCTTATTTAGAATTTCTAATGTAACTCAGCTAGACACAAGTGAGGGGTAAAAAATAAAAAGTAAAATGATTCAAGGAGCAGAATTTAAAGAGGACTTCAATGAGTAGTAATTAAAATGGTTGCATTTTTTTTAAAATTTTTTTTTTCAACGTTTATTTATTTTGGGGACAGAGAGAGACAGAGCATGAACGGGGGAGGGGCAGAGAGAGAGGGAGACACAGAATTGGAAACAGGCTCCAGGCTCTGAGCCATCAGCCCAGAGCCCGACGCGGGGCTCGAACTCACGGACGGCGAGATCGTGACCTGGCTGAAGTCGGACGCTTAACCGACTGCGCCACCCAGGCGCCCCTAAAATGGTTGCATTTTTCATGGGTGCCTAAATTTTCAAACACTGTGGAAGAAATGCTTCCAAATCATCATCACATAATAGAGCATTAGCAATGAACTAGTGTTTAATAATCAAGGTAAGTGAAAAATTGAATGTGATTCAAATTGGACTCATGCAAAACTTTTGGGCAAATAAACAAAAGAGTGTCACTTGAAGTAGAAGTTTATTGATACAAGTACGTACAAAGTGGTAATACATTTTGAAGTAGAAATCTAATTTCACTTTGGGTTTGCCTTTATCCTTAAGGAATGAAGGATGACCTCAACTATCAAAAATAATTGCTGTTTGAATAAGCAGATGATAGGAAGAAAGAATTGTGGAAACCAAGGTAACAGTTTTCCAAAACAGCATCTCGGATTTCAAAGATTTCTGTGAGGTTACATTAATCCACATATGGATTATATCATTCTTGACATTTTACTGAAAGTAGTAAACTACAACATCCGTGAAAAATTCGGTCCCTGAAGATATTCTTTCCATGGAATGCTTCTTTATACACCAACGTGTGTTTACTTGACAAGAAGTTCTAAGGGGATCAAGACATGGATAAGGGAGACTGCTGTCTTGCCTTCATCTTCCCCTGGGTATAAAGTCAGTTATTATCTCTATAGCTCTCTACTTCAAATTATAGTCTCTTCACAATTGGGAAACATGCAAACCTGGATTTGTAGCAGTGGTGGTTTTATCCTTCTTTTCTCTTTTTTTTTTATTTTTTTTTTGAAGTTTATTTATTTTTGAGAGAGAGAGCACAAGTGGGGAAGGGGCAGAGAAAGAAGGAGACCTGGAATCTGACGCAGGTTCCAGGCTCCAAGCTGTCAGCACAGACCCCGATGCAGGGCTAGAACCCATGAACCACAAGCTCATGACCTGAGCTGAAGTCGGACGCTTAACTGACTGAGCCACCCAGATGCCCCCTTCTTTTCTCTTTTGTGAAGAGGTCTTTCTGTCTCCAAGACTAGGTAAAGTGTGAAATAGCCAAAGAACCCTTTTTCCTTTTATCAAGCTTTGAAAGTTGCTGATAAAGTTGTGTCTGTTGGACTTTAAAACATTTGAAACACATCTCCAAATATTGTGAAACATGTATAAAACAAAATGGGTGGAATTTGTACCCTTTGAAGTACTTTACATGTCATGGAATTTAATTCTTAAAATAGCTTTTCAAAGCTAACTTTATAGTCACCGACTCAATGTTATGGATGAGGAAATGGAAGTAGGGACAGTTAAAGTACCTTGCCGGTTGAGCTGGAATTTGAACTCCTACATTCAGAGTCTAGAGACTACCACTTAACGCCTATGATCTACTTCTTACCTGAAGGGATACCTACACAGAGGACACCCTCCCACCCTAATAATCTGGGAGTGATTTTATTTTTCACTGAGCAGGAAAATCATTATTCTGTCAATAAACATTCATTCCAGAAAATGCCTTTTTATTAAAAAAAAAAAGACAAGTTCTCAAAACTGCTAAATGTGCTAAACAAAATTGATACCCTCAGATTAAAGGAAAGAATGACACTTTGAAATAAAGCACTAAAGAAAAAAGACAACATCTAGCAGTATATAAATAAGAAAGTTTATCTTAATTTCAGTAACTGGATACCAGTGAAACAGGTAACTGAATTGGATTAAAGAATTTGTCCCATAGACAATGCATAGGTCTTCATCAAATAACTGTCACATATACATTCACTGGGTCTTGTATAAATCTACCATGTTTCCAGGTGCAACTATGTTTAGGAAAGCAGCATACAATTAATGTAAAAGAATGAGAGCATGGGGCAGGGAAACATGAAAATATTATATATTTTCCAGAAGAATTAAAAAAAAGGTTTTTTGTTTGTTTGTTTAGTTTAGTTTACAAAGTTTGAAAGAAAAAAAATAAGGCAATTCTTGTGGGCTACCCAATATTTTTATGTAGCTTATATCTAAAACACCAAGTACAAACCATTCCCCCATGCTCAGTGAGCCAGTAAAAAATAAGTTCTTTACCTTTTTGGATTCCAAATTTGGTAACAAATTTGGCACTCCAAATTAATTATCACAAGCGAAAGTGTCGTCCTGATACTCCACACACTCAAAAGTAATGCTTCCATTTGTTTCTAATGTTGTGCCTCTGCAGAATCATTGCTATGAGATAGGCTTTCTCATACGGGAAAGCAATAGAATGATTCAGTCAATTTTCTATTTTTAAGTCAAAAGTCTAAAGAGTGAAAAGGCAACTATGCCTACAGGTTACAGATTTAAAGTAATTGTTTTACGTTGTTTACCCATTCTTCCACTGTCACTATCTTTTTAAAAATAACATACATTTATTTAATCAGAATTTTAACCTGAAGCCTGTGCTCGTGACTGTGGTGAAAGGTAGGAATTATCATGAATGGAATGTAAAGACATGTTTTTATAGATGATGACCTAAAGCTTTGTTTCTCTAAAATTTCTGTGTAACACTTCAGTGTTTGAAATTATTCGTCTACATACCTTTAAACTGTTAAAACAGTTCTAATTGATGTTGCTGCCCTCAGGTTAGGGCAAGAAGGCCAGCAGAGAAAAGGAGATTCTCTACACTTCTAAGGCATGATTCAGTCCTAAAATACACTTGTCTATTTCTTGTTGCTGTTTAGCTGCATATTATAGAGATAATAATACTTTATGAATAAGCCAGGAAAACATTACTGTCTGAGTGTATGGACTTGTCCATGTAGAGCAAATGTTCCAAACTTTATTGAAAGGTGCTTCATGACCTAAACATTTTCAATTGTGTGCAGAGTTAGAGAGGCTTATGCTAGAGCATAAAACCACAGACTGCTGAGACCTCCTTCCCTGACAGCTGTAGTGTAAAACCTGAATACAAGTCAGACTCAGCTCAGAACACTAAATCTGATTCCCCAATATCACCAATAGGAGTTTTGATGCTGTTGTTCCATTATAATACTTGAGAATCATTATGAGAATGTAAATTAACACATAAGAGAAAAATAAATAATCATATAATGCTTGGTGGTTCTTATAGCCAAATTTCAGAAAGACTTCTATGCTGGACATTTGTTTTATTTTTGGTCACCCTGCAACCAAACACTTTCCTTATTTGCAGGAAATCCAAAATATGAGAAGGTGAACATTTGTGCCTTTCCCCAGTGCATATTAAAGAGACATATAGTCTCCTCCAGAGAAATGCTCTATATTTGACCAGCTACCATCCATTCTTGGGTACAGAAAAATAAAGCCTGTTTGCACCAATAGTTTAGTCATACTTAATGATATAATATAGCTCCAGTCTGAATTGGAAAATAAGCATGGAAGAGTGGGAAATTCCTCGACCAGGAATAAGGAAAAGTTGAATTCGTGTACCTAACACATTCCCTAATTTGACAAATAACCTTGAGCATGTCATTTAATTCCACCAGCCTTTAATTCCTTTGTCCATAAAATGAGAAGATATGATTTGGTAATCTCCAAGGGTGATTCTTGGAAAAGAAGGACCATATCTCTCAAGTATCACTGAAAATATACTGGAAATATAGGAGACATGTTTAACTGCTTTTCCTTCCCAATCTCACTGTGGGTCAGACTGTAAAGCGATCACTGAAGCAAACCAGCCAATACACTTTACAAAAACCAGGAGAGTGAGTGCAGCACATGCACACAACACGGTTGTGACTTTCCTGTCTGCTGACAGATATCAGATCTTGTCACTAGTACAGTCAATGGGGTGCAAAATCCTGTGGAATTTGCTGAACTGAACAGGACACCACACATAATGATGGGAACCTCAGACACCAGCCATGTCATGTATTGTCATCACTGATCGTGTTCCTGTTCTCACTCCACGGCCAGCCAGAGAGTCTGTTATTTACATTAAAGTAAAGGCTGTTCAGATCACCTCAGATCAGATCTTAAGCAATTATTTTGACTTCATCAAGACTGTGTCTTTTATCTTCAAGTTAATGATTTGGTTTATGAAAAAAATACACTCCAGATAACCAGCTTTATCCTAAATTTGGTGCCCTAGAACCCTAATCTATCATGCCATTCATCATCTGGGATAGGTACTGGAAACGTAATCTTGCACAGTAACTTTATATCGTGTTATGTCAGACAAATGAGCTAATAAACATTGCACCTGCGAGTGATACAGCTTTGAGGCTGATGAAGCTAGACACATAATTGTTCATGCATCATTTTCATTAGAATCAATATAAAAATCTGCACAAAGATGCAAGATTTCACTTAATTATTTGCTGTGCAGAAATGATAGACATTAAAACAATATGTCATTAGTATGAAAAAGAGGGGCCATCTCAAAATAAGAAGCCCTTTTATGTTTGTGATAGCAGAGTTTACAGTAACAAAAGTAATATGAGGCAGAGCCCAAAAAGGGAAGAAGCCAATGAGAGTGCAGAAAGATAGAATGAATCTAACACAAACATAGGTGATGTGAAGATCAGTCTATGTCCAAAGAATTCTACAGTTGACAAGACCCAAGAAATAAGACCTGAAAGGAATTAGTCACTGAGAAATGAGGTGACTTTCCTTAATTTCATAGTGGAACTAAGATCTCCAGACTCCTGATCCGATGTTTTTCCACTGTATCCCATAACTACAGTTTCAGGTGATTTAAATATTGCCCTAATTTAGATGCTTTAAATTTGAAAGAGAGTATGATCTTTTTTTTTTTTCCAGCATCTTCCATAGGATGAAAATAAGAAGCTGTGGTGGTTTGGGTTAACACTTGCAAACATAATTTAGTAAGAGTCCTGTAAATAAACATTGAATTTCCTTCTCATGCATCATGCAATCTTGCATTCCATCTATACTGAAGGCCTACCCAGGGTGTTTCCCCCCTGTAAGGGAGTCAAGCATATAAATAGATGGTTGGGAAAAAAAATATATATATACATATATACATGTTATATATATGTATATATATAATATATATATAATATATACATACATACATATGTGTGTGCATATATATATATATATATATATATATATATATGGTAGAATTGGCAATGAGAGATTTAGAAATAGGGCTGGTACTGTAAAGTGCAGTCAGATTATAAGGAATATGTCCTTGGTAAGGATTTTAAACTATATGCTGGCAACCAAGAGTCTGTAGATGATTTTTAGCAAAAAGGCGACATGAACGAGTTTATTTTGGAAAATTACTCTAGTGTGTTGAGGTAAATGAGTAAGACAAGGGGAGATAGCAGGGTGACCAAATCAAACAGTTGCCATAATTTGGGAAGATGGTGAGTCCGAAATAACACAGACACAGAAGGATTTGAGTCACTAGTTATTTCTGAGATAGAAATATTAGTCTCAAATAGTAATTAGAAAGTGATTATAAATTGTGGGTGCATGTATTAAAGGATTACTCAGTTTTCCACATTAAAGTATGGGGGCTTCAGTCATGTGGGATAAATAGATAAATCCCCATTTTATAGGAAACCTAACATACCTCTCAACTTCAGTTTGAAGTTCTATGAGAAAGGTAACGATGTTTTGTGTCAGTTTGACTCTAATTTCCTAAAGTTTAAAATAGAGGATGGAGTAGAAATGGGGGTTGAGTAGTCCCCAGCATGTAGTTGATGCCATGGTAGGGCAGAGGAAGGGAGAGTACTAAAAGCAAGACATATAAGGATAAAATCATACAACTTCATGGAAAAAGGACTTGTAGCATTTCCTACCACTAAAAGGAAAATCAGTAACTGGATATCACAGGCAGGGTAAGATTAGATTAGTTTCTAAATTGCCCTAATTTTGGCTGGAATTCTCCTTCTGGTTCCATACTAATTAAAACACTTATCAAAATTAGCTGACATCTTTAGCATCAAAGTGTAAGACATTCTGAGATGGATTTTTCTTTATCTGCGCTCCCATTCCTCCCATCTCATAAGAAAATTTTATAGTTTGGATTTATGGTTCACAGTTGTCTGTCTTTGCTATTATATACAGAAAATTTCTGGAAAGTCGCCTGTTATTGCCACAGGAAAGTGATGATGATTGGTTGAAGCACCACCTAAGGTTAAAATAAGTGAGAATTAAGTGTGTGTTGGCCATGAGGACTGAGTAATGAGTAAGAAACACTCACAGCTATAGGTTTTTAGGTGTGAGAATGAAATGAAAGAGCTGTAGAGCTAATATTTATTACCACATAATTATAGGACTGTGGGGTCAAAAATATTATTTCTAAATTACAGCAGTCTCTCCTCACTGCTCTAAAGGGAAATGGTGACATATAAAAGACAACAAAATAGAAAAATGTAAGAGATAATGATTCTTAATAAAAATCATTTTATTGCATGAATCCTATCCCCAGTTCCTAATAATGGGCTCTGGAAAAGTGCAGTGTAATCTTGTCAGTAGGAAAGGACTTTGGGAACACTTGGAGAGTGACATAAGTGTTGGGAGTTACCACCCAGTCCTTGAATCTCTGCCAAAAACATCATAGTTTAACATAAAGAAGAGCTAGACAGTTTCATTCTAGAAAGGCACAAAGCATCTCTAACAATGAAGAGGAATATTTCTTAATGAAAAACATATTAATCTGAAAGAAAACTATAAGAGTATTAATTATATATACCTAATAACATACCTTCAAAAGTTTTAAGCAAAAAGAATATGATAGAACTAAAGGATAAATAGATGAATCCACATTCTGAGGAAGCCTAAGATACTTCTCAATAGCTGGTAAGTAGACAAAAAAAGCTAATAAGGATGTAGAAATTAGGTCAAATTTGTTCATTGTGTGGTTTACAGAATACAATTTTTGGCAAATGTTTCTGTCATAATTTTTGGGCTAAGTGCTGGACCATAATCAAGTTTAATAAATTTCAATATATTGAAATACTTCAGAATATGTTCTGTGAACATAATGCAATTAAGCTAGCAATCAGTAAGAAAAATATAACTAGAAAATTCCTACATGTTTGGAAGTGAAGTGATACATTTGTAAATAACACAGTGACCCAAGAAGAAATCACAACAAATTAAATGATAATGAAAACATGATATATCACAAATTGTGGGATGCATATAAAGCTGTGCTTTGAGGGTAGTTTATAGTCTTAGTACACATACTAAAAAAGAAGTTTGGAAAATAAATTATATAAATATGAATATTAAAAAGTTAGAAAATAAAACTAAATCCAAAGGAATGATAATGAAGGAAATAATAAAAGAGCAAAAATAAAAGAAACAGAAAACAGATGTACAAGAGAGACACTCAACTAAAGTAAAAGATGTTTCTTTGAAAGAACCAAAAACACTGATATACCACCAGTAAGACTGATCAAGAAAAATATAAGGAAGGCATACATTGTCTGTATAGGAAATAAAATATAGATATCATTATAAATCCAACAGACTTTAAAAACTTAATAGAATGACATTATAAATAATTTCATGCCAAAATATTTGAAAATTTAGGTAAATCAGGTAAGTACCTATAAAAAAAACTTACAAAAAAGTAAACAATAATTAGAAAATTTAAATAGGGTTTATTTCCTAAATAAATTAAATGAGAAACTGTCCTAAACTAAATGTCTACTCCCGGATGTTTTCATGGATGAATACTTCCAACCAGTGAGAAAGAAAGAGTGCCAAATTTAAACACTTTCATATACTAGAAAAAGCAGAGACATTTCTCATCTCTATGTTGGGGTTAGCATTTCTGTTCTACCAAATCATGAAAATGAAATTATAAACAAGGAAAATGATAGGGCAGTGTCCATTGTAAAAAAAAATGAGATTTCTCAGAGCTGGAGAAAAGAAATAATATCACATACTTAAAAATGTTATTGAAGACTGACCTATTTAAAAGGTCTTATGATTTCAGCTCAGCTAGATTTGCACCTGAATGAAATATACACAGGGTGAATAAGAAGTTGTAAAAATTGGCAAGTCAAATCAAGTGAGCTGCGGATATAAGATAAAGTAAGATAAGCCTGAGAAGCATGAAAAATAGTGATATAAAAGATGTTTTGTATTTAAGTATGAGAAAATCAGAGAAAAGTTGTTTAAAAAAAAGAGAGATAAGAGTAATAGTCAAAATGTTGGCTCAGAATATAGAAACAAAACCAAGAACCCCAGATTACTTGTATCTGTGGTCATGAGCCCATGAGCAGGCTTCATCAATTTTCCCATGTTCAGCTGAGGTCTCCGGGGTGGTGTGGACTTTGGCGGTCAGGGAACTCTGCTCAGTATTAACAAATGCACATTGTAACTCATTTCTTAAAGCATAACAGAGACATTTCTCCCAATTTGGTGGGGGGTATGCAAGAAGTTGGGGCCTGATGGAGATTGATGGCAGCCTTGGAAGAAAACGTAGATGACGGATTACAGGCTTCACCCTCTTCACACGGTGCCCTTGTGATCATTACCAGGACTGCATTACCTCTTCTATTATAATCAAGGAGGAGTAATTCTTTGCTTACAAACAAGGTTATCTTCTCAGGGAAATGTGTTTTATTCCTCTGTATCAGTTTCTTTTTTATACATAGACTTATCTGGGGCTCTTGGGTCTGAAATATGCTAAGGCTAGTAATTTAGTTACAGAGACATTTTTTTGGTAGTCTTAAGTGAAGTTCTATTCTATTTGACTGCATTTGTACAATTTCTGTGTTTTGGGGGCTAAGGAATGCTTGTCAGGGGCAGTTCTGGATTTACATTCAGAAGAGACGATTGCAATCAACTGCTTTTTCTACTATACAATACAAACCACGTACTGGATTCTCGCTAAGTCATTTGTAGAAAGCAAAAAGTGCCCTTCATGTGTACAGAGGGATTACTGTTAGATGTTTGCAAGCAGAAACGGGGTGCAAGAGTGCTGTTTGGTATCTAGCTTATGGTACCTAAGCTCAGTGGTCTCTAGGACCACGTCAACACAAAATCTCCATAAAGCCTGGGGTATAATTTGGATTCAGGAGGCAGAATATTGTTTCTAGGAAGTGATGTGGCCTCTGTGAAGCTCAACCCTATGACCTTGGTCTCGTGAAAAATACTTTCTAATGAATTGAAATAAGCCTGAGAAAGTGACAACACCTAGTAAACATGAACAAATGGAGATTTTGCTTGACAGAACAAAATATTAAAATGATTCCTGATCTTTTGTAAACCATCCTAATACATAAGGAAAAAAACAAGTTTTGTAAAAAGGAAAAGCTAAATATAGACAGACTGACAAACTGTGGTAGTTGAAAAGAAATAGTACTGCAAATAATTTAAGGAAACGTAAGTTAAAATATAGGACCCCAGTCACAATACACCCTGCACTGCAATAGTGATTTTATTATCATGGCAAATAAAACTAACAATGTTCACTTAGGATTTCTGAAAAAATGTAATAATATTTCTTTGTTTTTTATTTCAAAAATTATGATTATTTTGACTAAATATGTTCTTTATAGGGAAACTTCTTACTCACTGGGGGAAAATGGGAAAAATTATTTTGCTGTAAGTAACTTGTTTATGTTTCACAAAAAATATGCGAATGAGACAAAAACAAGAACCACCAACAAAAGGTGGCACCTCCCCTATCCCTCCCATCCTCTACAAAAGACCTATCAAATCCCATTCAACCTTTAAATAGATGAAGAAAAATAATTAATGACACAGACATGGAATTACTTATTCCAAAATTGACTCTAATCTATTATATTTAAAATAATGGTTGGGGCGCCTGGGTGGAGCAGTCGGTTAAGCGTCCGACTTCAGCCAGGTCACGATCTCGCGATCCGGGAGTTCGAGCCCCGCGTCAGGCTCTGGGCTGATGGCTCAGAGCCTGGAGCCAGTTTCCGATTCTGTGTCTCCCTCTCTCTCTGCCCCTCCCCCGTTCATGCTCTGTCTCTCTCTGTCCCAAAAATAAATAAACGTTGAAAAAAAAATTTAAAATAATGGTGGATGGGGCGCCTGGGTGGCTCAGTCGGTTAAGCCACCGACTTCGGCTCAGGTCACGATCTCGCGGTCCGTGAGTTCGAGCCCCGCGGCAGGCTCTGTGCTGACTGCTCAGAGCCTGGAGCCTATTTCAGATTCTGTGTCTCCCTCTCTCTCTGACCCTCCCTCATTCATGCTCTGTCTCTCTCTGTCTCAAAAATAAATAAACGTTAAAAAATAAATAAATAAATAAAATAATGGTGGATGAAAAATTTTTTTACAAATATTTTAAGTAAAAGCTGTACTTTAGGCTTCAACCTGGTTTTAAGAAAAGTTCAAAATAAAATGTAAGAAATAATTAAAATGGAAAAATAGAAGTGTGGAACAAAACAGAATGACTGAAAATGTAAAATATAATAGGAGTTAGAGACTGAAAATGTAAATTATAATGGGAGTTAGAGACTAGTCATGGAATGGATACACAGATAAGCAGGTTAAAAGCCAGATAGAGTCATAAGCTTAGTGACTGAAGCATGTTATATTCTTTTGTGCTAGCAAATTTAATTTAGGGGATAAGTGAATATATTAGATAAAATTAAATAACATACTTCAATTGATAAAGATGAAGGTTATAATTTTGCTTTCATAATAATTTTGGTATCTGATCAACTGGACCGCGATTCTGTTTATACAGCATGCTCTTAATTTACTTAGATGATTATTTTCAAAAATATGAGCCCTTGGGTGGCTCAGTCGGTTAAGTATCCCGACTTCGGCCGAGGTCATGATCTCACTGCTCCTGAGCTGAAGCCCCACATCAGGCTTTGTATTGACAGCTCAGAGCCTGGAGGCTGCTTCAGATTCTGTCTCTGTCTCTCTCTCTCTGCCCCTCCCCTGCTCGCACATTATCTCTCTCTCTCTCTCTCAAATATAAATAAACATTAAAAAAATTTAAAAATTAAAAATTAAAATATATTTAAATTGCTAACTTCCTAAATACACGAGTCCATTCTTGCCCTGAAAACTATGAAAACCAATTAGAAAATTCACTATTTTATTTAAACATGTTTCATAAACACATTTTTTATTTTACATTCATGCTCTTTTGACAAATGATGTCAGACATTTTGAGCAAAGAGGTAGGTAAAATGGGCATGGCTTTCGAAGGCAATATTTAGAGCCCTTGAAAATATTTGAAAACATTTAGAAATTCTTGGAATGTCAGTAACAACTAAATTATATTTTCACCTACAATATGATTAGAACAGACACAGGAAATGGTACTTCAGCTTCTAGGAATGACCTAACAAATTAAAAATCTTAAAAAAAGTAAACAAGAATTCAGAATTAAGTCTTCCGTAGTTTCTCTCTTCAATGATACATGTATAATTTTTCCCTACATCTAGTTAGAATGAAGCTCTGTTTCTAAAAAGGAAAGGAGGGGCGCCTGGGTGGCGCAGTCGGTTAAGCGTCCGACTTCAGCCAGGTCACGATCTCGCGGTCCGGGAGTTCGAGCCCCGCGTCAGGCTCTGGGCTGATGGCTCAGAGCCTGGAGCCTGTTTCCAATTCTGTGTCTCCCTCTCTCTCTGCCCCTCCCCCATTCATGCTCTGTCTCTCTCTGTCCCAAAAATAAATAAACGTTAAAAAAAAATTTTTTTTAAAAAGGAAAGGAAATGGCATCTTTTATTACTGGCCCAGAAGCAGAGAGAGCAAGGTATAAAAGCCATTAAGTTTATTGAAATGTGCAACGTATTTCCCAAACTTTTCAAAAGCTATTCAACCTGATCTATAGCTTAACAAAAAACAGAATGTAGTTTTTGAATATTATATTCCTAGTGAATCTCTTTAGCGTTGGTTATTAAAAATGTGCTTTGGAATTGTAGTTTCCCAGGGAAATTATTTAAAAAAAATAGTTTTGACGCTTTGATCATTACAATGTGTACTGGAAAGCCAGAAACCATATTGCAAAAGAAGAATTTTGCTTTGTTTTGTTTTGCTTTTCCAGGGAAACATACTAGGGGACAGCTGACCTGTGTCATACTCTCTATCTTCATGGTAATATTTGAAAATGACTTTAAGCAATCAGACTCAAATTTTAAATAGGCCAATTCTTGACATTAGCATTGGTCATATAACATAGACCTTGTTTTATCATCTATGTGGCAAATCATGGGAAAATATTGGGCTTTGATCTAACCCTAGAAAATCATTAAGGTTCACATCACATATTTCATTTAAGTCACAAAGCACCTAATAGTGTTGAACAATTAGTAGGTACTTAGTACATATTTAAAGATCATTTAAAGAATCATAAATTCTCACAAGACAGTTTAGAACTACCAGAAAGACTGTATCTTTGACCTAATTGTGCCCAACAATAGATAAACAGAAACATTCTATTGTCACCTTTATACTATATGTAAACAATAGAAATATAATTTGCACTAATAACTTGTTATTTAAAAAAATCAATAGAAAAAATGACAATATTTGATAAACTGATTACGTGTTGAGTGGTTTTATTAAAGATAAAGATTTCTATTCAAATAGAACAGTTTGGAAAATGAAACATAAACAATTTATCCTTCTTTTCATTTGTAATAACTAATAAAAAGATTCCAACAAAGTACATACTATGTACTATGTCCTCACATTGTGAAATTGTGAACTCTGCTATAAAAAGTGTGGTCTCTAATTTTTAATGATTGTTTTTGAGTAGGAGAGGCCCTTGAACATATTCAACATAAATAACTGAAAAACATTACTTTCATAATGGCCATAACAATAAAGTAATCAATATTTATTACAAGATTTGTAAAATCATGAGGAAACTTTTATTGGTTAAAGAAAACCCTAAATAATGATAAAAATTGGTATAACTTTAAGAATTTTCTTTAATGCTGTAGAAAAAGACGACTCTCAAATTAAAACTGTTATTAGAAGCAGTTGAAAGCAAGCAGGAACTGAGGCTGTGCCTTTCAGTCTTGGCTATTGTTGTATTATTGCAAAGTCCCATAGGCAATCCTCACATGTTCAGTACATCCTGGATCTTTTGATTCTTTTGTCCACCCTCCAACCTGCACGGCCAGAAACCTTCAGCCAGGAAAGATTTATGGAGCTCCCACTAACAAGGTCAACCCTGTTTTATCACCAGAGGCCTTCTTCATAAAAATAATAACATCCATCTACAGCTCTGTTGGGCCAATTCTCTTGGCACTAACATTTTGTGTTTATCTTAACAACGAGTGCACACTCAAAGCCCCTAGTTGCAATGAGCACCGTCATCAATTCTACTGGGCACAGTAGCCCAGACTCCTGTGGTCTGTCATCCTGATGTCATCTAAGGTAACAAATCGGTCAATGTGTCTGTACACTTCAAAAGGTTGACAGGGTTTGCATTTTGAGATTAAGATAGTGAATTTTAAGGAGAATAATTTGCAACAAAGGTAAACATATTCCAACAGAATCATGAGTAAATAACTCCAAAACACAATGGAGATCAATTAAAATACTACAAAACTCTGAATTGAAAAAACGTCTAATTTGAGAACACCTATCAATAAGTTATTAAAATGTAATATTTGTTCTGCTTTTAGGAGTCTTCCCAAAACTATTTAAAAATATCAGATTGATATAAAAACAGACTCCTGAGTTGTAAACATTACATAATTTTATTCTCCTTTTACCAATTTAGACTTTAGGATATTTTATGAACGAACTAAATTATTGTTCCTGAAATTTTGATAATTTATTTAAATCATTAATTTTATTTTCTGGTCATATAAAATTGTAAGGTTTTACAAAATGTTTTGGGATTTCCTTTTGGAAAGGAATGTGCATAAAATCCAAAGAAATGCTCAATATTTTATTGTAATTGCATAAAGTAGTTCTCTCATAAAGATCATTCTTAACAATCTTAGTCCCCTGTGCTGTGATGAGAGAGGCTTTTCATGGGTATTTGGCCAAAGGTTTTTTTCTAGAGTTAATACTCCCACTCTTCTTCCTTAGGTGTCTTGGGATTTTTAACATCCGCAATACAGACAGGAACTTGGTTTTATGCCTCAAGAAAAGAATGGATCTTTTTTCATATAATAATCTGCAGTGCAATTACCAATGAAAAAGTAATATTGTGCACCATAAACTGAACAATCTGCAAGGAACATTTTAGTAATAGACAATTCTAAATGCAGAGGCCATAAGGAATTTAAATCAAGTGAAGAAGGAAATCAATACAAGAAAATAAAAAAAAAAAACCTCACCATTTCACATACAAAATAAGTTATAGGGGGAAATACAGAATAACTATTGTCTGCCATAAACCTTGAACTCATCAGAAACCCGTGTTTTAAAAAAGTCTTATAATTTAAAAATTGAATATTATAAAATGCTTGAGGTCATTAAGTAACCAGCGATACAGGTGAAATTGGTCAATATAGCCTAGCTCAAGAATCAATATTTTGGTAAGAATATAATTTACCATTAGGATTTTGTTAGGTGAAGGCATAGAAGAGAGTCCTAATGGTTTATCATCTATAATTCTGAGGATTCTAATCTGCTCAATCTTATAATTAGGGGGTACTGCATTTATTTGCCGCTTTATTAATTTCTCAGTCCATTAATCAACAAAGACATGTCAAACAATGCCTGTATGTTTGATGCCTGTATGAAAACACAGGGATGATGGATAAAACATCCCTACCAACCAGCACCTTGTGGTTTAGTGGGGAACAAACATGTGAGCAAGCAATAATTATTCAAAGTCATCTGTATATATATATATTTGTATATACATACATATGTATATATATATTTGTGTGTATACATATATGTATATATATTTTTTGTATATATATATATGTGTGTGTGTGTGTATATATATATATATATATATATATATATATATATATATAAAACTATAGAGGGAAGTAGGAGATAAGCAATGCTTAGGAACAGTGTTGACCCCATGATGATCTTAACACAAATTGCTGAATTAATCTCATACCGGTATTTATTCTATCTTTATATTTATTAAACACTTAAATATAGTACTTATTGTGTGCCATACTACAAAGTAAACACTACATAGAATGCTCCAGAAACTTTAACAATATGAACTCATTTAAGTCACCTCATCATACTGGTAACAAAAACTAAAGTACCATGTCCTAAGGCTACATACAGAAATGCCCAGGATGATATCCCAAAAACAAAATAGATTATCTTATAACACATTTTAAAGATGTGGCATTGATTAGTTCATACAAAATTTACACTTCTGTATTTTTGAGGCTCACAGGACATACCAAAGGAAATCTATAAGATGCAGACAAAAGAATTTTCTCAGGGTAATTATTTTTTATATATTTGTAGTAAATAGACAATACATAGACCTTCACGCAGGACTAACTAGCCATTTTCTAAATCCTAAAATAGGAGAGACTGAAGTCCATTACCTTTCAACTACTTGGGAGAAGGAGAAACACTGTCCTGGCTTCACACTATTTACTCTGGTTAGACCAAAGCTAGAAATACTGGCAGCACAATTCTGGACTAAAGGCTTCATCCCACCAAGACTTTACAAAGTGGCAATAGCAGCAGTGATGGCAGTATTAAAATATACTTATGGAGCATTTCCTGTGTTCTTAAGTGATTTCAAATATGACATCTTATTTGTTTTCATTCTAAGATTGTAAATGCAGCAAGATGTGTTTTTCGTTTCAAGGAAACTGAAACTGTGGACTGAAGTGACTTGCTTAATATACAGCTAGAACCCGACTGTCAAAGAAGTCTAGTCCTTGTTTTACACTCTAGTCCCTGCCAGGTCCTTCTGCTGGGCTACTAAATGCAGATAAAGGCAACTTACTGCAAATCATATAGCAGGTCCTTCCGAGGCTCAATACTACGACTACCATTACTCTACTGCCTACCTGTCACCACTATTACTATGACTGAATTCACTTGCTAGTGATGGAAATGACTGGATTTTCCACAGAAGTTCGGTGGAAGCCAGAAACAAAATCTAGAATTTTCGGTTCCCAAATTGTCTTTAGGTATCCCCAGTGTCCTTCGCAGCTATACCTGATGTCTAATACTACACAATTACTAGCTCAGCGTGCATAATTCCAACATTACAAAGCTCTACGTTTATTTCTCTGACATCCTGTCCTTGTGAAGTGGGGGTTTCATAAAACACCATGGTTAATTCAACGCAGGAGAAGAAATGAGAGTACTGGTATACAATCTGATTTCCAGATTTGAGCAACCGTGCAGTGCGCAACACGCACAATAGCCCATTAGGAAGTAATTGTGGTTGTTTAAGAATGAAATAAATGTTTTCAATTTATATGTCTTATTTTTTCAAATAGATACTAAGTTGTTAGGACATAAATACTTTTAAGTTGACTTGACCGAACTGCCTAATAAACAGAACTGATGGATATTTCTCCTAGCCTAGGGATGTTATGAGAAAGCACTGAGACACTAAGCATCATAAGCCAAGAAAGTTTGAGAATTTCTGTTCTAGAATAAATATCTAAATGTCTCAGTAAATGACTTCTTCAGATTCCTTTATTAAGGAAGGGAAATACCTTCACAAAATGAAGAACAGAGGTATCTTGACTTGATTACATGATTTCCTATTCTTCCATAAAGTAGTAGATGTTGGACTTATGAAAAGCAAAATTATTTTTTTTTCTTTTTACAAAAACAGAATATATTCACATGGTAAAACTTCAATACAAATGTAGTTGCATTGAAGAACAGTCCTTCATTTTTAGTCCCCCATGCTGCCTGAATTTGTTTGAACATGAATACTTCTAGGATTCTTTATGTTCTTTCACATTCAAAGTTTTATAAAATTAAACAATCTTCATAACCTTCTCCTTTTGTTGTTGTCCTTATTGTTTTTAACTAAACCATAAGTTCACTAAAGGCAGGGACTTTCTATACTTACTTCATCATTATTTGCCCAATACTTATAAAGTGCTTGGGACTTAGTAGGCATGCAATAAATTCATGTTGAATTCATAGGTGAAGGAAGGAAGGGAGGGAGGGAGGGGCAAAGAAAGGGAGGGAGGAAAGGAGGTAAGAAGAAGAGATTGCTGCCACAACTTGCCTTTGTCCTGGTCCTTTTGTAAGTTTTCCTTCTGTTCTTGCTTTGGTTTTGTTTTGGTTTTGTGTTGCCAGAACCTTTACTTTCTATATCTTAAATTTTAGTTTGCTATGTCTTTTTAAGTTTGAAATTTTTGAACTCATCACTTTCTTTTCTTTAAAAAAAATTTTTGTTAACGTTTATTTATTTTTGAGAGAGAGAGGGAGAGCACGAGCAGAGGAGGGGAAGAGAGAGAAGGAGACACAGAATCTGCAGCAGGCTCCAGGCTCTGAGCTGTCAGCACAGAGCCTGATGTGGGCCTCAAACCCACAATCCATAAGATTATGACCTGAGCTGAAGTTGGTCATTTAACCGATTTAGCCACCCAGGTGCCCCATCACTTATTATGAGTTATTTAGGATGTTTTAGAAGTGTTTGCTATTATAGGCAATGCTGCAATAAATAATTTTCCAATTATTTTTCTAGGATAGATTCTTTTTAAAAATATATATTATTGGGGCGTCTGGGTGGCGCAGTTGGTTAAGCGTCCGACTTCAGCCAGGTCACGATGTCGCGGTCCATGAGTTCGAGCCCCGCGTCGGGCTCTGGGCTGATGGCTCAGAGCCTGGAGCCTGTTTCCGATTCTGTGTCTCCCTCTCTCTCTGCCCCTCCCCCGTTCATGCTCTCTCTCTGTCCCAAAAATAAATAAACGTTGAAAAAAAAATTAAATATATATATATATATTATTTATTTATTTACTTACTTACTTACTTAGAGTGAGAGAGTGTGCACGCACAAGCAGGGGATGGTAAAGAGAGAATCTCAAGGAGGCTCAGCACTGTCAATGCAGAGCACGACGTGGGGCTCCATCTCACGAACTGTGAGATCATGACCTGAGCTGAGATCAAGAGTCAGATGCTTAACCCACTGAGCCACCCAGGCGCCCCTTCCTAAGATAGATGCTTAAGAGTGAAAATTTTGTTTCAGATGTTTGTATAAACATCTGAAGGATCTAGCTTAAGATATTGCTGAATTGTTCTAATACAGGTTTGTATCAGAGTTTTATTTACTTTTGGTTCTATGTAACTTCAAGTTTCCTTAAAAATGCAGACAAGGTACATGGAACTCCCATATAAATCTTATCCAAATTCACCATATTTTTTGCATTTTTTCCCATTTGTTTTATTATTCCCTTTCTCTCTCTCTCTCTCTCTTCTATACACACACACACACACACACACACACACACACACACATTAGAGAATATTTTTTGACCATTTGTTAGTAACTTGGAGGCCTCAGGTGCCTTTATTCCTAAATCCTTTCCTGTGTATTTCCTAAGGAAATATTTACTTACATAATCCCAGTACAATGATCAAGATCAGGACGTGATTTTTCAGATATTAATTTGTAATGTATATTTCTTATTTCCTCTTCAACACTGCACTAAAGCTCTTAAGTTCAATGAATAAGTCCCACAGCACTATATACCTTCAGAATCTGGCCCAGTATATCATGCATAATGGAGACTAAGTAGATATTTCCTGATAACTTAAGGCAAGGAGGATAGGGTTTTCAGGAGGCACTCCGCAACTAGGTTTTATTTGAAAATAGAAGTTTATCAAAATTAAAACATAAGTTCAAGATATTTGAGCACAGCTATTCACAGTCTGAAGCATGTACTAAAACTGAATTTAGTACTAGATCTAGTGCATTAATGGTTGATTACATTCATGACGTACAATTAAAGTAATTACTTCATTTTAAAATTAATGCACCCTAATATGTTTAATGACTGAAATTAAAATGTGCAATTATAGTATAAATACATGAAATGATGTTGTAGTGTGTTTATACTAATTATCTTGTGTCAGCTGAGACAGCTCTAGTGAACGTTTGCACCAGTGCCCAGGGAAGCTGTTCACAGTCCACCTAGCAGATGTGCTCCTGGACCGAGGGCCATGACCAAGAAACCACTCGCTGTGGTTCAGGGTTTGTGAGCAGAGAAAATGCTGCCTTTTTCCTCATTACTCTTGATAATTAAGATAAATGAGTAGCTCGTTTATAGAAAAAGCCTAATCCAGGAATATCCTCTTAAGTATTACGTAAAAGATCTTAAGAGCTGCGTTTTATACATACATAGACTTACAGCCACAACTAGCCAGATCAAATAGTGTCCCGAAAACACTGTCCTACTGATACAGTCATTCTTACAAGTCTATTAACCAATATTGGCAAGCTGGATGAACAGGGGGCCTGTGCTTGAGACTTTTAAGACTATCACCTTAAATTCCAGGACTCAGAAGGTTCTGGTTACCCACCTAGATTTGCAAATGCCCCTCTTCTTCTCAGACTTACTTAGGTTTGGCAGTACCAATAGGATTTGGCACTCTTCCAAGTACTACCCCTTCTCCTTCATGTTTACGCTGTAACGTATTTTAGAGATAACGTAGCCCATATGTTTCTGATAACTTGGGCCTTATGTCATCAAAATTTTGTTTGCTTAGAATTACTTGAAGCCCAAGATGTCTTAGCAAACAAGATCTTACAGCATTTCTCTTTAAATGGAAGGGTGGATTTTTGTAGGCCTCACAACAGCCACTGAGGGGGAAAATGATTTTGATTTGAACTTCCTATAGCTCATAGCTTCCCATACTTCTACTTTTAAGTGCATCTAGTCGGCTTGGGATGCTATAAGAAAGTACCATAGACTGGGCATCTTAAACAAGAGACATTTATTTCTCATAATCCCAGAGGCTGGGATGTCCAAGATCAAGGTCCTGGCAGATTCAGAGATTCGTGAAGACCTTCTTCCTTGCTTGTAGACAGCTTTCTTCTCACTTTGTGCTCACATGGTTTTTCCTGGGTGCATGTACATGGAGGAGGAGAAAGAGAAGGGTCCCTCTCTACCTCTTACAGACTTTAATCCCATGATAAGTTCCCTACCCTTGAGACCTAATATAAATCTAATTACCTCCCAAAGGCTCCACCTCAAAATACTATCACATTAGGTCTTAGAGTTTCAGCATATAAATTCAGGGTGGAGCAACAACATTCAGTCCATGATATCCACAATGCACTAAAAATGCACTGAAGAATCAATACTATTAGATATTGTCTTGCACAGCCCGGGGAACAATGCAAATATCATTACACTCATCCTAAGGGTGAGTGGAAGGACTTCAGCTCCCATGTGATCATACTGCTATCTCAAGAGGGTAATAACACGGGCAGTGAGAAAAACACTTGACAAAGAAAAACTGAGATATGCCTGATCAGCATTCCCTCAGTGCTACCACTGGAGAAATGATTGGCTTTGCACATCAGCCTTACAGGACATATTGAGAGTCAAAGTCAACAAAATGACAAATTAACATGTTTCAGATAGAGATTCTCTTAAGAGCAAAGGAAAGGAATGTTTACTGTCTGTTATAAAAGACATGGGTGTGGGGCACCTGGGTGGCTCAGTTGGTAGAGCCTCTGACTTTTGGTTTTGGCTCAGGCCATGATCTCATGGTTCGTGAGTTCGAGCCCTGCATCGGACTCTGCGCTAGCTATCCATGTGGAGCCTGCTTGGGATTTTCTCACTCCCTTGTCTCTCTGTCCCTATCCTGCTCATGCTCTCTCTCTCTCTCTCAAGATAAATATAAAAATTAATTAATTAATTAGAAAAAAAAAAAGACATGGGTGCCCTAAGATCAAGGAGTTTGTCCTATAATGGAACCCACTGTTAGGTCTGATGTCACCCTACTCAATCTTCCTGTTGCCTTGCAGGAATAGAGGCTCAAGAAACCATTGAATATGATGGTATTATGCCTAATGCAATTGCTGTGAGAAGGATGAACAAATGGGTGGATATGTGATCAAGCAAATTGTAACAAGAAGTCAATTGTAGGAACTAGGTGGTGGCTGAAAGGTTATGTGGATGTTCACTGAAATTCTTTCATTATTTTCAGTTGACTGAAAATATGCTTAATAAAATATTTGTTAAATATTTCTTTTAATCCCACTTCAAAATTAGTAGTAGCTTGAGACTTCAGTGAACTTAGCAAGATACATTTCAGTTACCTTGGCCTTTGTGTAATACTCATTATTTACAGTCACTCTCTTTTATCATGTTCCCAGTTACCCCAAACTTCACTAGGATTTCTTTAAGGCCTTCTGTCCTGCATAATGTCCCTAGCCATAAACCTATTTATTTCTCTACTCTCAAACCTTATCTATGTTATATTCCATTTTTGCCCAGCTCTTTGCTAGCTGTAATATCTGGAATGAACCTGAGAGAAAGCATCTAACCTGTACTCAAGAGGAAAGGATAACAAACTCTATGTCAGAGAACCTTAGTAATCCTGCTTATTTGGCAAATAGCCCCTGTTTATTGAGCAGAGTTGTTTAGTAAAATAATTTTAACACATTTATTCCTCACAACAACCCTATTATTCCTATTTTAGGGATGAGAAAAGGTGAATCAGAAAAGTTAAGTATCTTGCTCATGGTTGCATGACATAGCAAGATTTGAACCATGACCTGTCAGACTTCAAAGCCTCAAACTGTAACTGCTTGTTTGTATTGTCTTCCAACCCTCTTTACATCTTTGAGTCTTTATTTGTACAACTATTCTATTTTACATGGATTTGTTTTTAACATCAAATAAAAACAGAGTTAAGTAAGTGCATTTAAAATATTAAAGGACTCTATAAATGCAGGTATAAATATTACCAAGATGTAAAGAATCTCTGAACTGGTTTTGACAAGTGAAATAAGGCCTCATATCTCATGAAAGGAAAGCCTCAGAAAATGTATCCTTATTTAACCATTAGACATCCATTCCTTTGGCAATTCCAAATAGTGGGAGCACACACACACACATTGAGTTATAATAACTCTAAAGCTCACAACTATTAGATTCTTTTTAAAACCATGTCTTGATAATGGAGAGAAATCATGAAGACACAGAACACTTATAATAATACAGAGAAGCCAGAAGAATTGCAATAAAAACATCTTTGCCCCAGTCATAATAACACTGTCTTGTGACTCATCTTACTTGTGAATCCCAATATATTCTGCTTCCAACCGTGGGGCAAATTCAATTTAACAGAGGAATATAAGGATTATAGTTACTTAACTCAGTGCTACCCCAAATTTAAAGTCTACCAGAGTCAGCATTTAAGACAAACAAAAAAATATTCTCAGGTTTGGATCCATCTCTAGGAGAGTCTTACAGAGGGAACTGGTGGCACGTGAGCAGCCATCTTTAGAAACTTTACAAAGAGATTTTGATAAATAGTATATTTAAAGACCAGTGCCTTAATCAAAGGGAACATGTTTCAAAACAATTTTTTTTTTCTGGATACCATACCATATTTGGTAGGAGAAATACTTGGTGGTAAGAAGATGCTTCGAGTTATACTATGTATGCTGTTTTCCCCTCCACCACACACACTTAGTCTAGGTAGAAAATGTACTTGGTTACCCTCAGTGAATTAGATCACGCTAATTAAACATAATATATTAAAAGCTTATAGAGACTATTAATTTGGCCATCTAAATGTTAATTTTTCCTACTGTTACAAACATATATGTGTGTGTGTGTGTGTGTGTGTGTGTGTGTGTGTGTGTGTATACACATATATATATATATATATACACATATATATATACACACACACATATATATATATAGTGTCCAGAAAAGATCATTTAAAAAAAATAGCTAAGATTTCTTAGCAGTCAAAAAATAAGTTGTTATAACTTCTTCCTTGCACAAGTTTTTCTCTGGTGGAAAAATGTAATAGTGATAATTTACTTTGTATATTAACAAAAAAGGGCATTCAATGGTTTTGAGTGTAACTAATTTTTGCATCAGAAAACTGATGAATGCCTGTTTTTGGAGACATTATTCTGCTTATTTATATTGTTTAAGTCACTTGTATACATAGAGGAAGCAAAGAATGATTTTTCCATGCTTATGTTTCTGCAGTTTGTTACAGATGAAAAATAGTTTAATTTTGTGTGCTCAGAATAAAAGAGGTTAGAAGGTTACAAATCATGTTTGTATAAGGTATTACAGCATCTCTCCAGTCAATTGGAAAATTAAACTTACTGATGCATTGACCAAATCAAAACAATGTGCTTATATTTTTTCCTCTAGAAGACTTCCAGCCCAAATAACAATTTGGCTTCCTATTCCTTCACTTAGAAAATACATTTTGATTTACCACAAGTGTCTAATTTAATCAGGGGTACAAACATGTAAAGGGTGTCTGGTTCTTATTTCATTGTGTTTTTGGAATATAAATGAGAAACAGTGAGAAATGTACTTTTTGAAGACATCTACTGTATATTTTCCCAGCACTGTTTATAAATTTCAAACTCTTTGCCACAGTTATCTAAATGGTAAAGTTTTATTTGATAACTAAATAAAAAATCTGGTTGATAAAAAAGCCACATCATCCTCAAAGAAGATATGAAGTTACATGACTCATGAAGTGTTTAGAGTACACAACAAGACAGTACACAGAGTCACAACCATTGTCCTATTCTTGTGCATAAATATGAGTAACACAAAAGCTTTAAGTCATGGTTCTTAGATCTTCTCAAAAAGGATTATTATTCAGTGATCACCTAGGAAGTGATCAATAAAAACTTCAGTGTAACACAGTTGGACCCTTTTTTCTAATCTAGTGGTAAGTTTGAGAACAATGCAAACGAGGCTTCTATTCCACTGCAGCTCTTTTCTATAACAGAGTTTACTCCAGGATCTCCCTTTATGTGTGTCCTGTGTCCTCTGTGTTGCAAACATAAAGTGAATGCTGGCAAGTACATGTGCTTAAGAAAAAAAAAAGTCACAGTATACAGAATTGCTTATTCTATCAACAAGAGCTGCTCCAAATAGGTTTCTATGCCATTAAAATTACACTTAAATACTATTTCCACCTACCAGATGGACTAATATTTAGAAGTTTGACAATGCACTCTTTTTGGAGAAGCTATGGAGAACTGGTGTTCTCAGACGAGGCAGATAAGTATACAAAATAGATCAACGACGCTGTAATGGAATTTTGCAATAACCATCAAACACACATATTCTTTTTCCCTTTGTGGTCCCTTTAAAAAAACTATCTTAGATATATACTGCCAAAAATAACAAAGAATATATGGACAAGGCTATTTATTATTGCCAAAGACTGAGATAATCCAAATGTCCAACAATAGTGAACTGCCTGAATAAACCATGATACACAACACAATGTATTATGCAACTATAATTGAACAAATC
Source organism: Prionailurus viverrinus (assembly GCF_022837055.1). Lineage (NCBI taxonomy): Eukaryota > Metazoa > Chordata > Mammalia > Carnivora > Felidae > Prionailurus > Prionailurus viverrinus. Next base: position 108,824,135 of record NC_062562.1, read on the forward strand.
AAATCTCCGTAAGCTTCTTCAAACTGATCTCCGTGATATACTATTAAATGAAAAATTTTACAAAATTATATCTATTGTACACAATTTTTACGAAGAAAAAGGGAAGAGATTATGATTACATGTGCACATATATATATTGTGTGTATACACACATGCACAATTTTTCCCCAAAAGGAGCAACTGACTTTTGAAATAAGAATCAATAAAAATGCTTAGGTACATGGAGAAGGTAAACATGGGGTGTATGAATGCAAATTCCCTCAGAATATATGCCTTATAGTTTTGATTTTAGATGCAGATGTTTTATCTAAGTAAGAAACATGTTGAAAATTTAAAAAAACAAAGCTTAGAAATTGAAAATAATTAACAATAATGAACTGAACTTCCTGTTAATGGAATATCAAAAAAGCCTTATTTCTAGTTATTCTAAACAAAATATTTTTAGAGTCTATCCCTAGTAGGACATATCCAAAGGACAAAAAAGAGCCACAAAGTAGTTTAAAACTGCTAAAGATTAAATTACTTTGTTTCTACAGAGAATATAGTGGGTAAGTAATTACTTTAATGTCATTAAGAACCAAAACTTTCATTATAAATAAAACATATTTAAAAAAAACATAATCTGGGGTGCCTGGGTGGCACAGTCGGTTAAGCGTCCGACTTCAGCCAGGTCACGATCTCGCGGTCCGGGAGTTCGAGCCCCGCGTCAGGCTCTGGGCTGATGGCTCAGAGCCTGGAGCCTGTTTCTGATTCTGTGTCTCCCTCTCTCTCTGCCCCTCCCCTGTTCATGCTCTGTCTCTCTCTGTCCCAAATATAAATAAACGTTGAAAAAAAAATTTTTAAAAACATAATCCAAGAAGTAAAAATGCTACATTTATTTTTATTTGCAAGTATAAGTTTATATATTTGTATATGTGTGTTACTTTTTATTTTAATAATATACCAAACTCATAGAAAATGGAAAGTATAGGACAAGGAAATCCCATAAACTTTTTACCATTCCCCATATTTCCTTTTTTAAAGAAAAAAGCATTTCATAGTTCTGTCCACTAAAATGGTCCCTAAGCAATGACACTCTTCTAGCAATGAATATCCTAGCACCTGGACTGTGTATGATACCTATATACCATTTCCTAAAATTAATCAGAACTTTTTAAAGAAATAGCTAATACCTAATTCCAGGTTTGGGTTAGAAAATGTACGTGATGAAACGAGGACAGCTTATCTTGCCTAAAAACAAAAAGGTTACCAGACTAATAAGGTCACATCAAAAGGTCATAGGGATATTCAAATATGAAAACAAATGATGAAGCTAGAGGATTTAACACAGCAAATACATTTTTGAAAACTCATAAAGCCAAGATCTTATTATGATATTCCAAAAGCACAATATACTCATAGATCATCTTTGCTAAGATATCAATGCATTAATTTGAAAATTAACAGAAATGAAACAAGCCTTTACCCTGCCTTTCCTGAACTAAGTAGCTGATTAACTAACTGAATATACAGTGAGGGGAAATTTTTCTTTATAAATATTAAATGCAGGAGAAAGAATATACTTGGAAAATTGCCATTTTTCACCGTGGATAAGATCATGAATTAAGAAAGATCTGTCACTAGGTGCTATAATCACTAGATAGACAGTTGGTATGGACCTTCATAATAGATGTGTCTCCCTGATACCAGACATGATATGTTAATGTAACCGTATATAGCACTACCTTGGAAATATCTTTGTCCTTCTCACTCTCCCGAGCCTGAACCTAATCAATTCTCTAGATCTAATCGTGGCTTTATGAAATATTACAGTGATGGAAAATGAAAGTTAAATGTCATTAAGAGAACTAAATATGGGCAAGTCTTCAGATTAAAAGATAACAGTCTTTTCAACAGATAAGTGAAAAGAAAAAGAGGGGATTGTTAGATGGATTTTAAAAGTTTATAAGACATCTGATGCAAATCTACTATTTGACCTTGTTTAGATTCTAATTCAAACAATCAACTGTTAAAAACCAAAGTGTTCACTAGATGCTATGAAGGAATTATTATAAATTGTCATGTGATGACGGCATTGTTATTATGTTAAAATAAAAGTGTTGCAATTGCAAATAAATATTCACAGTTGAAATACAATGTTTCAGATTGGTTTTACAATATTTCAGGCAAAAAGTATGTGCTTATGATGGGTGAGGTAACAATGGCAGAATGTTGGTAATTTTGAAACTTGGGAATGAGTTTATTGGTAATGGTATTTATTATAGTATCCTTCCGTTTTTTAATATATTTCAAATTTTCCATAAAATAAAATTAATAATAATAATGAAATTCTGTGTCTAATAACTCAGTTATGTTAATGATGGATTTTAGGTCTAATTAAATTAATAAACAAGAACTCCATTACTGTATCCCACAGAGCAAGATGTGCAATGAAATCACGACACACACAGTGACACTCAGTGCTGTGAGCATTTAGTGGCAGACTTATTGGCATGGGGAGAAGGTATTGGTAACATCTGAGTTTTTAAAATCAAGAATAGACTTAAGGCAGTAATTCTGTGTTTAGTAGGAGGGTGAGTGTAATTGGACAAAGTAGAAAGCATAAGAGAAGAAAACACAGGAAAACTCTGTGAAAAGGGGAGTCTGATAAAATGCAATAATCCAAGAGTAAATAATCCCAAGGGAATACATCAAAATGAACTACAGAAGAACCTAACTGGTTTCAGAAAGCTTTCTTCCCCTGTAAGGGGATTGGGGGGTGGGGGAGGGTTAATTAAATCTATATTTGGTTACTATTGTAATTAAACTTTGCATTTAAAATAAATTTTGTGAACACTACCCAGCAAGTATAAAATGGGAAGAAAGAACAAGTCAGAGGCAGTAGGATATTTCAAGTTTGTGAAGTTCGCAAATCTAAGCATTTATCAGAATTTGGGTGACAGATTAATCTACTTATCTTCTCTGGGCATGCATTTTCTCAACTGCCAAATGAGGATTTTTAAACCAAATGATCTCTTAAGTGTTTTAGAATTGACATTCTGTGTTAGATGACCAAGTTTATTTTTTCTCACCTCGCCAACATTCCCTGATCTTTTGCACAGTTTCAGACTAGAAGAGTCTGTTTCCAGCCCTTGCCCCTCCTCCTTCATCTCTAAACACTCTTTCACTACTACCCACCCTCAACCCCGACTCACATTCTGGCAGCATGGGTGAATGCCAGAAGCAGGACGCTGGGAAGCAATTTATAATTATATATACTTCTGCTGTCACCCTGGAGAGAAAGACAATTTATAATAAACAATGGACCTCTTAAAATTATCAAAGCAGTGGTCCTCAGCTCACAGGGTCAGTTCTCCAGAGAGTCACTGATGGTTTCAAGGGTCTGGCTAACATTTGCATCCTGTGTTGCCTCCTCATAAAGTTCCCTCTCATCTCTTCTCCTGGATTCTGTAAGGGCCACCCTAGGAAATGCCATGGCAAATTATTCTAACGAATAAATGATGAACTGCAGAAAGGAAGACTTCGGTTTGGCAAGTAAGATGAAAAACAATGGTCCAGATAAATCGATGTTAGGCAGGTAGAAACAAAAATGTGGAGAGCAAATCAAGCTAATATATTGGGAGAAACAGAGGACATCATTTTCTTTTTTCATTTAGTCACTACTGGGCAGGACAAGGGAAGCGCGATAGAAAAAAAGAACACTAAATTTGATGCCTGAAGTTACGTATTCAAATTGAAATTCTACCATGTGTTAGATTTCTGACTCTGTGCTGGTAATAGAGGTTTAAACGTAGGGACATAAAATGATGATAACAAGAGTAACTTGCCTCACAGGCCTTCCTTTTCCTATCCACATCAGTGTCTTATACCCACCATTGAATTGAGGCACTGATTCAGAAACCCAGACAAATCACAGCCACAATGACCTCCTACTTCTGAGTCACTCATTTATTTTCTCAATTACTTTTTCATTCAGTTCTTTGAGGCAGGTTGGAAGGTGTATTTGTTAATCTGGGAAGGAGACCATTGACAAACAAATTGCTGGTGCTTGACATCCACTGGGTCATTTACTGCTCATACGACCTTGAAAGGAAGTTTTATCATCATGACTTTACAGATGAAGAAAGTAAGATAAAAGAAGTTAAATTACCCTTAGCACATAATTGTTAAGTGACAGAGCAGGGATTTGAAGCCAGACTCATTTATTCTATCTAATATTTACAGATTTAATAGTTAATATATTTTTCAAGAATTATGTCACTCAAATGTTGTATCTGAATATCAGTGAAATAGACTTGCAATCAGAAGAAAACGTTTTTGATTTATACATGAATCAGGGCAAGCAAGAAATGTAAACAGTGATTAGCAGTCTGACAACATCACAAAAATTTCTCTAAAATCAGCGATAGCAGATGAATCACATTTCTTGTCCCCATGTCAAAAACTTTTTAAAAACTATATTACATTTTCCTTATTAATAAATAAAATAAGCATACTTTTATTTCCCACATTACAAAGGGAGACTGGCTCTTTGTAGTCTGAAAAATCGTGCTTTCCTTCTGTTTTCCTCCCCCAAAGCAATCATAGAGGCAATTTACACAGTTTGTGTAAAAGCCGTCTTTTCTTTCTAGAAGAAATTTAGGCATCTATCTGAATACCAGCAGAGGGAGTGGGGATCTAAAAAGGATACGTTTCTGGGAGGAACATAAGAAAACATTTTAAAAGGCAATAGTTATTTTCTGACCCAGCACATAAACTGTAAAAATGATGCTTTTAATGCTTAAATTCTAATGTAAATATCATATCTTCTCCTTCCATAATTAGTTGAATGCATTAAAATTTAGAAAGTTTATAATGATAAATGCGAGAGGGAAAAATTAGTATTACTACTTTCCAAGGAACATGATATGTTCTACCCTGGGCTTTTCTGATGGTTTCTGCAGTGCCACGTGTTAAGAAGGAAGGCTTTAATCTGTAAAGATGAATTTCAACCTCAAAACCCCCACTGATTTTAATGGGAGTGACACAGCTAACATGTCACAACAGACTTTGGAAAGGTACCCCTGAGTGTCCAATTATTTTAAGTGCTTTTCCTATTCACTGTCGCTCAACTGATCATAGTGGATTTATTTGGCAATAACATTCCTCTGACATGAACTTCCGGAAGAATCGCTCCATAATTCAACCCTAGTTAATGTTGCCTTAAAAATTAAGTGTTTCCGTAAGTTTTAAATAGATAACAGTACTTTCTAACAACTACGTTCTTAGATACAATTTTATTACTTAGGGTGAAAAAAAATCTGGCAAGAAAGATTTTCCTTTTTTAGTTAAAATGGAAAAAAAAAAAGGCTAAGAGAAAACATCCTGTCATAGGTCCTAGAAAAAAGTCCCCAACCTGGAACTGGAGATACAAGCATTTTCAAAATTACCTTAAAAAATGCAAAATACTCAGTTCAATATTCATCTATTAAAAAATTACTGAGTGTTTAGCATTAGTAAGCGTTCCTTCTTCTCTGAAGTGGCTTTTCTAGGATTATTGTGTGTTCCAAGTGCTCAATTTTATAATGCCAATTCTAATTTCAAGATTATTATATAAGACACTAATTCGGTTCCCCAAGTATGATCCCCAATGGGCACAGAGCTGTATCTGTTGGTTATCCATGCTTCACATCAAACCCCCTGCTGCTAAACTGCTACAGTGTGTCATGTCATAATGAAGATAGCAGTGAATAGAATCCTTCATTATACTCAGAGAGAAAGTGTCTATTTAAAATAACTGGAGAAAAGGCTGTTTACTTTTCTTTTTGTTCTTCTCAAGGTCATTAGGATTTATGAGCAGTGGAGAGGATAGGCCACACAATCAAGCTAGAGGAAGATACAGACCTGGCATTCATATAAGATAATATAAAGCTAACATGTGTTTTGTCTGATTGAAATGCAATCAACAATTTAGAATTTGTAGGTATCTGTGCTTACCCAAGGCTATTGCTAAAACTACTCTCTGCCATTTCACCCAAGTGGGCAGATGTTATTTCTATATCGCCTGAATCAACCCCAGGACCATGTAATTCTTCCTTCCAATTAGCTTCTTACGGTACTAAAATAAACAAAAACAGGAATCAGGCAGCTACTTGTGCTACAGAGTTGTAAGAGGTCTTGAATTTTTGTTCCTGAGGATGAGGAGGAGTTCGTATAAATAGAATATAGCTACTTCTGTAAAAATTAACCAATGTTAAATCCCCATGAAGTTGTAACTTTAAAATATTTTGCATCATTCCCATCTCTTCATAATTTTTGGAAATATATTTCTTGGTTAGATAATAACAAAGAGAGTCTAAGAACTCCAAATAGACCCCTTACTTCTGTTTTTAAAGTAGAAAAGTAAAATAAAAATGACTATCAGATGAGCTGTCTGATGACTTTTTAAAGCTTAATAACTTCAGCATGATACAAAATTCAGCATTTTAAAATGAAGTATCCACCTACATACTTGGCAAGTTGCCAAAGTCTAGACTACCACTATGGCAAATTTAGAAAAGAACAGGAAAACACAATTTTAATCTTGTAAAGATCTAAACTGCCTAGAAGGAATATTCATTTTCATTTTTAACTGAGATTTATCTGATTTTTCTTAAATTAAGAAGTCAAATTAACAAATTTGCTTGTAAAACCGTTTTGAGTTCAATGACTTGAATTTACCTCAAAACCTCTAAAGAAGAACTGAGTGAAGTTTTAGTACTTGAACATTTACTAGGTGCCAGGCGCTTCATATAAGTGATACAGGTAATTACTGTTACTTTCTTTGTACAAATGAGGGAACGGAGTCATAAAGAGGTTCAGAAACTTGCCCAAGTGTAGATTCTAAGTGACAGAGCTGGAATTCTAATGCCAGAAGTCATTTTCTAGAGTCTGTGCTGGTAACCAGTCTTGCACTGGCGTCCTGTGATAGTGTGTTTATGACACTACTGTCCCCAGTGGCCACACGACTGGAAAACATATGCGTTATCCCCCGAGAGTTGCTAGGGGACTACAGATAATACCAGGTGGTGTGTTTCCTCCTGTGTTTGTTCTGAAACTTAATTAACTATCTGCTCCTGAGTCTTTGTTTGTGGAACAAATAAAAAACTACAGAGAAGTTTCTCAAGTGATATTTAGTACGAATATCATACCTGAAATAGTTTCCTTCATCTGCATATTTTTTAATTTTTTGAAAATCTTTATTTATTTTTGAGAGAGAAAAAGACAGAACAGGAGTAGGGGAGGAACAGAGAAAGAGGGAGGTACAGAATCTGAAGCAGGCTCTAGGCTCTGAGCTGTCAGCACAAAGCCCGACACAGGTGTCAAACTCACAAACCGCAAGTTCATGACCTGAGCTGAAGTTGGACGCTTAACCAACTGAGCCACCCAGGTGCCCTTCCTTCCTCTGCATATTATCTCCAATACCCTTGTAGATATAGGAAACTGCTGTAAGAGCATAGGAAATGAAAAATTCAGATAAAAGTGGGAGAAGAAAATAAAGCCAGCACATCTCAGAAAGTACAAAATTATATAATATATACACATATCATATATAATTATATGTAATATGTAATGTTAATATATTATATAAAAACATAACATATAATAAGCATATACTAACATTTAATAAAAAGAAAGAGAGCGCTGTGAAGTTGAGACGGCTATTGTAGCAACCCCTTCCACCTAAATTTAAGGAAAACTAATTTCCCATAAAATGAGTAAAAGGACCATGGTCTCACATACCAGAGATTTGACCAGGTCAAGGGAAAGGAAAGGAAATCAAGTTTCTGTTCAGTTTATTAAAATGATGTCTTATTTAAAGAAAAAAACAAAGAAAAAGGAAAGGAAAAATATATTTAAGACACTCAAGGAAAGAAAATGTGAGCCCAGGATATTATGTGATTTCCAAGTATGAAAGCCAAGGACACACTGTTATCAGCATGCAAAAAGTCAAGAAATATTGTTCCCAGAGGAATCTACTGAAGAACTTCAGAAAACCTTAATGAATGGGGAAACATTGATATAAGGACTGATTGCATGATTATCAGTGCTAACCTCACACAAGAAAAGAGAAAAAAACACAACAGTATGCTCCTCCTGACAATGGAAAACAATACCACTTATAAAACGATCTTGTTCCTAAAACCAAACTTGAATCTTATCCAGCCTTTAGATTCTACCAATAATTCACAGGAATTACAAAGACAAAGGAATATGGTAATCTATACCACTGGGATGAAATCAGCTAACGCAGACAGGCATATATGTGGGAAAGAGAAGCCCAATGCCTTTGACAAATAAATTGCAAGGCAAAAAAAAAAAAAGAAAAAAAAAAAGAAAGAAAGAAAGAAGGAAAAGAAAAAGAGAGATAAGTGGAGCTTATAGTTAAATGAGATTTAATAAAGTAACTTCTGCAAGGTAAGAACTTCATTGCGTCTTTATGAAAAACTAAGCTACAAAAATGTTATCACATTTATAAGAAGATGAGAAGTTTGAACATTGAAGAGATAGCCTGTGATATTAACCAATTCTTTTAAACCATTTTTTATATGTGGCATTGGCCCGGGAAATATACAAAAAAAAAGGGAGGGGGTGAGAAAAGCATGTTCTTTAGATATTATACTAAATTATTAGCAGATCAAATGAATGCAATGATACAATGCCTGGGTCTTGCTTCACACTAATTTTGTGGGTGTGAAAGGGACAGGGTCAGTCAGTCGTAGGTGATGGTTGTTGGGGTGGAGGGTAGGTCCTAGATGCTTATTTTTATCATTCTTAAAAATTCATAATAAAATTAAATGGAAATAAGATAAAGACATTTTCAAACAAATAAAAGTTAGAAGAATTCATTACCTACAGGTCTGTGTGAAAAGTTTCACTGAAAGAGACTTTCAAGAAGGAAACTTAACCCAGATGAGCACACAATAATGCAAGGAAGGAAAGAAAATCCTTGGGGAAGGTAAGAAGTGAGTAAATCTACATGAAAACTATTTAAAATAATACTAATTGTCTTATGGGATTGATACATGTAGAATTAAAACACCTGACAAAAGTGAAAAAAGATAGGAGAAGGCTTAATGGAAGTATTCTGTGTTTCTTGCATTATCTGGGAAGCAGTAAAAGCACTAATTTACATTCAGCTATAATGAATCAAGAATGCAAGCTGTCATCTGTAGATGAGGTAGAGTAACCTCCTCTTTGGAAGATATTATAGTAGTTATTTATTTATCTATTTTTATTTTTAAAAAATGGTGTAACTATTGAAATGAATTTAAGGCAGCTGCTTCTTGCAGTAAAAAATCCTCTTTTGTCCTGCTAACACATCCCATTAGGAAGTGAGTGTTAACATACATAGGTAACTAAAACTGGATGAAGAGATAAAGAATAGGGAAACAAGACTGAATGCAACCCTGTCCCCAAGGGAAGAGATACAAATGCCAAGGAAAGCCCACCACCAAGAAGGCCAACACAAGACAGCCTGTGAACATCTCATGCAATAGTAGATTCTTTACACTTCTCAGGCCCCCTCCCATACTAGATTTGACTTAGTACAGTAATGTTTGTTTTTGTAATGGAAGAACAAACAAAAATTGATCACATTTTTGGCATATTTCTGTTTCCTTATGTTATGTAAATAATGCTTGAAAATTTAACATAAATATATGTCTCAATATATACTTCCCAGATACATCAGCTTCTTTTAAGAGCAGAGAGGAATAACAAAAGGAAACTTAATCTATAATGCTAAAAATTGACATAACAACCTTTCTTATGAAAGAGTGTCAGTTCTGCATGGAACCAGTACTTATAATCGCACAGCCCTTAACAGTCTGACATTAATCACCTCATTTGTTGAGCCTCAGGATTATCTAATAAGGTAAAAGGAGACAGTTTTATCATTTCTGATTTTTGGATAAGGAAAAGGGGGATTTGAAAGAATAAGTAATTTACTTAAGGGCAAATAGATACTGCTGATTAAGAAAAGGAATTGAACATATAAAATAGGTTAAATAAGTTAAATGGAACTTTTCTGTTGTAGTTTGTGTCATCTATCAGAATGTTGCACACGAAAAAACACAGCAGTTAATGCTCTTTGAAATACTCTTATGCTATCTTCTAAAATAAAATTAGCCAAAGAAAATAGTCAACAAAACTAAAAGGCAGCATACAGAATGGGGGAAAATATTTGCAGATGACATCAGATAAAGGGTTAGTATCCAAAATCTACAAAGAACTTATCAAACTCAACACCCAAAAACCAAATAATCCAGTGAAGAAATGGGCAGAAGACATGAACAGACACCTTTCCAAAGAAGACATCCAAATGGCTAACAGACATATGAAAAGATGCTCAACATCACTCATCATTAGGGAATCCAAATCAAAACCACAGGTGCCTCACACCTGTCAGAATGGCTAAAATCAACAACACAAGAAACAACAGGTATTGGCAAGGATGTGAAGAAAGAGGAACCCTCTTGCACTGTGGGTGAGAATACAAACTGGTGCAGCCACTCTGAAGAACAGTATGGAGGTTCCTCAAAAAACTAAGAACTATCCTATGATCCAGCAATTGCACTATTAGGTATTTATCCAAAGAATACAAAAATACAGATTTGAAGAGGTACATGCACTATAATGTGTATAGCAGCATTATCAACAATAGACAAATTATGGAAAGAGCCCAAATGTCCCCTGAATGATGAATGGATAAAGAAGAGGTGGTATGTATGTATGTATGTGTCATCTATCCATCCATCCATCCATGCATCCAATGGAATATTTCTCAGCCATCAAAAAGAATGAAATCTTGCCATTTGCAACAATGTGGATGGAGCTGGAATATAATATGATAAATGAAATGAATCAGTCAGAGAAAGACAAATACCATATTATTTCATTCACATGTGGAATTTAAGAAAGAAAACCAGAGGCGCGCCTGGGTGGCTCAGTTGGTTAAGCTTCCGACTTCTGCTCAGGTCATGATATTGTGGCCCATGAATTTGAGTCCCACATTGGGCTGTGTTCTGACAGCTCAGATCGCGGAGCCTCCTTTGGATTCTGTGTCTCCCTCTCTTTCTGACCCTCCCCCTCTCATGCTCTGTCTCTCTCTCAAAAATAAACAAACATTAAAAAAAATCAAATGAGCAAATGGGAAGAGGGGGAAGAGAAGAGTGGGAAACAAACCGCAAGAGACTCTTAACAATAAAGAACAAACTGAAGGCTGATGGAGGGAGATGGGTGGGAGATGGGCTAGATGGGTGTTGCGTAATGAAGAGCGCACTTGCTGTGATGATCACTGGGTATTGTATGTTAGTGATGAATCACTGAATTCTACTACTGAAACCAGTCTTGCACTGTATGTTAAAAATTAAATTTAAAAAAAAAGAAAAAAATAAAATAAAATAAAAGAGGCATCAGTCTCTCTCATTATAAATAACTTATGATAATGTTTACTATTTTTCACCTGAGAAATATGTAAACTAGAAGTTTGTCTATACATTTAATAAGATTATACTGAGTCAATGGTTTATAGGCCAATGTCCTCAAACAATATTTTCTAAGGCTTTTTCTACTTCAATAATGCTTTCATTTGTTCAGAAAATTTGGGAGTAATGCTAAGATTCGCTCCAGGCACTAAAGAGTCTTGAAGAAATAGTATTCTTCAACATACATGAAACTTCACTCCTTTGCTCTGTTCTGGGTTATCTATCCTTTCTTCATTAATTTTCATCCTTTCCTTCCCCCTAGCCTTCATTCTGTGTAGTTTCTTTTGATCTACTATGGAGTAATTTTCTCTGCTGCTTTATGCAATCTGCTATCAAATCTAAGTACTCAGTTTTTCATTTCAACTTTTCTATTTTTCATTTCTGCAAATTATTATTTTGCAAATTTTCAATGTAACTTAAAATTATATTCCTAATGTGTATTTATTTGCAAGATTTTCTTTTATTTCTTTAAGTATATTAAGCATAATTGCTAAAATATTTGTATGATACTACAGATGTCCAAAATCTCTGTAATGAAGTCTCATTTGTCTGTTGTTTTTGCTAGTTGTTAAATATAATTACTATTTCCTTGTGTGTCTGATTTTCTTGGATGTGTGCTGGTCACTGCTGTTGAAAACATAATTGAGGCATAGACAAGCATCACTATTTTTCCAGAGGCATTAATTGTCAGGTGACTAGATTACTACTTTAAACTATATTTACTTAAAATGTCTTGGACAAACTTGGCCATGTACATTTTGGCTATAATTATCTCTTTGAGCTAGTGTGTGATTTATAAACTCTTAGGGATTAATTTTATTTTCACATTTCTTTATTTCTTCTATTTCCCTGCATCAAGACAATTTCCCCACATTCTGGTGGTGTGTGAACGACAAGGTTGGTTTGTATCGGTTGACCCTGACTTTTTGAGGTCTTAGCTTAACTTCTACCCTCTTGGTCCCAAAGATAACCAAAATCATCACTCATTTTCTCACTTTCTTCAGGATTACCAGATGCCCACACAATAAAAGTGGATTGGAATGCTACCTTAATTTTGTGTCCTCACTGTCTTCAAGATTTGGTGTAGTGATCCTTCACTATTTGGACATCTCTCTGAAAACATTAAGACAGCTTCTATATTCATCCAGAAGTTTTAGCTGCCCTCGGAAGGAACATTTATCCCAGTCACCTGGCCTACTCTTTCTAATGCAGGAATCTCTGAGTAGTATTTGGCAGAGTTCATCATGAGTTTTTCCTTGAGAAACTTTCTTCACTGTCTTTTAGGACCCCCACACAACATGAATTGTCTGTTGCTTTCTAGTATACCTTGCTGCTTCCTTCTAGAATCTTCAAATTAAAAAAAAAAAAAAAAGACCACCACAAGACTCAGCTTTTAGAGATTGTTCTTTCTCTAGACTCATTCCTTTGCATATCAATGTCTCTCATAGTTTTAAATACCATCAATATGCTAAAGATGTACTCATCTGTATCTCCAGCCTGGCCTCTTCCCTGAATGTCAATCTTCTATAAAATCTCCTCCCTGACATTTCCACTTGAGGGTGTAATAGGTATCTTAACTTTAACATGCCCAAAATGGAACTCAAAAACTTGTGACTCATTAAATCTACATGCCCTGCTTCTCTGGACTAATTATTCAGAAGTAAAAATATATTTAATTATTTTTATTGTAATGAAAATACCATTTCTTAAATTATTTTTAAAATACTTATGTATTATTTGATTTACATGATATCTTAAAGCCAACAATTCAAGACTAATAGATGTAAGGGAAAAGTATTATTTTAATCTTTAAACAAAGACAAAACAGAAATGCAAAGTAGTATAATTATTAGTACTCGTATAGAATACCAATTCACAAAGTACTTGCAAACATATAGAATATACCAATTAGTACTTGATGTTGCCATTTCAAAGATGAGTAAGACCAGATCCCTTCTTTCATCTTCTTGAATTGTTATAAAGTGATAGAATATAAGTTCTAGCCTTAGAAGTGGTCATTTAGAGTACTCTGTTGAAAAAAAATTCTGCACCTGTATGGTGTCAGTGAGACAAAGAATCTTAATCAATGAGCACTAATTTTTATAGTGTGGAATTCTGGAATTCCTGAAATGGTCACCACATTCTGCTTCTCTATATAAGTAATAATAACTAAAGCAATGATCACAGCTATGGAATGTACTATGTGTCAGCTATTAAACACGTAATTATTTCATTTAACCTCACAACACTTTGAGAGGTACGTACTATTAATGTTTATCTTAAAAATTAATACATTGAGGGGCACCTGGGTGGCTCATTCGATTAAGCATCGACTTCAGCTCAGGTCACGATTTCACAGTCCGTGGGTTTGAGCCCTGCGTCTGGCTCTGTCTGACAGCTCAGAGCCCGGAGTCTGCTTCGGTTTCTGTCTCCCTCTCTATCTGCCCCTCCTCACTCGCACTCTGTCTCTCTCTCTCAAAAATAAACATTATTTTTTTTATTTATTTAAAAAATTTTTTTAAAAAAATAAGAAATTGAGACTCAGAGAAATTAAGTAATTTGTACAAGGTCACAATAATTAATAGATGATTGAGTCAGAATTTGAAATCAGGTCCATCTGACTTTAAAATCTCTCTTCTTATCCTCTTGATGAAACTGCCTATCTGAAAATTAAAGGTATCTAAAGATTAGGAAAGAAACTAAGTGAAGGTCTTAAAAAAGCTTATGAATATGCTTTATGAAATGAAAAAGCTTATGAATATGCATTATGAAAATGCTTTTGTATCTTGACCAATAAAACCTGCCACATGCATAGCTACTTGATGTCAGTGATGGAAGAAAAACAGCTGTAGTGGTATAATTTACAAGGATAACTAAATTAACCACCTCTACCTTATGGCCTTTGGAGGTATTGGTTGAAATGTAGACACTTTTTTCAGAAGTAGATCAACTTTTTAGCAGCTTGCTCACTCTGTCACTGCCATCTCTGCACTCAAACACAACTAAGAGAAGCAATATCTTTGTTAGATTGGGGGGCTGTTCTGTGAGACAGGAGATGTCAGTGAACCCCCTGATGCCTGAACATCTTATCCAGGGTTGGACTCTTTCCGCAGTTTCCCCCTCACTGTGTCGTCCCACCACCTGCCTGTAATAGGAGGAGGTTAAACCCTAGAGAAGCAGCTCCTCCCTTGGCTGCATTTTCAAAGGATGAAGAGGAAATTCTGTTGAGTTTCTCTTCCAGTATGAAGAGTCACCTTCTGTAGGCTGAGGCTCCTGAGACTACAACAAGGTAGCCAACTAATGGTCCAACTAGTCTAACTCTTCAGTGAATCTCCACCGACAACTTTCTCATTATTAAAGATTGCCTACTTAATTCATTTTGAATTAATATCTTTTTATCTGAGCAGGTTATCATACTTTTACCTTGGACATCATTTTTTTTCCTCCAGAATTACATGAGATCTAGGGAAACACAGAACCCAAATGGTTTCTTTCTTCTCCCCAGTTGAGTTGCGTGTTGGAGCTCAGCCAAAGAAGTGTCAACTTTAAGTCCCAGAGGCCTTTCAAATTCCCAAATTAGAATGTGCTTTCTTGTCATTCCCATGGATGTATGTTTTGGCTTCTAAAAAGCATGCAAGGCATGGTAGCCATGTAGAACATAAAAGAATAGTTTGATGTATATGAATGAATATTTGAGTGGGGCAGTATCTGCCCTATACTGGAACATTCCAGTGTAGTGCCACAATAGCTCTCTCATGTAGAAAATACTCCACTTTTCTTGCTTGATATTTTAAGACATTATTCATCTTGGTTCTTAAGAGAATTGAGAAATAAACCACAAAAAATGGCACTGTTTTGGGATTTAAATAACATGGAGTAATTGTGCTATTTTTCTTCCACAGTCTTCCTTAGCCTGCAGCAATAGAATATTTGCAAGGTGTTTATAAAGATGTTTAATACTAAGAAGTAACAAGAAATTCCCAGGCAGAGATGAGTAAAGATTTTTTTAAAAAGCTTATTTACATTTTATGGTAAAAATAAATTCATCAAAAATTTTCAAACATATATTAAAGATGATAAAGCAAGAATTATATTCTAAGTCTCCATTTGCTTTAATTCAATTTATGATCTTTTTAAAACTGAGTTTATATATATAAGGACTTTTTTAAGAACTGCTATATAAATCTTTAAAGAGATTAAAAAGTATTTGTTACTCTGAAAATCTTTAAAAATCAGACTACAGTTGATAGCTGAGTTATATGTTTACTATTTACAACTTCCTCTCTAAAGATGTAGGTATTGCATTCCTTGCCTTTTCAAATGTAACTTTATACATCTATTGAGCACACATCTGGACATTTAGCTCAACTCATCATTTCCTTCTGTATGTCCAAAAACTGTCAGTTATTTCAGCCAAGATTCAGCCCTTGGGAGAACTGAAAAAGTTACATCCTTCTTTTGTCCAGGTTTTATAAACTCTTCTTTACCTTTTTCCCCAAGATACCAGTAAGTATAAAAATAAGCAGTCTGAATTCCTTCTGGCTCTAGAGAAAGGAGCATGGGAGGATAACGGGCATTTGCTCCATTAACATTTGCTTCCATAGAATAAAGAACAAAGTCTTCATATGAAAAAATAGCCACCACACAATTATTAAGCAAATGTCTTTTTTTTTTGACAAAGTAAATACAATTTGAATATAGAAAAGGAGCTTGAGCACCAAAGAGGAATATCTGTACTTTCAAAAAGATAAGGATCTCATACTTCATAATGTTAACATTTTCAAGTCATCCAGGATAAATAATGATTCTGAATGTGTGTACACCAAATCGCTCAGCCTCAATTGACAAAATCACAAGAATAATTTAAAATGTTATAATCACAGTGCAAGAATTTAATACATCTAGGGGCGCCTGGGTGGCTCAGTCGGTTAAGCATCCGACTTTGGCTCAGGTCATGATCTCGCGGTTCGTGAGTTCAAGCCCCGCGTCAGGCTCTGTGCTGATGGCTCAGAGCCTGGAGCCTGTTTCCGATTCTGTGTCTCCCTCTCTCTCTGATCCTCCCCCGTTCATGCTCTGTCTCTCTCTGTCTCAAAAATAAATAAACGTTAAAAAAAATAAAAAAATAATAATTTAATACATCTATTAACAAAAGAGCAATAAAATACATGTGACATTTGTGATTAAGAAATTTAATGGTGTGTATGTGTACTGTTATGTATGAGTTATACTTAATTATGTCTATAACTGTACAACTGTATGCATGTACCTGATTATTTTATATTTTAAAGTACTTATAAATGTTTTAAATGTTTATATATGTTTGTGTATGTTTATGTGCATGGGGGGAATGGGTGGGGAATGGGCGTTTTACTAAAATGCACAGGAAGAATAAAGACAAGTTATAAAAATGGTTAACTATATAGTGTGATCTCAATAAGTAAGAGGGATGGGAATATTTCTGAGTGTACAGTCTTATGCTTTTGAATTGTTTTATGTATCTAACCATGAAAATAAAAGTAAATATAAACAACTGAACATAAAAGGAAAAAATTAACTATATACCAAATTGTTACCATAACCATTGAAAATGATTATTTTAAGTAATTTTTGAAATACGTCTCTGATTACATTCATAATAGAATATACTTTAAAGAAAAAACAAAACTGAAAACAAATATTAAACTTCTACCAGTGGATTTTTAGTTTGATATTTTTATTATAAAACATTTACTGTCTACTATACAACAAAGCAAATAAGTAAACGCATTAGTATTATTACAAGTCAAGATTTTCAGTATAGAAGAATATTGATACAAATATGAAAGTTAAAAGCAAAATGCTAAAATATTAAAATTGAATTTGAGATATCAATATGAAATCACATGTACTATATATGCTAGGTCTGTCCACATATAAGACAAGAAAATTGCCAGCTAATGGTTGCAAAAAAAAGAGGACAATTTTTTAAATCATCATTTTGCAACCCCCATAGTAGTAATAGTAATTCTGGCAATTTTCAAAACTGGAAGCTATAATCATAATATGAAAGATTTGGTGAGGATAGAACAGACTTGTGTCAAAGTATAGATAGATTAACTGTAAATTACATACAAAAACTGCTAATTTTTGACAACTGAATGAATTCTTAATGGTCAACAGGAAAATTTGTATTTTCCTTATGTTACTGAATCAGTTTGGATATGCAATTTTTTTTCTAGAAATTTGTTGTGTGCTTATTTCACAGGAATGCACACATATGTGATATATTAGAAATCTCTTTATTATTTATGTAGACATGATTTATTTATAGATTTCTATATCAATATTTACATATAAATATATACATATATAAATTTATTTATATATGGATTTCTTATTAAGGGGAAAATGTTCCTTTAAGGGTTTTGGCAAAAGCACACACAATCTTTCATTATCATACTTAATGATGTAGCCACCTGCCTTATGGAGATCCTAATCTATTATTGCCAAAAATATTTATCCTGATTCTAATTGATCTGGAGTCTAAATCTAACATTCAATTTGCAGATAGCTGAGAGGTCAGACAGTATAGGTAAGCAATTCTGGGAGAAAATAGATAAATCTAGAATGTAGATCAATTTACAATACAACTGGCCTAGACAATTCAGATATAAATGGCATTAAAAAATAGGGTGACAGTTGCAACTTAAAAGGCACATAAAAAGACACTAAAACTATTTGGTAAATATTGATTTGATTTCATAAAAATTTCATTAAAAATATTCTGGCATAATTGGGGGATTAAAAATGAACTGATTGAATATTAGACAATGTGATGGATTTATTGTTTAATTTCTTAGTGATAATAATGTTATTTTTTAAAATTTTCTTATAATGGATGATTCATGATGAAGTATCTGGGGGTAGAATTACATTTCAACATACATGGTAATTATTCAACTATACATGTATACAATTCTATTTAGTAATATTTAAATACATATTATTGTCAATTCATCTTCACAAGAGTTAGCATGTTTCCTGTTCCCTCTCATATCTTCAATGAGAATTGGGGCTACCCATTAAAATGACTGAGTTGGGGTACCTGGGTGGCTCATTCAGTTGGGCCTCTGACTCTTGATTTTGGCTCAGGTCGTGATCCCAGGGTCATGGGATCTAGCCCCATGCCAGGCTCCATGCTGAGCGTGGAGCATACTCTCCGTGCTGAGAGAGGAGCATACTCTCTCTCTACCTCTCTCCCTCTCCCCCTCTCTAAAATAAAAATAAATAAATAAAAATAAAAATAAAATGACTGGATGGCTTAAAACAACATCAACAACAAAAAGTACAACTAAGCCCAGGCCCCACTCCTAGAGATTCTGATGTAAGAGGTTCTGTTTATAATCTAGGTATTAATTTTTTTAAAGCTTCCAAGGTGATTCTGATATACAGTGACAAAAAGCATCATAGCATAAGTCAATCAGCTCACAAACACTGTCTAGGCTGGAGGACTGCAATATGAGTACAACACTGCATGGGGAGAGAAAAGGCGAGCCCCGCTCTATCTTATCGTAATACAGCTTAATCCTTATTTTCAGTAAAAATTTTGACACCTCAACAACCAAGTCACAAAATTTAAATTTGCCTTCCTATCAATATATTTGAGGACTTATATATGTCAACACAATCTAAAAGAGGTAGATTTGATATATTTTGATATTAGTATATCTTGTATTTAATGAAAATTTTTAATTTTATTAAGAGGCTAAAGAAATGGCAAAGCCCACAGACTCTGAGATCAATGGCCTCATGTGAAAATATTCATGTTCTGACACATTAACTCTGATAACTGGACACTCTTTGTTTTAGTTTCCCCTTTAGTGAAAGCGTTGTGATCGAAATCATCTCCTATTTTTTTTAATTAAATAAAAATACATAAGAGGAACACTGAGAGAACTCAGTAAATGTTATTCACTGTTAACATTATTTCATAAAATGAGAGGTTTTCATTGCCTCCTAGGACAAAAAGTTGTGGTACTTCTTTGGCCTCAGTATGTTCATAAATATTTTACTAGATCTAATTCCAGTGAAGAATCTGGAGTCCTGTAGGATTTGAAAATGGCAGGGGCTCCTGGGTCGCTTGGTTGGTTAAACGACCAGCTCTTGATTTCGGCTCTGGTCGTGTTGTCATGGTTCGTGAGATCCAGCCTGGCTTTCGGCTCTGCACTGACAGCCTGGAGCCTGCTGGGATTCTCTCTCTCCCTCTCTCTCTGCCCCTCCCCAGCTTGTGCTCTCTCTCACTCTCTCTCTCTCAAAATAGACTTAAAAAAAAAAAAGTGGCAAGAAGACTTCTTGTCACCTATAAAACAACCTCCTTACATTTAAATTTTAGTCAAATTACATTTCATTTAAATTTTAGTAACATTTAGTACTCATCCTTTACCCACAAACTTTTAACAAAAACCTTCAGAATGATATTTGCTAGTTCTTCCTGTTGAAATTTTTGTTGTGTTATACAGTGAAGTATGTGTTCAGGATCACTGAAAAGATGGTGATTAATGTTAATATCCAAGTAATATCTACTGCTACTCCACTGAGTTCCTGTTATGTTGTGGTTATGTATTTCATTACATTGAAATATTCTTATTTATCTCTGTTCTCAAAATATTAATCAATCTCTTTTCTTGACATTGGAAATTATGTAGCTCCTTTTCATATCCCAGTTTTCCACTAATATTTGTCAAAAACCCAAGCTATTATGGTAACTTAATATGCCTAGTTAATTATTATCTAGTGTTATTTAGATGATTATTTGCACTATTCCTTTGTTTTTAAAGAGAGAAGTATACTGAATCCGACACAAGGTTGTGGCAGGCAGGGTGGCAGTGAGGCTGTATGCCATATTCCATTTTAGCAAAATTTTAAGTACAGATCTTGGCTATAGATATGATTTATATATCACTGCCTCCACTGAAATATTTTCTATTCAAACTCATTTACATTCTTTATTTTCTACTTTCTATTCATTTAGCTTTATGTTTTATGTGCAGGTCACTATGTCCTTACTTAGAATCAGTTTTTTTTTTCCCTAAGCAATATTATCACTGTGGTACAGCCCATCAAAATTGTGCATAATTACATATCTTCCTATATTTCTAAAAACACAGAAATCACTGCTAATGAAATCTAATACTTATGAAATAAGTACTGATTGAACTGACACTTGTATAGCTGGTGTGTTTTTCTGAGGCTCATCTATTTGTTTCACTCACAGTATAAGCACTTCACATTAGAGCACTGTCCTCTTTGATGCTTCAAATACTTCCAAAGCACAGAGCCAGCAATGAACATGTTTTAAAAAATAATACTGCACAACCTATTGTGAAAATATACAGTTGTGGGTCTTTTTGTATTATCAAGATTTGTGAACTTGGAGAGACAAAAAAATACACATGATTTAAAAATACCTATGACACAAAATTACATTTTGCAAAGCATTCTATGAAGTATGAGCCCTCAAAATTTAAGAAAAAGGATGGTCAAATTACCTACTAGTGTGAAAGAATACAGAACAAATCTGTTTTAGTGATTTTTTTTCACATTTTACTTTCTAGTTGCTGGAAAAGAGATTGCAATCTCTAAGTTGGAAAACATATTGACAAATCAATATTTAAGCTCAGAGAGCAACAAAAGAAACTTTAAAATGTAGACAAAATGTACAAGTCCTAATAGATTTTGTTTCTTCCAAAAATTTCACTCTTTTCAAAAAGTCTAAGATAAGAAAACTGAAGTTTGAAGGAAAAAGGAATGTGGATAAGCCTGACCTACCAAAAACAAATTCAAATTATATACTATTCAAGTTTTAATTGATAAAGAAACATTATTTAATGTTTATTCATCTTTTGAGAGAAAGAGGAAGACAGAGCAAGAACAGGGAGGGGCAGAGAGAGAGGGAGACACAGAATCTGAAGCAGGCTCCAGGCTCTGAGCTGTCAGCACAGAGCCCGACACGGGGCTCGAACTCGTGAACTGCGAGATCATGACTTGAGCTGAAGTTAGACACTTAACCGACTGAGCCATCCCAGGTGACGGATAAAGAAACAATTTTAGGGGCGCCTGGGTGGCTCAGGCGGTTAAATGTCCAACTTTGGCTCAGGTCATGAACTTGTGGTCTGTGGGTTCAAGCGCTGGGTCAGGCTCTGTGCTGACAGCTCAGAGCCTGGAGCCTGCTTCGGTTTCTCTATCTCCCTCTCTCTCTGCCCCTCCTCCACTCATGCTCTGTCTCTCTCTGTCAAAAATAAACGTTAAAAAAAAGGAAACAATTTTAAAAGAAAAGCTCATTTTAATTTTATTTATTATACTTGACAAATATTCATCTTTAAAAAGATCATTAATATCTTGTTTAAATGAGTGCATGCCTAAAACACAGTCTTTCAGTGTTTTCCCTTGTCTATATATCTGTGTTGAGACCTAAGATGTTCTTTTTTCCTATGTATGTATCTTATTAAGCATAAAGACAATTTCATTAAAATGTAATAAATAGAAATCCACAAGGTATGTTTCATATAATCAGAGCTCTCTAGCTGTAGTTTATATCATATAATACACTTGTACATATGCCCAATGATATAGCTGTATAGTAAATCTTTACAAGATCATTTACGAAGTTCTATTGCTATCTCCAAGTAACAATGAGAAAAAAATGTTTGTATAAGGATAAGAAAACTTAATACTGCATTTTGACAAAGGTAATTATTCTAACAACTAATGTATATAAATTATCATTTAAGGAAAACATAATAATTTTCATATTGTTAGATTACATATAATACATTATATAAACAAAGAGACCAGACAATATAACAGTTAATGTTTTTCTTTTTCTTTTTTACTTATTATGTGTCAGGCTCTGTACTGTTTTCTCAATCGTAATTCATTTATAATTCATAATGATCTAACGTGGATTATACTTTTGCTATTTGAATACTTCAAATAAGGAAAAACAAAGAGGAGGCATAACTTGTTCAATATTATGCAGAAAATGGTAAACTAGGGTCTTAACCCTGGCAATTCGATTCCAGGTTCCCTTCATTTACACTGTACTTATAGAAGCTATCTCTGGGGGATGGGTTTAGGTGCACATTTCATTTTCCATCTTTTGCTCCTCTGTGCTTTTTTCTACAATATTTTTTTCTTACAAATGGTTTGGAATAAGAAAGATAAGTTATTAATTTTTATATGAATGTTTCATCAATTCTTATAGCAGTCTCTCTCTTTGTACTTTCAGAATAAAAGAATTAAAAATTCCAAAAACTGCATAACAAAAAGTTTTGTTACAAAATGAGGTTAAAATGAGAAACCCATTTGGTTTTGAACAAATAGTAGAAAAATAACTTTGGAAATTAATCACACTCCAAAAATCATACATTTTAAACTATTTTGACTTCTGTACATAATTTATAATTTCTAAAAACATGGAAAATATGTTGTAATATTTTAGAAAGTTTTAGCATAACAGTAAAAATATCTAGAGTACTTTAAATACGATATTCAAAATTAGTGTAAGATTTTTAGTATGTAGTGTGGCTCTATGATATATCACAATTGATTGTTTATTCAAGCTTGATCACCACATCAAAATGAAGAGATTATTCCCATTTCACAAACGAGGAAAATTAAGTGGATTAGAATCAGGTGTCTTTAACTCTAAATGTGTCCTTTTTTCCCCTGAGTAAACACTGCCTCTTCCTCAAGCCAATGAAGCTGCTCTCTGTATATTCATGAAATGAGAGCATTATTGTTTTCTCACTCAACTGGTTTATTATTAGTGGACTGAATTGTGTCCTCCCAAAATTTATATGTTGAACTCCTAACCCCAGTACGTCAGAATGTGACTACTTTTGAAGCTTAGGGTTTTTTGTTATTTTGAGAGAGAGAGGGGGGGAGGGGGGAGCAAAGGAGGGGGGAGCAGGGGGAGGGCAGAGGAATAGGGAGAAAGAGAATCTTAAGCAGGTCCCACGCCCAACATGGAGCCCAACTCAGGGCTAGATCTCACAACCATGAGACCATGACCTGAGCTGAAATTCAGAGTCCCAAAGCTTAACCTACTAAGCCACCCAGGTGCCCCAAAGATAGAGTTTTTAAAGAGGTAATTAAGTTCAAAGGAGGTTATTAGGGTGGGTCCTCACCCAGTATGACTGATATCTTTATAAAGGAGATTAGTACACAAACTCCTACCAAGGGCAGATGATACAAAAACACAGGGTCCACAAGATAGCCACCTATAAACCAAAAAGAGAGGCCTCAGAATAAACCAACCCTGAATACCTCTTGAACTCAGACTTCTAGCCTTTAGAGTTGT
Source organism: Prionailurus viverrinus (assembly GCF_022837055.1). Taxonomy (NCBI): domain Eukaryota; kingdom Metazoa; phylum Chordata; class Mammalia; order Carnivora; family Felidae; genus Prionailurus; species Prionailurus viverrinus. The sequence goes on from NC_062562.1 coordinate 108,847,982, forward strand.
AAGGAAATTTTCTGTTGTTTTTTCTTACTACTTGAAGCAGAAAAACCAGAGTCCAGGTCTTTCACCTCCTTGGTTAAATTTACTCCTAATTTTTAAATTATTTTTGGTACAATTATTAATGTGATTGTTTTCTTAATTTTTCTTTCTGCCACTTTATTATTAGTGTATAGAAATGAAAAGGATTTCCATATATTTATTTGGTATCCTGCAACTTCCCTAAATTCATTTATCAGTTCTATTTTTTTTTAGTGGAGTCTTTATGGTTTTCTATATATAGTATCAAGTCATCTGAAATTAGTGAAAGGTTTACCTCTTCCATATAATATGGATGCCTTTTATTTATTTTTCTTGTCTGATGGCTGTGGCTAGGACTTCTAGTACTATGTTGAATAAAAGTGGTGACAATGGATGTCCTTGTCTTTTTCCTAACCTTAGAGGAAAAGCTATCAGTTTTTCACCACTAGGTAGGCTATTAGCTGTAGATTTTTCATATATGGCCTTTATTCTGCTGAGATACGTTCCCTAGGTTTAGAGGGACTAAACCTACTTTGAGGGCTTTTATCATGAATAGGTGTTGTACTTTATCAAATGTTTTTTCTCAGTCTATTGAAATGATCATGTTTTTTATCCTTTCTCTTGTTGATGTGATATATCATGTTCATTGATTTGTGAATGTAGAACCACCTTGCAATCCCAGGAATAAATCCCACTTGGTCATGGTGAATGATATTTTAACCTATTAGTGGATTTGTTTGCTAATATTTTGTTGAGGATTTTTGCACATATGTTCAGTAGAGATATTGGCCTGTAGTACTCTTTTTTTGTATTGTATTTATCTGAGTTTTGTATCAAGGCAATACTGGTCTCCCAGTATGAATTTGGAAGCTTCCCTTCCTCTTCTATTTTTTGAAATAGTTTGAGGAGAATAGGTATTAACTCTTCTTTATATGTTTGTTCTAATTCACCTGTGAAGCCATCTGGTCCTGGATATTTGTTTTTTGGGAGTTTTTTGATTATTGATTCCATGTTATTGCTGCTAATGGGTTTGTTCAAATTTTCAATTTCTTCCTTATTCAGTTTTGGGAGTTTATATGTTTCTAGGAATTTATCTATTTCTTTTAGGTTGTCCAACATGTTGGCATATAATTTTTCATAATATTCTCTTATAATCCTTTGTATTTCTGTGGGGTTGGTTTTTCTTTCTTCTCCTTCATCTCTGGTCTTGTTTATTTGAGTCTCCTCTCTCTCTCTCTCTCTCTCTCTCTCTCTCTCTCTCTCTCTTTCTCTCTCTTTATGAGTCTGGCTAAATGTTTATCAATTTTGTTGATCTTTTCAAAGAATGAGTTCCTGGTTCCAGTGATCTGTTCCATTGTTCTGGGTATTTTTGTTTTGTTTTCTATTTTGTTTATTTCTGTTCTAACATTTATTATTTATTTCCTTCCTTCTACTGTATTTGAGTTTTGTTTGTTCTTTTTCTGGCTCCTTTAGGTGTAAGGTTAGGTTATCTGAGAATTTTTTGCTTCTTGAGGGAGGCCCGTATTGCTATAAACTTCTTAGAATAGTCTCTGCTGCATGCAAAAGATTTTGCACCATTGCGTTTTCATTTTCGATTGTCTCCATGTAGTTTTTTATTTCCTCTTTGATTTCTTGGTTGATCCATTCATTGTTTAGTAGCATGTTATTGAACCTCATGTTTTTGTGTTTTTTCCAGACTTTTTCTTGTGGTTTATTTCTAGTTTCATAACATTGTGGTTGGAAAAGATTTATGGTATGACTTCAATTTTTTTGAACTTGTTGAGACTTGTTTTGTAGCCTAACATGTGACCTATTCTGAAGAATGTTCCAAGCATGCTTAAAAAGAACATGTATTCTGCTGTTTTAGGATGGAATGGCCTGACTATATCTGTTAGACCCATCTGGTCTAATGTGTCATTCAAAGCCACTGTTTCCTTGTTGATTTTCTGTTTGGATAATCTATCCACTTATGTAAGTGGTGTGTTAAAGTCCCCTACTATTATCATATTACTATCAATTATTTCCTTTACGTTTGTTATTAGATGCTTTATGTTTTGGGGTGCTTTCACATGTTGGGTGCATAAATATTTACTATTGTTAAATTGCTGGATTCTTTACTTTATGCTTGTACAGTGTCCTTTGTCTCTTGTTACGGTCTTTATTTTAAAGTCAACGCTCTTATGATAGTTTGAGTTCTTGCATGGTATGCCCAAACTGCCTCACATTTATGATACCCCTCATCTAGTGCAACTTTAATCCTTTCCCCTTGTAGCTCCAGCCAGAATGATCCTCCTTGCATTTCCTCAAATGTGCCATGTATTCTCTGTCTCAGAGCCTTTGAACTTACTATATCCTCTCTGCCTGGTATTCCTTTTCCCCAGAAGCATATGACTCATTCTCTTAAAAAGCTTTAGGTCTGGGCTTAAAAGTCACATTATCAGACAAATATTCTGGGGCATTCTATATAAAATTGTGATGCCCAAACCTATCTGGTACTTTTCTATTTTTCCAAAACTGCTTTATTAATTTTACTGCACATATCACATCCTGACATTATATTAGTAACTTTCATAAAAATGTTTTGGATTTTGAGTACCATATATGCCAATAAAAGTTAATGCATACAGTAGGTATTCAATGAGTATTTGTTAAATAATAAATAAATGTCACTCCTCTTCTAAAAATCTTCCTGGCTTCATGTTACACCCATAATAAATAGGCTGCAGGATAAACTGGGGAGTGTTGCTGAGGATTAATTTATCAGTTTTATTATTGCCAGTCTAGAGGATCCTGTATGACCAAAATCCTGTCATCCTCATTCTCTTTCTTCCAGTTCCCTAACGGTATTCTCCACAGATGGTTTCTTAATATTCCTCAAGTATGCCTAGCTTATTCCCTCCTTAGGTACTTTGCATTAACAGGTTTTTTGTGTAGAAAGCTCTTTCTCAGATATCCCAAGGATGCCTTCTTCGGCTCATTTAAATTTCTACTAAAATGCCACCTATCACCTCTATGAATCCCAAGAGAGGTCTTACTTGATTCCTGTATTCATCACCCTCTATCCCACAGCACTCCTCACTACCTGGAATTATATTACATATGTTTTACATCTGGATTTCCTTCCCTATTAAAATGCAAACTTCATAAAGACAGTGGCATTTATTTGTTCACTACTATATTCCCAGAAATTAGAAATTACTAGAATATAGGTTCTCATCTAATATCTGATGAACAACTGAATGCCTACTTGATAGGGCTGTTCTGGGAATTGAATAATATAATATGCTGCTTTATAATATAAAGCACCTAGTCAAGTACCTAGCAATGTAATAAAGATTAATCAATAATAAGAGTAACACTTAACATTAACAATGTACAAGTCATTTTCCCGAGGTTTTGCCCATTTAAACTTTATAAAATCCTATCATGGGAGCACCTAGGTGGTTCAGTTGATTAAGCTTCCCACTTTGGCTCAGGTCATGATCTTGCAGCTCATAAGTTTGAGCCTGCATCAGGCTCTTTGCTGACAGCTCAGAGCCTGGAGCCTGCTTCAGTTTCTGTGTCTCCCTCTCTCTGCCCTCTTCCACTCCTATGCTCTGTCTCTTTCTCTCAAAACTAAATAAACATAAAAAAAACCCTATCATGAGTATAGTATTATTCACATTTAAGAGATGAAGAAATTAGAACAGATTAATCTGCTCCAAATCTCAGTTAATAAGTGGAAATACTAGGAATTGAACTCAGGCAACCTGATTCCACAATCTATGCTTTTTAAACATTCTCTAATGGCTTTCAATAATAGTTGACTTTTAACGATTGGTATTGCTATTAATACTATTACTATCATCATCATGAGGATTATGCATTTTAAACAGAATCTCATTTTTTTAATGCACGCTGCTTTGAGAAAAATTGATCAGTGCATTCAGAAATGTGCAAATTTAAGAGTAAGTAACAATGAGGACAGGATTTCTTTTGTCATTTTCTGTGTTTGTGCTATAATCATCATGGTACTTTACCTATTATAATTAAGTAATTATTAATACCTATCATCCATAGTAGAATGAACAATCAGTGACCAGATCAGTTATTAACAACACTATCTCTGGTACCTGGTATAGGGTTAATACAGAATAGGTGATCATTAAATATTTATTGAAAAAATTAATGTGCAAATAGTTTATAATGGTAAAAAAAAGTCTCTAAGTTAGTTGATAATATTTCCAGACATCTTCACTTAGTTTTTTCTCTTCATAATTTTTTTCATAGTGCTATTTTCATATGGTAACAATAAATTCAGTCACAATTACAATTGTTTAATAAATGAAAGAGGGTAGAATTGCAGTTGATTTGGCTTCTTATGGTCTAGAATGGCTGGGATCAAATGTTTTCTTTGCTAATGTATCATATGCATTTGGTAAAAGACTTCTCCAAATTCTCCTTTTGAACAAAATTACTTGGGAAAAAAAATGCTTTTCCCACATCATATTAAATGGAGTATCATTTCAGTTAAATCCTAAAGGTTACCCTAACTTAAGTTTGTCTCTTTTCTGACCATTTTAATCACCCCTAAATCTTCACATAAACCTCCATCATGTGTTCTTAGTGTTGGCATATTAATCAATTAATTGATTCACTCATTCATTTTCACTTGGTTCATGCACTCTTAAAGCATTTTTAATTCAAACTCCACAAAACTGAGAGATTAATAATGCCAATAAAATCTATTTCAGGGAGGTTAACCCTAAGGTTATGTGTGTGGTAAATAGTTGCACAAATAGTTATACAACTAGATTTCTTGAAACAAATTCCAGTGCTCTGTCTGCTATGTGACAGGCAAGTGTACTAAGTCCTAGCACTAAAGGAAAAATAAGGCACATGTCTTAAGCAGTCACAAGCTGACTAAGGCTCATAAATTAATCTTTAATCCTTCTTTGCCTTCCAGTTTCATTTTGATTGCTCATTTCACAGCTTTCTTAATCCCTGGAAAATATTACCAGAGCCATCCT